>NC_051132.1:2577684-2911750 GCF_014839805.1 Manduca sexta | reverse complement strand
CCTCTGCCCCTAAATATAACCCAATCATTAAAATTCACGATGTAAAATGCAACTTTAATACAACTTGTTTATGTAATCCGTTAAATCGCAATAATTCCTATAAATACCTTGGGGTGCCCATTGACGAAAAATTAACATTTAAAAAACATATAGAGGCTCTCTCAGCCCGCATACGCAAGGTAATAAATATTATGCGTAATTTACGTAATGTAGCAGGCATCAGCACTCTAAAGAGTGTATATTACGCGCTTTGCAAATCTCTAATTACTTACTATATATCGTGTTGGGGAAGTGCTGCTAAAACACATATTATCCAAGTTGAGAGGACACAACGGTCAGTCTTAAAAACAATGCTATGTAAGCCCTACAGATACCCCACCAGTAAAATCTATGAAGAAGCAGGGGTTTTGAGTGTCGGACAGCTTTTTATTTTAACCACCTCGATTCTGGTTCATAATTCAGTAAGACACTCTAGCCAATATGAGATATTAAGGAATCGTAGAGTTTACAGACTGACGACCCCATGCGTCAAAACTCGATTTGCACAAAGATTTGGCGATTTTGTAAAAAAGCATGTTTACAACCAAGCTGCTAAATATTGTGACCTTAAAAATAAATCGTTAAAAGAAGCGAAAAGTTCACTGCAGAAATGGCTTTCTTCATTAACTTACAGTGAAACTGAAGACCTATTTAACTTTTGAATGCTAGGTCGCCTTATGTTAATAAAATAATGTTAGTATATAATATAATACACATATTTAAAAATTAAAAAAAGTGATACACGTGCAAAATTGTTATGTAGGGCACTCCGTTATTTTATTTTAAGCATGTTTATTTTTGTTTTTGTTTTAATAGTTAATTTACATTTTATTTTATTCCTTTTAATATATAAGTTATTTCGATTTTGTAGTGCTATCTGAACACAAATTGTATTCTCGTGGGACGATTTCTTCGATACAGGCTTGCATAGTGAAGAAATCGAAGGAAATAGTAAACAGATACATTGTGATCAGCAAAAACATTATTATACTGTTTTAAGTTTAATCTCTTTTTATATGTTATGTTTTATGTGTTTTGCTGTAATAAACAATTTTTCAGTTTGCCGAAAAAAAGAGAAGGAGATTGAATATTTAAAATTTGATTTTTATTTGTAAAATGGTTAAATTAAGTATGTTATGATAAATAAATATTTCTTTTCACAATAATTTTTTTCTTTTGTGAAAAATCTTTACCCCCAAACAATATAAGGGCCCCCAAACAATTTTTTATACGGGGTCCCGCCAATGCACGCTACGCCACTGCTCAGCAGTCCGCTCCGCACCCAACTAGGCTATCGCAATTCATATTAGTAAGAATAAAATATACGTACGTATGTACGCTTGTAGTCTAAACATCTAGATATGTATAGATATCTGAGCATCCGACCCGGAGCGAGCCCGTTCCTCACACCTGCCGCAGATGGCTAGGTGAATGCCTCCGTTATTGTTTAGTGTTAGAATATTTTATTGCCTAGATACCTGGAATTAGTTTGATAACCTATTGCGAGAATGGAAGGCTTTTTGTTGTTGAAAATGTTGATTTGGTGAAATATTTCGATGGTGAAATAGTTAAGATTGAATTTTATTTTAAGGGTGTTTGTGTTGGTTTTTGAAAAAACTTTTTTACTTACGTCGTTTGTAATTATAACAGAATTAAGATCTGCAAAGCTAATAAGCACAATAATGTTTTATCTTATTATCTTGATCCTAAAATATTGTTATTTTAGACTTAGTATGTGCATTGGAATAAGGGTCACCTTTAATCACTACATGAGACTTTTCAATACTCAATAAATTTTCACGGTTTAAAAAAGAAAAAAAGAAAAGTGTGTCTATCTAATCTTCAACAAATTCATCACAATTCGTTTAACATTATCATGTCCATCACTAGGTAACCTACTTGATTGAAAAATAAATTATAAAATTCTCTTCCGATAGACCATAATCGATGCGATGTTATCAAAGGGTGTTTTTTCCGCGATTTACCTGTACAGCGGTTACATGTCGCGGACCGCGGGGGCTGTGTGTCACGCTTACATGAGTTTAGGCACTGTACAGACAGCAAAAAAGGAAGAACATTGTAATAAGTGAGATGTTTTGGATTCGTGTAAGGTATCATGCAAATCATAGGACAGCTCGTGTAAAATGATTTTTTTTTTAAATAAAATATCAAACGTTTGATTCAGTCAGATTTTTACTCTAGCAAAGTTCGAAAAACAGGTTTCACCAAAGAATAACGGGATAGAAACTTTACTTTTGCTTTTTAAAATTAATTTAAAGGTATATGTAAATTAGGTACAGAACATAACAAAAAAGTTACATGTAGTTTTCTATTCAGTTAAGAGCTGCTCTTTTATTTACTTGCAAAATAAAAATGTCATTCGTCGCTGCCTACCCTTGAGGGATAGCGGCGTAAGCTTATAAATATCTTTATAGGCCTGGCAATACTCGTATTACAATTAGATGTGATTTGATAAGTCCTCTTTACACTTTGATTTGAATAAAAATTTAACTCGTAGAGATGTAAACGTACTAAATATTGAGAGCCTTAAAGTTGAACACAAAATAAGTCGCCAGGTTCAGTCCAAGACAAAACATATTTGATTGAGTTTTGGTATAGATATCATAATATTCTTCATAATTTACTCAACACTTCGATCTTAGTAATTAATAATCATTATACGTTGAAAATAACATAATACATACAAAACTGTATAAGCGAGAATTCAAGAGAAGACAATTTAATGTTTCGCTTTCTCACTTATAAGTTTTAAAGGATTAAAAAGGCAAAACCTTGCAATTCCTTTCAATCACATAATCTTCTCACTTATCCAATTCACACTCAAGTGCGACGGTATTTAATTCCCGCTCAAAACAACCACTTAACACCCCAAAACAAACCGCCTTATTTGCTAACCGTACAGCACTGTTCAACCGTGATTGGTCAATATCTGCCGCTCATGATCATAGAGGTCTGGCTGCCGATGCGCCGTGCGCGCTGCCACCCGCCAAATTGAGCGTGCATTGCTGCCGGAGTGCCGGCCGATGAAAAAACAGTTACCGATCGGTTGCTCATTTGATTGTCACATTGATTAATTGAGCCTTTGGAAAAAAACAGCGGTTTATACATGACGCGGCGATAGCCTAGTTGGGTGTGGAACGGACTGCCGAGACGAATGTCTGCAGGTTGAAATCCCAAGGGCACACACCTCTGAGTTTTCTAAGATTATAAGTGTATTCTTTGTGAATTATCGCTTGCTTTAACGGTGAAGGAAAACATCGTGAGGAAACCTGCATACCTGAGAAATTCTCTATAAGAATTTTGAAGGTGTGTGAAGTCTACCAATCCGCACTAGGCCAGCGTGGTGGAGTAAGACCTAATCCCTCTCAGTAGTAGAGGAGGCTCGTGCCCAGCAGTGGGACAGTATATAATACAGGACTGATATTATTATTATATACATGGTGGAAAGTACTCATGATGGGTCGTTTGCTTAAAACCGTGATGTAGCTTGTCATAGAGGGGCCCGTATCAAAATTTTGTTATGGACTCTTCAGGGCAGTGCGAACGTTTGGGCGCTTAGTTTGAATGATGAATGAATCCCTGTTAGCCGAATTTTAACGATGGCCAATCTCAACGGAGATCAGCCACGCAGAAGATATTAGAGTGCACAAGTATGCATACACAGGTGCATTCTCTGTTCCTTCACTCTCATACTCCGGTGAGACGGCAATCCGACATGACCGGAGAGTGATCAGGCGCAGGACCAACGGCTTTACGTACCTACTTTCCGTGGCACAGGGGTATCACACCGCCAACTTCCTGACTCCGAGCTGCAACTAAGCAAATTTTAAGATGGAAAAGCCCTGTTACAATCATTTTGTCCCGACCCGGGATTCGAACCCAGGACCTGAGCGCTGTAATCGTATTCGTACCGTGTAAAATTACAACTACGCTACTAAGGTACTTATGCATATTATTAGTACCTATATGTTGTGTCGGGTCCCTTTCGGAAAATTTTACCTTTCGCCATTGCTATCCATTTATCATTCTAGTCTAATAGCGTTTATAAACTTACATAACATTCAGATTTCAAAGGAACATCTGATTTCCTCGCAAAACAACAGCAAAATTATTAATAAAAATATACTAGCTTTTGTTCGCGACTTCGCCCGCGTGAAGGGGTTTTCCGGGATAAAAGTCTCAATATATATTTTCCTGGAATATAAAATGGCTTATAACTTTCCCAGGGTCTTAAACTATCTGCATATCAAATTTCATAAAAATCCGTTCTGTAAATATTGAGAAAATCAATAACATACAGACAGATAGAAAAGGGCACTTTCTTTTACAATAAGCATGCTTATGTAACTTCAGAAAATTAATCTAAACATCAAACCCAAGTACCAAAAGTACAATCAAGCTCCGTCTACAAACATTATCTGCAGTTTCAGTCTTAATCCAGGTAATAACAAAATCTAGACTAGGCCATTAACTTTACAACACAATAAACTGTTATACCCCATCAACGGATCACAAGGGCGCTGTCTCTTAATTAATTGGAGACACCCGTCTAACTAATCTAAGTAATTGTCTAAGAATACTGCATTATATATTAATAACAATATCAGCCCTGTATTACATATTGTCCCACTGCTGAACACGGGCCTCCTCTACTGAGAGGGATTAGACATTAATCCGCCACGCTGGCCTAATGCGGATTGGTAGACTTCACACACCCACAAAATTCCTTCTGAGAACTTCAGGTATGCAGGTTTCCTCACGATGTTTTCCTTCACTGTTAAAACAAGCGATAATGCACAAAGTTAGTAATTAAAGTAACATTACTGCATTATATTGATCTAAAATTTATATTTATGTTCGAGCAGTCCAAATGCCCAATAAATCTTTCTTCCTATATCTATACTTTAACGTCCTACGCTTCATAATATTGTAGTGAATAGAAGTTAAGAACAAATCCACGTTGCATTGTTTACGATTCTGCTTATTCTTCCGAAGTGATATATTCCAATCTCTGAAACCTTTCTTTAAGCGGATCCATAATTCTTTTGTTATTGTAGGTGTTAGACCTAAAATGTAGATCACGAGATCGATGCATCTTGAAAAAGATTAGTATCTTGGACACGCACTGTATCACCAAGCATCAGTACTTATTCGTACTTAAAACTAACATATTGCCAGTGACCTAGAATAGACCTAACTTTGACAGTATAGCGGGTTATCAAGCGTGCGGTGTGCTGATAGCGCTGGCGAGGGGGTGCGGGGCGGCGCCTAAGGTGCGACGGAGGTCTGTTTATGGCCCCCGTAAATACAGAGTGCTCGTAACACTGCCGCATTAGCTGACACCACTACCACTTGTACTCGAATGAATGAAAAATGTATGCTTATTAAATACTATATAGTTGGGAACGATGTTTTTAAATTGTGATTGCATATATACTAATAGTAGAAAGCTAGAGTTTTCTTTGAACGCGCTAATCTCAGGAACTACTAAAGCGATTTTGATTATTTTGCACTGATAGGAAGTTACATTACTCCTGAATGCTATAAGAAAATATTTATCCCAGAAAAACTTTCACACGCGGGCGAGGTCGTAAAAAAGCTAATATTGAATATTTCTACTACTATTTCTAGAATGAAAGTTCCCACTGCTGCACGGACTCCTCTATTCAGTGTCCAATCCTTCACGCTGCCCTAGTACGAAACGGTTCGAATAAACCATGCCTGTTTAATTTAAACGACGCCTAAATATATTTTAAAGAGACGTAATTATTAAATGTTTCTATTGTTTTTTACTAGTTGAAACCAATTTAATATAATCGTAGGTTAAAGACATTCTATAATAAAGTATTATCTAAACTAAATAATCACCGCATGACATCATTTACGATATTTTTTTAAGATATAAATTATAGATAACATAAAGAAGAATTACATACAGACTGGAAATAATTGTAGAGCTGTATCGACGGGTGAAAACCTAATTGAGTTAAGCGACTTTGAGTTTTATACCTATTAAGAGTCAGATTATTTTTCAGTTTTTTTAGCTCAGTCACAATTTTTCTAAAAATACTATCGCTTGAGTCAATTAGGCTCCCACAAGTCGACATTTACACAACTTTATATCTCTTAATATTCGAGTTGCATTCTAGTTCCAGTGTTAGTGGCCGTGAGCACACAGTGCCGTATGACCAGTGTTAAAAATTTTAACGGCCGCTTTAGCTTCTCCGAAAGGTGGGTTCTATTTTCGATACCATCCACCCCCAACTACCCTAAGGCGTCTTCATGGGTATTAAATCCTTTAATATCTACTAGTTTATGCTACGGATCCCTCTGCGAGTCTTCCGTAAATGGTGTGGATGTCTGAAAACAATTGTAAATTAAAACATCAAAATTGGCTGTCGTCGGCTGTATACACAAACATACGAATAATCTTGTATGGTGATTTTTTTGTTGCTTTGAATGACGAGACGAGCTTGCCGTTTGCCTGATGGTAAGCGATACGACCGCCCATAAACAGTAGAAACACCATCCAACAACTTGAATTACAAAGTATTATTTGGTATTCTACTACGCCATCCTGAGACATGAGATGTTAAGCCTTATTATGTCCAGTAGTTACACTGGCTATAATGTCCTTCTAACTAAACTTCTAAAGTTATAAGCCATTAAAATTAGGTAGCAGAGGTGAGTGTCAAAAAAACAGAAAAGAGACGAAATACTTGTATGTGACGTCAGCGGGCATTACGATACCTGCGAAAGAAAGAGATGGAGCGATATCACCACTCCAAACTCCTCCACATATCAATATTTAAAATTTGAATTACTGTCTCCTTTCTTACTGAATTTTAATGCTTTTTTCACAGAAGGACTTCTGTTTTGTACTGTTACATATTAAAAATGAATAATATCAAACATTTTCAAATACATAGGGTATTTAATTAATACCCACGTATTAAATCAATGATTACACATCTTGTTTAACAGTATATGCGTGTCTCAATTCATTTCGTTGAATAAACCGGTACGGGGACTTGGAGCATTGTTACTTGTCATTATGCCGGCCTGTTGAAACCGGATATACACCGATCCCGAAATGCTCTTGATGTAAAATTCAACTATTATATGAATTTTGTGTTATTTGTTAAGGTAAAGATTTACCATTGATAAATGCAATTGATTAGTTCTCCAGTTGTTGCTTCAAAATGGAAATAAGTACAGGATTTATTAAGACTTGAAAATGTACATTTTTGCTCTGTTACTTGTAGGAAGCAATAACGATGCCTGCCTACCTCCTACAAATGTTTGGTTTTTAAGTAACATTAACATAAATGAACACTAATCGTTCTACATACAAGGACTTTTGAACCATATATCAAACGCATTATCAACCTACCTTACCATAAAAGTAACAAAACACTCCATATTTCCTTAAAAGTCCGATTTATTTATCAGAATGTTCATTTCATACACAAACTCAACAGTCGAACGCATCCAATCGAGCGCGCATGTAATTCAGCTCACAAAACCATTGCAAATCATTTGGATATCAAAGGAAAATTAACCGTATATTAGCGCAGTGAGTCGTCTCGTCCCCCACAGAGGGAGGGGGCGGCACGCACGGAAACACACCAAGTTGTTCGACCACATCCGACAAGCGATAATGTCCAGCAAAATAGCCCGCTTGGAACTATGGTATGCTGGTAATACGCTAGTATCTAGGTGCTGGATTGGATATTTTAGTGTTTTGTGATCAGACGCGAGGGAAGAAATTTGGTAAAGAAGATTCAATTTTGTACAGTCATTCAATCAATAATTTGAGTCAGCAAAAACCATTAGATATTGAATTTGGTACAGAATAACAAAGGTAAATTAAGAGGGTTAGACTAGGTAATATAATAAAGGACTGATCGGTGTGATGTGTATTGTAGTCCTTATTGAAACTTAAACGAAAGAGATTTCATACAAAAGTAAGGCTTAATAGATTCGATTAGTTTGGGATCTCCTACGTCTCGTGCCAGAAGATTAAGTACCGTTTTTGGAAATTGAGCGTGGTTTTTAATTACTATATTTAATATGAAAATATTTATCAGAAGAATAGAGATTCGAGAGTCCTTAAAAAATAAAATAAAGCAGCTAGAGAACCAGGATCATACAAAATATATCAACACTTAGTTTTAGTTAAGTAATATTGTAAAAAAATGATGCCTTTAGTTTGAGTTACGATTAGTTTTATTTTTTATTTTATTATTATATTATATTAGTATTATTGTTAACTTTATCGGCAATCCTCAAACAAATAAAACATCATACTTACTTTTAGGGGTTTTCTGTAAGAGTATTACCCTAATCGATCCCATCTTTTCTGTAGACAAATAGGTCTACAGCGTGGTTCTTCCATTTATTATCAATGCCGTATCCAGCCCTGTAGATTCCAGTAAATATCACCGGTCGATATGTGTTACAATAAATGAGTATCGAGTGTTTAACAGTTTTATATCATTGGAGTTTGAAACTTTATGCGATTCGTTTGATTATTCCTCGCTCAGTACCAGTTCAGGATGGTGGCAGATCCGTGTTTTTGGTAGATGGACGTGAAAACATTTTTTAGTTATATGTATTTTATGGCACGGGGTTAGGCGGTAGTGTATTTTTTTAGCATAGCTAAACTCTGTCTTTGTAAATGTGGGGTAAATAAATAAAATGGCGATTAGGGTAGTTGAGGGACTCTGTCTACCATCTGAGTTGCGTTTTTGAGGGTAGTCAGCACATTTTTTCTGAAAGATTGGAATTTGATATTTGTGCTGTTAAAATGCGATTAGGCAACCATTTTCAAGTAGCTTTTTGAGGGTAGTTAGTGATTTGTTTTCCTGGAAAATGAGACTTCGATTAACCACACATTTGTTTTGATAAAAGAACGAGTAAGCAAATGTTGAACTAGGCTAAAGGTGTAATTATTTTGTCAAATATTTTCGGTCTCTTCCATCGGGTACAAACTACAAACATATATATTATTCATCCTCAAACTAGCCTTTTATATTATTTTACATGTGCAAAGAATTTGTATAACTCTAGCTTGTGCTCGTTTCAATTCAATTTCATAAAAATCTGTTCAGTAGATTTTGAGAAAATCGATAACAGACAGATAGACAGAAAAGGGAACTTTGTTTTATAATGTGTATAGATTAGGGCTAAATTCACTTTCAATTGGGATACAAGTGTTTGTAAATAATCAACGCTTCCCAGACGACATGGCCCATAATTTATTTATATATATGATGCAATAAACAAAACTAAAGCCACGTGTCAAATCACGTTAGAGTGCCACACGTTACGACGCTGTGCAACTGAGCCGCTTCGGTAATGAGATTTAACGCAAAAATACTGCTAAACAGTGGGTTGCGGGCGGCTTGGCAGGTGCAGAGCGCGGGGACGGGTCGCAGTTCGATTTTTAAACGTAATTTTTCATTTACGCACTGATGAATCTCGTAAATTTAATACGTGATTATAACAATATCACAAGTATGGATATTGTAATATTTGCGATATCAAAGAGCAAGCAGAAAAATTATCATACACTTTGCTGTGTTTCTGTTTAGTATTGCTCTTCAATGCGTTGATATTTTTCTTGTGTCTTAGTGTTAAATAAAGTGAAGAAATATTTGTAGAGGCCAGTAGAGATGCACCTACTCGCCGAGCCATAATAGAGGCTAAATCTACGCCATGCACAATGCTTAACCCCGGGAACAATTTGCAACCTATTTGCAAACAATCCAAAAGGCATACTGCCTTGGTGGTTGTACTGCATGCGTGATACTAGGTCCTAGGTTCGAATCCCGGATCGGGCAAAGTATTTTTCTTTCTGCTCAGTATCAGCCTGGAGTCAGGAATTTGTGCCCGATATGGCGAAAGGCTCGCCTCATATTATCATGGGACGGGATATATTTGGCGAAATATGGGTGCCCTGGTTGCGCCTCTGCATACCCCTTTAGGGATAAATGCTTGATGAGTGCGTGCGCAAAAGGCATACAAAGCCCAGTTTAGACCACAACGTACAACAAACTAAATTCATACTGTTTTTAACTATCAGTTCGTAATCGAGTCGTGAAAGGACAGCGTGGCGACATTGTGAAAGCGATCAAAAGTGGAATTAATTGCCACGATCGACTTCGCGATGGGAAAATTTGTAAACGAATATATTTACTAGTGGTCTCTCATGTGAGAGAGTCCGCCTGGGTAGGTATCACCGCAATGTCTATTTCTGCTGCCAAGCAGCAGTGTGTAGTCACTTGTGTTCCGGTTTGAAGGACATTGTAGCCAGTGTAACTACTTGACATAATAAGACTTAACATCTCATGTCTCAGGATGGCGAGCGCAATGGAATACCAAACAATAATTTTTAATGGAATATTATGAATTAGCGAAGTGAAGCTATGTGTCTGTTCGGAAGCTTGCGAATTAAATTGACTTAGCGTTGAGAAGCCTCGCAAGCGCCGTAATGCCGCGACAACGGTCGAACCCTTATCTATGTACACATTCGATAATTATGCACACAATAAGTTTCAAACATACACATAAACAGAAGTAATAATTGAACAAAGTTAATCCCTCCTAGCCGAATTTCCGACCTCGGCATCCAATCTCAACGGAGATCAGCCAGGTACGCAGGAAATATAGTCCACAAGTGTGTGCGCAATACACAAGCACTCTCTGTTCCTTCACTCTCATAGTTCGGTGAGACGGCGATCCGACATGACCGGAGAGAGATTAGGCGCAGGACCAACGGCCTAACGTCTTATAATACTTAGTAGTTAGCAAAAATTTTCAAACTGGAAGCCAACAGTGAGCGGTAGAAAGAGATACCTATTACGATAGCACTACCCTGAGGGACTCTGGCATAAAAGGCACCTATCTAGTAATTAAATGTAGTTAGACAAATTACGAAGTTTTGACCTTTAAGTCTATTTTAAGGTCAACACAACAAAACCATTAATTTATCAAACAGTAAATCTAATGAAGTATGAAATGAAGGAAGATCCTTGGACGACCAATTGCGACTCTAAATATAGGTGTTTCGTGCCGACGTTTCAATTTGGCTGGTATGCGGACTGTCTGGCGCCCACATACTATATCTATGCGTGTCTGTATGTCATAGTATATCTGGAAATATTCATTTTTGAAAGGACTGTTGTGTTGAGTTTCCGGGTTACGTTTTCTACTCAGTTTATTATTCGCTTTTTCTCTCTCACTCTTTATCTATTATTCGTTTGCCTGAAGGAGTTTTCCGGGATAAAATTCCCGCTATATTTTCCCAGGATAGAAAGCCTATAACCTTCCCAGGGTATTTAACTATCTCCATACCAAATTTCATAAAAATCTGTTCAGTAGATTTTGAAATAATCAACTACATACAGACAGCCAGAAAAGGGGACGTTGTTTTATAATATGGGTGGAACTGTGGGTGTCAATCCTCTAGTTACTTCTGAATAGATAAGACCATAGAGGATTTTGTCTGGAACATTAATGATAAAGATCTTTCGAGACCACTCTCAGGAAATTTTGGTGCTCATCAGCCATATTGTTGCGTTTAGTTCTGATGATGATGATTAAAAGACCCTATAAATACCTCTGTTGCCATATCTTTCACCATTTTAACATAATTTCCATGTATTTAACGTGATAATAAGTAAATATATCTTCTTTAAACTGCAGGGAACCTATTTCTCCAGTAAGGTGGATATTCTTGAGGGATAGCGAATAGCATAAGACATACTGAAAAGAAGGCTCATTTTGGTGCTATATTTGATTAGTATGTAGGATATTGTGTTTTAATTTTTTATTTTTGTCCAACAATGAGCTACTTTCTTTCTTCTTCTTTACTTCCTCTTCAGCGTATCGCGCCAACATCTATTTCATCACTCTGTTGAAGACATTTTACTTCTCTACAAATATGCAATGACAAACAGCATCGCGGTCAGGATCTAGCAATCACTCTAAACTAGACTTGGGTAGCGTGCAGGATGTCTGGGTTCTTACAATGAGGTTTCAAGCAGATTTTAAAGTAAGGTATTACAGATACAGAGCCGAAAAGCATGAAGAAGCTGATGCATATCGTATCAAACATTTTTATGCGTGCACGGATAAGTCAACTGCACCTGATGTTAAGTAGAGTAGAGTCCAACAGAATGTCGACTGACGAGAGATGATTAACCCTCGGCAGTCATCACAATTATGCCGGTCTGAGTTGCCCGAGGGGCGAATTAGGTTTCAAATAGTGGAACCTGGTCCCCCCTACACCCTTTAAGTTCAAGATAACTAACTCTCATTTTATTTATAAAGTGAAAATAGAAACACCTTTGTGAAATTATTAAAATAATATTAAAAAAAAATACAAAAAAGTTGTTCGACATTCAGCTATTTAAAAAAAACATATTGGAAGACTGTCGCAGTATCTCTTATCAGTGACCTACCTTCAGGCTTCAATGGGTATCCACTAAGACTCGTTTAATATCAACTGTTATAACATAGCAACTATTTAGCAGTTGTGAGTAGTCTGGCTTTTATTTATTTATTTATTGCACTTAATATACAAATGTATTCAGGCGGACTTAATGCCATAGGCATTCTCTACCAGCCAACCTTAGGGTGGTGCAGAGATAATCATGGATTTTAGAGAGGCTGGTACGTTAAATACAAGAGACTGATGTTGGACTTGCGCCTGCGCACCGACTTGACCTCGACTCTTGCGCATTCGGAATTACTACACGTGTTACATACAGACAAGTGGACTATAGTTTTAATAAAGTAAATAACGAAATGGCGCCGTCTTCTGTTACACAAAACACTTTTAAAAAAGTATTAATCTACACTTCAATACGAGTCTTTAAGTAATAATTTAAATTAGAGCAAAATATTACAATAAAAAAAATATGCAAATTACATATTAACCGTATGCAAAATGTATTACAATAACAAAAATTGTGACCAAAGCTTAATCCTGAATATTGATTATTAAATAATAAACAAATATTTTAATGCCTTATATACCTATAATTAAAAGATTTTTAAATATACTATGAAAATATAGGTACCTGAAGTTTTTGTATCCGTGTAAGCAAAAATTATCTTTACACTCTATCAAGGCATGATGTTTGTTTTATACGAGCTGGGAAAAGTGATCCTACTGCGCCTGATGGTAAGTGGAGAGGAGTCTCACAGAATGTCGACTGACGAGAGATGATTACCCGTCAACAGTCGACACAATTATGCCGGCTTGAAACCGGATATACACAGACTGATCCCGAAACGCGACACTTACGTGGGCTATGGCAGGTTTTAACTTGTGTACGGTGCTCGCTATCCGAGATATAAAATATATCCTACTGCCAGCAAAAATGTACAAACATGAGAATCGAACCCACTACCTCCGTTTCCCACACCACTGATCCTATAAATTTCCCAACCCACACTGGCTAGTTATAATTTGTCGGCACGGATAACATGTAGCGGCGCGGTGTACAATAATGACATTCAACGAAGTGTCCGCCACGAGGTCACGTGATATGGGCCGCTACACACACCATGATGACGGAATTACTAGACTTTCCTTAGCCTTGCTAGATAGACTAATACTTCAACTAATTCTATATCATATCTAAGTAGTATAATCTTACTATTTATACTTACTTTTTTTTATACGAAAGTTTGTAAAAATGTTCGGATGTTTGTTAGAAGCAAACTCAGCAGCAGTTAAACTTGAATTACAAAGTATTGCTTGGTATTCCACTGCGCTCGCCATCCTGAGACGTAAGTTGTTAAGTCTCTATATGTCCATTAGTTAAGTGTAACTAGCTAGGGCTACAATGTCCTTTAAACAACAATGAGTACACACTGCAGCTTGGCGGCAGAAATAGACATTGCGGTGGTACCTACCCAGGGGGCTCTCACCTATGAGAGACCTACCACCAGTAGTAATTAAAATAAACAACTAAGGATCACAACATACAAGACGTTTTCCATCGTTCTAATTTCAAATGCGGTATTCTAGATGTCGCTGTAGTGGAATGTCCGCGCAGCATCCGCGCCGTGCGCCCCCTACAGGTGAAAGTACCGCGGTGACTGGCGCCTAATTAGCCGCGCTACCGGCCGCGACACACGTTAGGCTGTACACACACGGAGCGTTTTATCGACTTTCACTGATATGCTGTGCTGTTTAAAGGAATAAGGTTGATATCAGTCCATGGTACATTTTTTATAAGCCGGCAATTTTTTGTTGAGAATAACATAGTCTTAGTAATGTTAAAGACAATGTAATTGAAGCAAATAAGACAGGGATAGTATCTATTTATAAAAAATGGGAATAAAATATAAGTAGGCCTTATGGCCGCTCCTTGTGAACACTCAACTCAACACAAACTTGCGTGAACGTATTTTATTACTTAATAGGTATATTTGAAAAATTACAAGCCCCTCCTTTACAACATTTTGAAATATCATGTTCAAATAAAGGTAGTCATTACACAGCAATTTGTCCGTATTCATACCATTAACCGGCTGCAAAACGTAACTTAAAAAACAATTATAACCAACAAATGGGCCGACAGTGTAACAACTAATAAATAACACAAGAAAAACAAAATATAACGAGTTAAAGTCACCAATACCCATATTCGGTGACTGTGACAAAACAGCACCATTTAAACTCTTATCTCTTGAAAATGCTATTTTCTTCAACCAAAAGGTCGCTAAAAGGAATAACGGAGAGCGCAGATACATCACGAGCATGCAGTTCATTTCAAAAATGGCCACCAAACATTGTCACTGCACATGGCCGACAGTGTACGCTGGCCGCGAGTGTTCGGTGCAGTGTCGGCCACGATGAATGCGCCGCGTCACCGCGCGACACTGACGGACGGCGATAATTAGTCTTAAAAATTGCGCGCCCAATGGTCGCACACTCGTGGCCGCGCGAGGGGAACTCGCGTTACATTTTTGAAGTAGAATGCATTTGGTTTGAGGAATGATAACGTTTTGGTGTTTTTTGTTTTCAAATGGCAATTCAGAATTCCACGTATTTTTTTTTCTAAACTTTTTTTAAACACTAAAACATTGTGTTAAATATAACCGCATAGACCATTAGTCACCTACCATTCAATGGAACATAATATCTTAAAATTAATAAATGCTTACAACCCAGGTTCATTGATGTTATAAACAAAAAATTAAAATAAAAAAAAAACTTAATTTTCCGAACACGATTTGAAGTACTGATTGCGATGATGTCAAACAAACCGGATGTCATTATTATTCGAAATTCATCTTCAAGGATACTAAAAGTATGACTAATCTTACTATAAATAAAGTTAGGCAGTAAGATTTAATCATAACGTACCAAAACGCAGATTCTTTATTTAAATATTTAAAAATCGAATTCCACACAAAATGTCCACCACTGCACACACAGAGCCGTAAATTTCGCAAGTTTGTTGCAACCCCGGGCGCTTCGTCCCGGGATCGGCTCCACCATTTTGTTAATTGTTAATTTTTCTCCGCACCGCTTGGAGTACTTAATGTGTTAGTGCGCTCTTAACGCGATAGATGGCGCTAGTTGTCAGTTAATATAATTTATTAGCAGCTTCATTAGCTTAGTGCCTGCTGTTTAACGTTCGATTTTCAACACCAATGAAAATAAAATGATTTCATAAGTCTTGTACGTAAATACTTAAAATATTTATGATCAACAATACCACCGAAGAATTTAACAAATAAAATATTTCCCTTTTTTATGACAAGCGTACTACTTACTATACATACTTACTTACTATACTTCCTTTCCATGAAAGAACTGTAAATATGCTTTCAGTTTCAGTTGTAATGGAAAGGCACCACCGAATTATAGGAGGGTACCAAAAACAACAATCAACATTGATACGTACTTAGGTGGATATTTCAAATATAGTTGCATTTATAACGTCTCTGGCCAACTCCTTTTGTATTAAGGCGTGAATCTATTTGTGAACATATCTAGTGCCTTAGAGGCTGATACACTTAAAAAAAAAAGATCGGTTTATGCAGCGATTGAAGTTATTTATTGAGCCAAAATAACCGAATATGAATGCCATTTTAAAGACAATCATGTTGTGAAGATCAGTAAGGCAACACGCGCGTCCCGAACATAAATCAATCCAACGGATCTCCGCGGTCTGCACCTCACTTCACACTACAGACGCCGCGTGTTGCTGCTATTTGTTCGGGCGAGAGAAATATAGATTATATTGTATGCAGAATTGGTTTGGAAACAAGAAACTTTAGTGTTTACTTTAAATTTTAGATTTGCTATATGCTTTAACATTATTGAGGCATTGTTTTGTATGGGTAAATGATGTATTATTAATTTATATACATTGATAATTCGGTGAAAATAAACATTGTGGTAATTTTATATAAGGAAAATAATAAAACAAATTTAAAATTGAAAAGACCCATTGTTTACAGCTTTAGTCATTTAATAAATTTATTTACTAGCAATATTGCAAAGTTCCACAATTTATAACATAATCTTACCTCACAATGTTGATTAACTTTATTATAAGTACTTATAAAAAACGAATTTACTTCAAATCATGTATGGACAACCAATGCAAAACAATATAAAAGAATGGTACTGGCTCCCCTCTCGTCTTGACACTTATAAAATACGATGGTCGGCGTGTATTTACCGAGTTCACTGTTTGAATGTGTGCGTCTAAACACGATTAGAAAATTTGGACCACTCGCGCGCATCGCGTTTTCGGCTGCGCTGCGATTGGCCCGTTTGAATTTAGAAATAACATTAGATGTGAGGTCATTGGCTGTTTTTTTTTTCTTTATGCCATTTATCATTGTTGTCTTACTGACGGATTTATTGCTTTTATGTATGTAATTATTTTGTGTGACATGGCTTTATTTTATTTATTGGGTGATGTTTTATTGTAAATGACTATTTCTTAATTTCTACTTATAAGAGTGGAAAATAAATAAGTAGGAATTAAGGTTTTGGAAACAAGCAAGGAGTCATGATTGAGAAGACTCATTATTAAAGGAATGTTTTTTTTTATGCCCGAGTGTTTTTAAGAATTCTTTTGTTTTAAAAATTATATTGTTTTTTAGGTCGATAACTGGAAATAAAACTTCCCGAGAACAAGGATAGCATGTTGTAAAAAAACAAGAATTTTATACTTAATGATTACCTATCCATTATAATATTTATAAAACAAAATTTAAAAATTGCTTTCAATTGAACAAACACCTGAGGCTAAGTTAAATATTTTAAACTAATACACCAGTTAACACGACGCCATTTTGAAATTCTAATGGCACAAAAAACATTCTATTGTCAAATAGTTCTCGAGTTCCACGCCCAAAATGCTAATTTCCGTTGTAAACTCACACATGCACGGTACTTTACACACATATGTTGCGTGTGTGTGTCTAACGCCGAGGCCCGAGTGACATCTGCTTCGCCCCTCACCCCTCGCCGACTTCCCTTCGCCCCACTCGCGCGCATCCGAAATTTGAATCGCGTTAGTTGATTGGTCCGCGCCATTTTTATTCTTTTTTTAACTAACCAGTTTGACGAGATGTTTATTGTGTACTAGAGATTACATTAGATCCTTTTTTGTTCTTTTTTATTGTAAGGTGGTGTTGGTAAATACTATGTATGCGTCACTCTTGTGTTTTTTGTACGGTCCGTTTTGATATTGGGGAAGATGTCTCATAAATAAAATATGTGGTAGATGCATCTGACGTGTGTAATGCGTCGCAGATGTGCGAAAATTAAGACAAAAAGTAAACAGTCATAAAACTGCATGATTTACAGCGGTTGTCATTTAATCTTGTCTCAGCCTTAGAACAGGAGATTAAAAATACAATAAGCACTACTAGAAGTAAAAATAAGGTTTTGGTTAAAACCGTATAAGAATAATAAACCAAAGAACAACGTACTTTTGTAACTGAACATAAATTAGTATGGGTAATACACAAGATATTCAAGTGTCCTTAAAACGTAATTGCGTCGCAGTACGAACAAGGAAATTTTAAATTTCAACACACTTAATGCCATCAATCGAGACATTTTGTGGACAAAAAGGCTGAACGGCCGAATTTACGCACACACACGCGCGCAGACACAAAACACGCAACACGTAACGCCTCACGCACACTTACACACAAAGCCCCAATTCGAATTCCGAACGCGCACAGCACAGTTTCCGCAATGGCGGCGCGGCCATCGACCCCACGTTTTGGAGGGCGCCGGTGACGTCACGCCGCTGACCTGCCTCACTGCGACCTTGAATCGTCGGGCCGCAAATAATTTCGGCGGTTTGTTGTCTTCCCGCGTTTTGCTGTCGCCGGTATTTAGGGTGCGGGCGGAGTTCGCGCGCTTTTGAATTTGGAACGGTGGCTTTTATTGTTGCCTGGTTGAAATAGCAGTTTGAATTTGGAACGTTTGTTTACGAATTTTCAACTCCACCATTATGCGTTAATGTTTGCAAGGAGTAATCATGCTTTTACTTTCGTTTTTCGGCTACATTGTCTCTGATATATTTTTTTTTTCCCAGAACAGACTATAGAGACACTTAACCAGTGTTCCATAATTTGAGTTGTATTTTCATAACAGAGCTACAATGTATATATGACTGTATTCTTTGAAATAGTGAATTAATTTTATTTACCTACCAACTCAAACACGAAAACAGATGATTCGCTTGCAACTACGTTGTAACTTATAACCTACCTCAACCGACCCAGCTATATCTTGGCTGTATATTAATACAACCGTTTCCTTTGCCATTTATTTCTTTTAACGTACATATTCGAAGAATCCTATAATGTTACCTTATTATAATAATGTTTTCGCTGCCTAACCCTAAAGCAAATATGAAATAGTGAATAATGGTCCAGAAATACCTGAAATCTTATCAGAATGGCGGTCATTGACACCGGCGGGGCGATAACGCGCGTATATTTATTTTGCAATACGTTTTTACTATCGAAACGATAAAAATGGTGCGTTTTATCATTTTCCTTCATTAGAGAATGGGTAAATAACTTTGATAACAGCTCAAATAAATCGTTTAATATGAAAGAATTGTTGATGTAGAGACGGCTCTATGCAAGTTTGTCTGATTTGGAAATAATGACTGAATAGTTTTAAGTACATATATTTTGTATTTGTTTATAAACCACATCTTTATAGTTCATAGCTGAGAGTTCGCAGTTTGATTCCCATCTTGAAATATTATTTTTACTCACAAATTTCTTTACCTACGTAGTACTTACTCTACACATTATTGAAATAATACACAGATACACTTCACTCTTTTATCTCCGAAGGGGTAGGCAGAGGCGAACTGGTATGATGTAATAGGCGACCTTATCGCCATATCGGCCACAAATTCCAGACTACGATCTGATACTGAATAAAAAAATCAGTACCTGACCCGGAGATCGAACCCGAGACCTCAACATACCCCCGGACATTATAACTACGCCACCGAAGCAGTCATTAAAATAATTTGAAATCAATATCCTTAGCTTTCTATTTTTAACTCCTAAAGAGGTATTTATTATAAAAAAAAATATATCAAAAGATTATTATCCTTATAAATATTATGCATAAAGGCATGTTTTGCTTGTATGTACCAAAGAGGTTAAATATTGAACTTTATCCTTTCATAACTGACCATAGTTAACAATATTACGCACGCAATGCGTTTGCGACGACTCGTCATGTAAAATAAAATTCCTAAGTGTCTGAATATTGTTTCAGTGTGCAGTATCTTGGCTGTATATTATCTTGGTAGAATATATTTCATATCCCAGATAGCGACCACCGTACACAAGGTGTTAAAACTCACCGCAGTGGTCCACGTAAGTGTCGCGTTCCGGGATAAGCTTTTGTATATCTTGTTCCAACAGGCCGGCATAATTGTGTTACTGCCAAGGGCTCGTTAGTGGACATTCTATTGGACCCTACCCCACTTACCATCAGGTGCAGGGGATCACTTTGGCGTGACGTACAAAGAAAATCATGGCGTCACATAGTCCACAATTAATCTACACAGACTCTCGATGATCGCTAGAAATTTGTCTACTACCATCATCCTGATTTTTTACGTAATATACTGAACCGATTCTGAAAATCTATGGGACCAATCCATATTGTTTGAAATAAAAAAAATCTGATCAGTTAATAAATGAGTTCTGACAGAAACGAAGAATTAAATACTCGTCAAATTGAGAACCTCTTCCTTCTTTGAAGTTGGGTAATATATCAGGAACCCTCACCAAATATTCCTAAAATGCCTGTCAGAAATCCGTACAATATGTCACCACATCGAATAACATGGGGATTTATTAAACCGATGTTTACAATTACATACGGTTTAGAGCTCGAGTACCGAGACGTTAAAATCTGGGAGCTCATTAATTGGTGCTGGAAGGAGACGGAGATACGCTGATAAGGCGCGAGTGAGAGGGATAGACGAAGACAAATTGCATGAAACATGATTCACGGTACATCGACCCCTGTTTGGATGATGCATCGACAGTGACTATTTATACGCACTTAAAAATATGTGTAATCGCTTGGTGGAATAAGTTTGTTTGTCCCACTATTGGACGTGATCTTCCTTAAAGATAATGATGTAATAAGGGTTATTTCAACTGACGGCAGATAGGGCAAGTTCTCGAGCGGAGACCTCGTGCCGGTACGCAGCGTTGGGCCTGCAAGGTGGACATACGATTTGAGAAAGGTCGGAGATGGATGCAGGCCGCTTTCGACAGGTCCGTCTGGAAATCTTTGGGGAGGCTTATGTTCAGCAGTGGACTTTATGTGGCTGATGATGATGATGCGGGGATTTCTTTGGTAGAGCTGGAATTACTAGGGGTTACTTTATTAACTTACATTACAATTTCTTGGCAGTTACTAGGCCTAAAGGACTAGGGGCAGCAAGAAAGAAAACAAAAGTAAAGTAAACCTTATATGGGCCTAATGAATGAAGAACATGGGCCAGTGCAATTAATGTATATTTCAATGTATACAGCAGGGTAATAATAGCCACTATCTCTCAGAAAACTAAGGTTTATAGCAATTGAATGACGAGCATAACACTCTAATACTAAGCTATACTATCGCTCATAAACAGTAGCAAAACCATACAGAACTTTGAATTCCAAAGTACCGCGAGTGCGTTCGTCCCCGACAAGATATGAAGTCTCATAATGTCCTGTAATTACGCTACAATGTCCTTCAAACAGAACATAACAGTGCACACTGCTGCGAGGCGGTAGAAATATATTTCGCCGGTACCTAACAAGACGGTCCCTCGCACACGAGACACCTACCAATTGTGAAGTGCGAGCAAGCGGTTGCATTTCGTAGATAAGATTCCCTGATGTCTCATTCTTCTCCTTGATCTATCCCCATTAATTCCCTCAAATCCTAGAAAATTCATTTTTAAAGTACCTATTGGCTAACTTAACATCAGGCTTACGCGCTTTATTTCTAATCAACGAATTATATGCTACCTTTGTTGTTTTTGATAAATCTTTATCAAAAATACAGTAAATACTCTGGCAGTATAATGAATTGTCCCTATCAATACAGTCCTGTAAAGGTCTAATTGTAAAAACACTGTTATCCCTAAGGAAAAATGTTTAATTAAGGGCCACTAATTAAGGGCTCGCGGTCATAGGACTTTAGATAACAGATTCGGTTGCTGGAATTTGTTATATATTATAATAAAAACTGCTGGTTGCCTTTTAATAGACCCGTTTTATCATTTCCCGGGATAAAAAGATGTCATGTCCTTTCCAAACGTCCCTATCTTTGAGGTTAAAACGCCTCCTTAGATCATGATTTTGTCACCCGCATTGCTCTGGAGGGAAGTGGACAATTAATATTTCCAACTCCTCCCTATCTTTCTATTTGATTAATTTCGTTGCGGGATAATGACAAATTAGTTTTCCCTGAGACTCGCCGAGCTTCACTGCTTGGTGTCATAAATGCGTGCCACTGCTGATCCTAGCTTACAGGAGTTGTAGTGGTGGGTGTGAGGGCGGGAAAGTCACTGAAGTCTCTATGTCCTTTCCAGGGTCTCGAACTATCTCCATGGCAAATTTCATCGAAATCCGTTCAGTAGTTTTTGGGTTTATCGTGTTCAGACAGACGCGGCAGGGGACTTACTTTTATATGAAAGGGTGTTTAAAAATTAATGGCGTACACTGAGGTGGAATTGTAAGTAGAAGCATTGTAAACATTTCAAATTGTATAGTAAGTTCAGAGGGGCCTATTCCGTCTACGGGGGCAAATTCGTCTTTTACAATTCCGGACGTTCTAAGAAAGGAGTGGGTACAATAGAATGTCTAGTGACGAGATATGATTACCCCTCGGCAGTTGACACAATTATGCCGGCCTGCTGGAACCGGGTATACCCAACTGATTTCGGAACACGACGCACTTACGCAGATCAATATAGCGGGATAACACCTAGTGTACGGCGGTCGCTATCCGAGCGGATACAAAATATATCCTACCAGTAAATGTATATGAACATTTCAACTGTGTTTAGACTTGATTACACCTCAGAAAATCGTATAGCTAATAGCGTGAAGTATATTTAAGGTAGTTCCGTTTACTTATTAGTTACTATATCTAAGGCGAAGTTTCCTCAAGTTATTGCCTAAATTCAAAGACGTTTCCACGAAATGTTGCGTTAGTGACTCATGTTTCATACGAAGGTGGAATGGTCCAACTCGACCTTATCTATACTATTATATAAAGCTGAAGAGTTTGTTTGTTTGTTTGTTTGTTTGTTTGTTTGTTTGTTTGTTTGAACGCGCTAATCTCAGGAACTACCGGTCCAAACTGAAAAAATCTTTTTGCGTTGGATAGCCCTTTGTTCGTGGAGTGCTATAGGCTATATATCATCACGCTATACCCAATAGGAGCAGGGCAGTAATGGCTAATCTCAGGAACTACCGGTCCAAACTGAAAAATTCTTTTTGCGTTGGATAGCCCTTTATTCGTGGAGTGCTATAGGCTATATATCATCACGCTATACTCAATAGGAGCGGGGCAGTAATGGCTAATCTCAGGAACTACCGGTCCAAACTGAAAAATTCTTTTTGCGTTGGATAGCCCTTTGTTCGTGGAGAGCTATAGGCTATATATCATCACGCTATATTCAATAGGAGCGGAGCAGTAATGGCTAATCTCAGGAACTACCGATTCGAACTGAAAAATATTTTTGTGTTGAATAGTCCTTTGTTTGTGGAGTGCTCAAAGTTATATATCATCACGCTATGACCAATAGGAGCGGAGCAGTAATGGCTAATCTCAGGAACTACCGGTTTGAACTGAAAAAATCTTTTTGTGTTGGATAGCCCTTTGTTCCTGGAGTGCTATAGGCTATATATCATCATGCTATAACCAATAGGAGCGGAGCAGTAATGAAACATGTTGCAAAAACGGGGAAAATTATGAGTTTTGAGAGCTTCCGTTGCCTGCGCTGCGTAAACGGTTAAAGTTATGCAACAATGATGTATGACGGGATTGTTTCACTTAAAAAGTTCTAAATAATATAACAAAGTCCCCCGCTGCATCTGTCTGCCTTAACGTGTTAAACTCAAAAACTACCCAACGTATTAAGATGAAATTTGGTATGGAGACAGTTTGAGACCCTGGGAAGAACATAGGCTCCCGGGAAACTACATAACATCACGCATTTATCCCCGAAGGGGTATGCAGAGGCGCAACTAGGCCACCCACTTTTCGCCAAGTATGTTCCGTCCCATGATGTGATAGGGGGCGAGCCTATCGCCATATCGGGCACAAATTCCAGACTCCGGGCTGATACTGAGCAAAAAAACCCAAATATCACTTTGCCCGACCCGGGATTCGTACCCAGGACCTCAGAGCGCTATTGTACCGGACATGCAATACAACTACGCCACCGAGGCAGTCCCGGGAAACTACTATTTTTATAACGGAAAACTTTATAACGCGGGCGGAGCCGCGAGCAAAAGCTAGTTTTAGATATAAAAACACAAGCAAGAACCAACGCTAGGCTACTCGTATTATTGCGAGATTTCTTTGATATTTGCTATAAATTAACTCATCAAATGGTGAAAAAAAATTGGATAAAAATTAACACAATAAGTTTTAGAACAACATAATATAGCAGCTATTTTTATCACGGAAAATTCAAAAACAGTTCTGGGATAGGACTTTGCGCTGGAGATATTTTGACCAACTAATATATACACTCGTCAGTCTGCTTCTGTTTATCTAGTGGGAGAGCTGATCATCTTGTCATATAATTTAATTTTTCTTTTTGGTTTCGGGAAGAAAGTGCCTTGTTACTACCGTCCAGCCTTCGTGGGGGACTGAGCGGTAATATTCGAGTGACCGTGCCTTACGACTCGGCGTTGAGCCGCCCGGAATGATGGTAAACGTCAGGCGATCAGGCCGAGTCCCTTACGCAATATACACCCTACGCACGACATATCAACAAAAACTCCAGGCCATCTTCGGCGCATTAAGGACAGCTACAGGCTTCCTCCGACGAAAATCTGAGTTGTCCCCAACAGCCGCTGCGCAATTCTAAAATACCACTAACCTATAAACATCACGTGTCAAGATTATCCGATAGTCGAAGTTTTGATATCGTTTTGATTGCATTAATTTTATCACGCCGATAAAACCCAGGTGGTTGGCACTGCGTTGTCAATGTCGAAAAACAGTTTTCCAATTGCAATGTGTGCGCGGAATGGTCATAGAATAATGCAAAGAAGGGACGGTTTGTGACGATTAAATAGTACCTAATTTGAACATGAATTAATAAGAGTAAAGGTTTACTCGAGAAATACAATCGCAGAGGTGACTATTGTTTGTGAAGAATTTAATTATACGTAATATTTTTTGATTAGATAAAGGAAGTAAAATAATTACTTTTTGTGTTGTTATTTAGCTGTCTTAACCTGTTAATATTAGGTATCCTTTATAAATAAAAAAAAATCTGTATACAAATATTTAAATTATTTACAAGTGCCATGAGTCCTGTTTTTATAACTTCCTATCTATTGCTCTTGTTGCCTTATCTTTTTTAAGAAATTTGAAGTGATTTCTTGACTTTGCTAAACGTGATACCTAAAAATTCACACAAGACCTCTTGACTTTCTTCTATATGCTATCACCAGATAAAAGAGGGTACGAAAGTTCCACTCTGCTGTTTCTTATTCTGTGGTAAATACCTGAAATTATATATTTTTTGGTGCTTGACTGATAGCAATAAACGGTTCAGATGTCCTTCGTATGTTCCGTAAATAAGGGTTTAATAGTAGGTAAGCCCTAGAGATAATTTTAACAGATATGCAAGCTCCGCGAGTTATTTTCTTTACTAGATTCATAAAATTGTGTGATTTTAAGTTTTAATCTATAACATACGAGCCTATTGGTTTGGTTCCATAAATGAACATTAGCCTTGCAGTATCAGTTGGCCTGGTACTGCAGTAAGGAGCTGAATGAGTTGAACTGAACAACCCATTGTTGGTATAATTAGTACCTATGACTGTATATATCTCTATATTTTATTTTGGTTTCTCTCCTTTTATTGTATATTTCATGCTGTTTTGACCCAATATAAATGTTAATTTCTTTCTTTTCCTTCTTTCTTTATTTTTTATCTCCATCTTTGACATAAATTTTAATCTCAGGCAACTGATTATTGGCCAAATTTCCATTGCTCAACCCGAGATTCGAGTTGAGAACCACATCGTTTATAAGTGGGCTGCCACAAAACCAGAGACCTCACGTTCCCGTTAGTAAAGAAGTTCATCAATTGGGTAGCATACCCACGTAATAATCGAGCATGAGGTAAAGACGCGATCCACACTTAACCGGCTTGTACTGCGTTTCTCTCTATCCTTAATAATCACGTTTCGTATGGGAACGAAGTGACTCCATTGCACCTGATTGTAAATGGAATGGGGTTTAGTTCGACTGAGGCCTCTCCTCATTTATTTCTCGCCAATTGACACAATTATGCTGGCCTACGGCACTAGGGCAGTCCTTTAGCTTAAGAAATGAATTGCGCACTGGTATTTTTATTCAGTTGGTTGTAGTTATTAGTATGGTATAGTTGCTTTTGGTAAGTGCCCTATACGACCTAATAATTACTGACTAGAAGTCATCTCTGCCCACCAGGGATCTATCATTTAGCATTAAAAATTATCTACTACCTAAAGTCTTGGAGGTAAGAATTGCATCTTCTAAATATGAGTACTGATTTTATCAATTGATTCAATTAATAGAATTGCATTATAATCAAATCCTCTAAGTAAATAAAGCGTAGTCCTAAACCTACGTTTTTAATTCTTTTTTATCATTTTATAACACAAAGCAACTATATCTACATTAAAATCACGTGTTTGCCGTTGTTTTGGATTCTTATCTTCTAGCTCTCACTCGTTCGACAATCACAAAACTATTATTCACTTGAATAATGTATTTATGTCTACATTTTTTAGTTTTAATGGCTGTTTTCTTTACCGAAATCTAATGGGTAGTGATTTTCAAATTGGATATTTAATAAAGAATGGCTTAAGGTGGTAGCTCAAGGTCCATTTTCATACATTTTGTTTCGGCTTTAATCTGGGTAACTAAACAAGTATTGGCAAGTAAAGAATTTAAATTCACGTCTAGTTAGTGATTAGTTCTCGCAGTTGAAAGAAAAACGTAAAAATAATTAATAATCATGGATATTTCGGCCTTTAAAATTTAATATGACGAAATTTTAAAGGCCGAAATATCCATGATTATTAACTATTTTTACATTTTTCTTTCAACTGCGAGAACTAATCACTAACTAGACGTGAATTTAAATTCTTTACTTGCCAATACTTGTTTAGTTACCCAGATTAAAGCCGAAACAAAATGTATGAAAATGGACCTTGAGCTACCACCTTAACATTTGATTTCAACATGATGGCTATGATATCTTACAACTATAACACAAACCTCTTGAAGAAGTTCAATCAATCGTCGTACTATACTCTTCATAGATTTTTTTTCTGGTTATTCCTACTTCGGTATTGGAATTGATGCTGGTAGGATATATTTTATATCCGCCCGGATAGCAATCACCGTACACAGGCGTTAAAACCCGCTTCAGCGGCCTACGTAAGTGTATCACGTTCTGGGATCAGCCTGTGTATATCCGGTTCCAACCGACATTATTGTGTTGGCTGTTTGGAGGTAATCATCTCTCGTCAGTCGACATTCTATTGGACCCCACCCCACTTACCATCAGATGCAGTGGAGTCACTTTACCATGCTAGTAATTAAAAAAATGCTTATATGCTGTTTGTTCTAATCAGTCTCTGAGCGCTCCACCCATATTAGGCATTAATACTAGCATATTGATTACTCTATAAAAATTGTTGCCAACATTTTTGTTAAATGAAATCAATATAGCTGTTGATACAGCTGCATGAGTCAACGCACTGGTGACATTTTTAATGTTCGCTGGATTTCTGTAATAACAAAGTTAAATAAATACATTCATTGATCTCGTTTTGGCTGAATTTAGACAAACTTATTTTTATTATTGAATCATGTTTTTATAAATATTTCTTATCAGCTTAACCAAATTCGTTTGTTTGAATCATTTTTCAATTTTTATACAATTGATATTAAGCATTTAGTTTACTGTTAAAGGAAATTTCCAGCATTTAATATGTATTAATTTTTTGCTCGGGGTTTTGTTCGAGTAAAAGTCCCGCTTTATATTTTCCCGGGGTAAAAGTAGCCTATGTCCTTCCCGGGATCTCAAACTATCTCCATACCTAATTTCATCGAAATTAGTTCGTTAGTTTTTTAGTTTATCGCGTTCAGCCAGACATGGCGGGGAATTTGTTTTATCATATGGAAGGAATATTTATAAGTATGTGTATGTTTTTTGAGCTGTATGTACTATGTACAGCACCATCTGGTTCTGGCCAACGGCCAAATAAAGTTATTTTCTTTCATCTTTAATTTCACTGTATTTCCTTATTGTTGTACATCGTACGTAGTATAATTTCTGTGGATTATGAGACCTAAGTCTAGTGTCTTAAGGTGACAAACGCATTGTTCTGCCATGAATTAATCTATACTCATATAAAATGAAAACTTTATGAATTTGTATGTGGATTTGTAGCAATTAATTTATGGAATTACTGAACCGATTTTGTAAATTATTACACTAATAAGAAGCTACATTATTCCTTAGTGCTATAGGCTATAATCCCGGAAAACTTATGCACGCGTGTGGAGCTGAGGGCAAAAGCTAGTGTACATAAAAATATAATACCGTTTATATGCCAGCTTAATATCACAAGTTTTTTGCAACAAATAAAATAAATGTGAAGCTTACCATTAAGAATAATTATCTTTCATATTTGAAAATAACACGTTATTAAAAAAACTAACTCTTGTGTATCTAATCGCGCGGGACCTTGATAATGACATTATGATAACATATATTCACACTACAATGTTTGCGTAAACACCTACTTATACGTACATATAAACATCGACTAATGACCTTGATCGCGACGAGTTTCCAAGATTTACCTCATGTAGTTTTCACGTTCTGCCAAACTTGAGAATCTTCTAGAATGATAATCTAGACATAGTTGGAATCTTTAGTATTTTTGTTTTATACGATAATCCGGCTGGGTAGGTAGGTAAGTATTTCAAAAAATAAAAGTGCGTATCGAAATCTTATTTTTTTTTCTGTCGCATCTGTTTTTTTTTTGTAATTCTACGAAATAAAATATCAACTATTTCGTTACGTTTATTTTAAAATATACTCAAATAATACTGAGTTGTTTATTTATTAGTGCGGCCCAGCTATGCGAAGTTCTGAATTGAAGGACATTGTAACCTCTTAATAATTACTGCGCATGACTAACAGATGTTTTCAATAATCGATCCGAATCTCAATCTTCAACCTGATTCCGAGAATGAATCAATAAAAAATCTCATTAGTAGGGACTTATGTTCATCCCATTCCCGTAAACATAAACCATTATACAGCAAAGATAGATATAGTTAGTTATAGACCGGACATCAGAGCCAAATTTTTGCTCCAATGTTATAACCAATTATAAGTCGCTGTCTTATTTGAAACGTCCGTATGACAAGACACAGCGTTCTTAGATAAAACAAAAATATATTTACAGAAAATATGCTAATATTCGCATTAAAACGTGCAAATCATGATATTGAAAAATATGAAGTATTTTACATTGGTGTTTTGCTATTTCACTGTAGCTTGAGCCATCACGAAAGCGTAAAATTTTTGTATGACAATCTTCCCAATGTTCGCTCTATATAATCTTAGAACTCCTTGTCATACGAAATAACGATTACTAAAAACTGTGTCTAGACATGTTTCATTTAATGAATCATGCCGAATTTTGTATGACCTTGCGAGGTAGACAAGTCTGAGGAATTATCAGGGTAATAAAAAGACGTAGAAATTATTTGGTAAATGTTTTGTGAGACTAAATACAATAGTCTGATAATGATAAACAATGACTTCAAAACTGTGCTTTTAATGCACACGCTGGCATCGTAGTTTTGTTGACCTATACGACTGGATACGACGCGATTTCTTCATTACCACTAAGGTCTGACATCCAAAAAAATTTTTTTTCACAATAGTGTGACACTTCACATATTTTTTTATCTCTGTCCGTCTTAAACATAGTGATACTGGTTATAATTAAATCATAGATTACATCAGTTTATAATCCATCGTGCTCCACGAGATATCTGGTAAGCAATTTTTTTTTTATTTATTTGCCAATATTTGATATGTTGCTGGCCGTATTTTTTTCTTCCGTGTGTTAAAAAAAAGAAAATGGATTGTTAGATCATACTGGTGTTTAACTGGTTTGATTTTCCCAAACGGCTTTATTGACAGTGAGAAGACTGCATCTACGTCTTGGTGAATTTTGATTAAGGTTCGAGGAATGCTGAGAACAGAAACTTACTCTTAAAAATGGAAAAAACATAGTAATACACTACACGTTACAGAGCCAAAAACTAATAAAATTACTCAAATATTGTAAACACAAAACGCAAATTAAGCCATTGAGGGCTTTTGAAACCGAAACATTAAAGCAGGAAAATGATATCCAAATCCGAGAAATAATTATAATTGTTATTGTTAATTACAATTTTTGTTCTAACCAAATTGGACAGTTATGTTTGCGTCAACAATGCTAGGACAAATAAGGAAAAATTATTAATAAGAAACCGCATAAAAAATATTTTCGGTGTTTATCCTGCTTTGGGTTTGAAGCTGTTCTAGTTGCCATGTGTCAACTGTTATATTATCTATTTATTTATTAATTTAGGCTACAAAACTGATTATAATCAATAATATATTCTAAGATACTTGTATATTGGGTTTTATTGTAGGCTGCAATCCTATTTTGACCTATTGTTGGTAGTTACTTAATAATTATAATAAATATAAAATATATTGACTAAGGTAAGGCAGGCGATTTAGGAGTTGTATCTGATTTGGATACTGTGGATAAAATTATGAATGTTGCCTTGCCCGAAAAAAATACTTCTCTCGGTCAAATAATTTATTGGTTTGCATACTAAGTATACAATAGGTATAGTTACATTTTTATATGCATAAAACTCAGTAACTCTTTTCTGACATTGCACATTTGAGTCCGCTATATTAATAATAATTATCTATATACATAAAATAGGGTAACAAAAGTTATAAACAAGTAATAAACAAACCGATAAAACACTTTTAATTCTAGTCTCCGTCTGATAAGAATCATAATCCCATTACACAACCATCTCCCAAACATATTATATTAGTGGTAGGTCTCCCGTATGAGAGTCCGTCTGGGTAGGTACCACCGCAATGTCTATTTCTGCCGCCAAGCAGCAGTGTGTAGTCACTGTTGTGTTCTGGTTAGAAGGACACTGTAGCCAGTGAAACTACTGGACATAAGACTTAACATCTCATGTCTCAGGATGGCGAGCGCAGTGGAACAATACTTTGTAATTCAAGGTGTTGGATAGTGTTTCTAGTGTTTGTGGCAGTCGTACTGCTCATCTTCAAAGAAAAGGCAAGCTAGTCTCGTCGTTCAATAATTTTAATAATATGAATATTCTATTTGAAGTCTAGTTCAATTAATAAAAAGTCCCACGTCCTTGATTTCAGTTTAAATATACCTATCGCAGTAAGGTTTGTCATGTATTAAAAAACGTTGACAAATCGTTTGTCTCTTGATAACTTTGTGTAAGTACATATATAATTTGGCAGACAAAGACACTCGCGTGTGTGAGTATGTGTGTATGTATGTGTAAGTGATAAGTGTCCGACACATAAAAATTACCACTATGTAGGTCGAGGTGTGACTCTATTGGCGATTATGGCTAATTAAAACAGAGTTTTGTCATTTTTAAAACTATTTAATGATAGCGTAAATTGAACTGTATTGTAGTTTGGCTTAGAGTACTTGTTCCTTTTAGAAATATTTATAGATCCTTAGGATATGGATACAATTAATTAATAACCGTATATACTTACTTGTCTTGAAAACAACACTACCATAAGATATTCTAATTGTAGATGTAAAAATAAAAAGTGTAAGCTTCAAACAAAATCTATACGTATTATAAAGCAAAGTTCCCGTTTCTGTTTGTCTGTATGTTATCGATTTTCTCAAAATCTACTGAACGGATTTTTATGAAATTTGGCATGGAGATAGTTTAAGACCTTGGGAAGGTTATAGGTAGGTTACAGTTATAGGCTTTCTATTCCGGGAAAATATATAGCGAGACTTTTATCCCGGAAAACTCCTTCACGCAGGCAAAGCCACCAGCAAAAGCTAGTAAATACCAATGAAAAGTAATTTTAATTTTACAAACCCTAAGACCTCTACCGTACGAAGAAAAATTGCCCGAGGGACTGCATTATACTTCTATCAGAAATATACTTACACACCATATACGCACAAAATTATAAAATGATCAAAATATTTAAAATAACATCACGACTTTTTGGTGAGAATATTTTTCTATAGATGATTTTTGACACAAAGTTCGCAGAGGTAAAAATTTGTATATGGTTTCATAAATCAGTCTCATAATGAGCCTGTACATCAATGGCGAGAGGTGAAGTGTTCCGTAAGAGAACCCGACAATTATAGGTACTAATAGGCATAAATACGGTATGCAAATCATCCTAATGATAATTAGATTTTACATGAATTACCAAAGAGAAGCCAGGAATCGGGTTATATTGACACTTCGCGACTATTGTCTGCTGTATACAGTCATTTTTAATTGCGTTTATAAATGAAACCACATAACCGTCTTCACCTTTGCTGACATTGTGCCAAAAATCATACATTAATAACTAATGTTTTCATAAAAAATACCGATTTTAGTTTTCTGATTTTTTGATCAGTTTGTAGTTTAATACGAATATGCCGTTTGCGTGGGTGTATTTCTGACTGAAAGTATGATGTTGCCACTGCGAAGAATTCTCTAAGAGTAGTAGAAGTGGCACTAGCACGTGTAAAATTACATTTTATTAATATTTATTTTGTTCGAAACTTACACTTTTTTCTTTTACATCTACGGCTCAAGTAACTTATTGTAAAGTATTATTTCCAAGTAGATAAGTGGTTTCATTCAGTTACGCAATGTCAAAATGACCTTGTATAAGTATCTGATGGTAAGATTATGTTAGACGCTTCGAAAATCATGTTCACAACACATCTGAGATGGCCATGACAAAAATGTAGACGAGGACAACGCCCCCATACAAACCGCTTGTACATATTTGAACACAATAAAATATTGTACTCACCATTAGCAAATATTTTTCGCGTCAACAGCTGTGTATACAATAAAAGAAATGGCGATAACACGAGTGCGAGCGAGACGGCTACATACCTGACCTCAGTCAACGTACGCCGAAAACTGCGGTCAGTGCCACGATAACTTTAGATAAGCTATCATGTCGGATAACTGAGCCAATTTGGGACTTTTTATCATTAATATGACTCTTATCGGGCAAAAAAATTATTTCGTACACAAAGCTTGTAATTCGCACAGTTAACGCACGCCACGGGAACACACTTTACGCGACACAAAAGATTCTCTAGATGATGTAACGATTATTTAAAAGGCGCGCGGCAAAAACACAGTACACTTACAGTAAGCCATCAGTGAGAAATGATAGTGTCACTGACTTGTGGCTATTATAAAATACCTTCTATGTAATGTAGTTTTAACGGCACGCCGGCAGCCAATATTGATTACCTTAATACTTTTCTTGATCAATGATGGACGAAAATGGCACATAATCTCAACATACGGGTCAATTTGTGCCACACCGCAGACCAATAAAGAAAAACGTCGCATGAAATACGTACATTAATTACATTTACAGCGTCGTGTCCGACTCGTGTCTGTAAACTGTAAATCGATTTGTAATAAATAATGGACGGCCACGGAGGCGTGAACTGACGCGTGGCGTCGCAGAACATGTGGTTAGTGTGATTTAGATTTTAAAACTTTGTTCTATTTTTGAATTTTGAAATATGTCAGTTTACACGTGAAGATTGATTGAACGTTGGACTGCGGTCAATCTACGCTGTCAGTTTTGTTGGTACAAATAGGAGATTCGTAGTTAATTACTCTCTATAATTAAAATATTGTATCCAAGTAATAATAGCGCGAAAGGGACTCGCACATCCTCAATCTACACTTATGGATTACGTTAATAAATTTTAATAAATTAACCATTTTTAAACGCTTTTAAACTTATCGAAAACATTATGTGTGGACGTCGAAGGCAAAATTAAATTGAATTAATTGTATTGTACGGTAAAATACGTCGAAAAGCCAATAAATTGAAAGTAAAAGCTGACACACACTCACACAAGTGCACACAGGAGCGCACAACACTGACCTTACTCAACACATTATGTATCCACCACGCCCGAATCAGGGGTCGATGACACGCGCGACGCTGGCCGAGGCCGAATGTGCGCTGCATTCGGCAGGATTCGCTTAAAAAAATAAAACATGACATCACTTTCACTGCGCATGGAAATGAACCAGTGAATTCGGCTGTTCCACATTTAAATTTCATAACTGTTCGATCTTTGAACTTTGGTTGGTACTTGGATAGTTATTGTGGATTCCTTATAGCTATTTAAAACTTAGTTAATTATTGAAATTTTTGAGTACATTTGAACTCAAATTGTCTGTAAAGGACAATCTGGGCTGCGTGCGTAGGTATAGGATATATGTACCAACTAATAATTGTGTGATGAGCCATATCAGTTTAAAAAAAACTTTAATGTTTGAATTTACATTGCTAAGCCGATTTATTTTGTTTTGTCTACATACCGTCTATTGCGGTCATCACTTAAGGGGCTAAGAAAATATTCATCTTTCATCTACAAGTCCAGTTTGTATTTCAAATAAAAATAACGTTTTCAACGATATAAGTTGTAATTCTATTTGCAATAAATAAATATTCATGCCATCTGATTGGTCTTGATTTTTTATTCAAAAACCACATTGTGATTTCTTATGATATAATCCGAAAAATATCGCGTTTCATCTAATGTTTATTCCACTATGTAAACATTTGTTATTCCAGAAGGATCATGGACGCGTTGCCAAGATTGGAAAGATGTTAAGGCCTTCAAAAATCTTAATTAACTTTCAAACGCGAATATAATATTTTTAACTGATCTCAAAAGGAAGAGTTACTCCACTGCACCTGATTAAGTGGAGTGGGGTCCAGTATCGACTGACGAGAGATGATCTCCCGATAGTCGACGCAATTATGCCGGCCTGTTGGAACCTGATATACACAGGCTGATCTCGGAACGCGACACACGTGGGCCACTATGGCGGGTTTTAACTTGTATACGGTGGTCGCTATCCGGGCGGATATAAAATATATCCCCTTTTCATGCAGAAAATCCTCTTGAATCCCCATCTACTAATGGTAAGCAGGGTTTGCCGGATTTTTAACGGCTAATAACCCCATGTTGGTCTCCATCTGCGCCTTGGTAGCTACGGGATCTCAAAATGATCACGCCAGAACTACACCAGGGGCCTTATTCTCTATCCCGCACGTTATTTTAACAGTGCGTAACAAGCACGTAACACAATGCATCATGTTTAGGACTATAGAAATTTTGGCTTACAGAATACCATTCCACGCACATTTCCCGAAGATAACATGACACGGCCGCGTTACGCGTTTACACTATCATACAGAATAAGGGCCCAGAACTACACCAGCTAACAAATATGTATTTTCAAAGTTGGGGCGGTCTTGTTCCCGTTTATGGGTTGTGTTGTTTACTTCAGACGAGAGCCTTGCTCGTCTCGTAATAAAATGTCATTGTCAGTTTTATTATTTTAATTCAAGGTCTCATTAACCAACATAAATTTCTTTTCGTCACAATGTAAATATGTACAGCTAAATATACTACACGTATAATAAAAACAAATATAAAAGATAACTTGTTTAAATATTTAATGTAGCAATGTGTTTTGCATTTACGACGCAGTGGCTTGGTGGTTGAACAGATGTTAGGACACGGGTTTGATTACTGCGCGGATACTAAATCATTGGTACAGATTTAAAGGGGTTAAATAATTTAAATTAAATGTTTTAAGCTTTATGACATATAAGATTCGTACCTATAAAATATTTGTTAATATAATGTGTTTTGTCTATTTCCACCGCTAAGCAGCTGTGTGTTATCTTGAAGGGTTTTTTATTATAATTACGAAGCGTAATCGACATTGAATATTTTAGTCGACCCCATCCAGCACCACGCAATGGTTTGTATTTTTATAAGTTTTAGTGCAATCATAAAAGTTATTATTCGGTGTACGCATTTAAATTTTATTTATTCATTGTGTCACGAAGTATAAGACACAAATTCTAGTTGTAATTTGCACACAGGACTAGAAATTGGTAGGTTTCGGTAAACATATTCGCGACTTTGTTACAAAAAGTTGCTTACAAGGCCCTCTAGTATGGCAAAATATTTGCTATATAAGTGATTTTTTCGGACTAGTAGGTCAGTATATTATATGACTTGACAAAAACGAAAATACTAGACGTTTTAGGCACGCTAAAACATTATTTAGACGACCTAGATTGTATAATAAATGTTGATTTCTGTCTAATATTTGAAACGAGTTGTAGTTAACCTATTAGACAACGACAAAGTGAACATTTTCCTTGTTTCGTCGGATAGTGTCGGCAGTGTGTCCCGTAGTGGCGGGCTCCACACGGGAAGCGACCGCCGGACCCCGCACAGCTGGCCTGTCCACCGCGCCGCGCCATTGGCACAGCGATTTGATTACAACAGTAATCAGCACGCGGTGCCGGCACTCGGCAGCCTCGCGCTGTTTCCTCAATGACGCGGCGGCCCTCGTGGAAGATCGAGCGCGTTCGGGAGCGTGTCGAGTACGCTGCGTCCGCGTGCGACAACATACTGCATCATAGTCCACATCACAACATAGTCCAGTTTGTTGACGCCGCGTTCGCCTGAACTTGGTTGTTAAGCCGGTGCGAATGTCATCCGCACTCAGTACATGTGCAGTTCCGTGCACGTACACACGGCCGTGTGCTCAGCGCTCGACAGTCGACACGCTCGCCGCGCTCGTCACGCTCGCAGCGCTCACCACCGCACCCCGAGCCCCGCCGCGCCCCCCACCCGCGACACTGCCAACCCGCGCGCGACATCAACACGCAACACTAATCTAATAAACAAAAGATGACAGTTCAAATTCAAATTCCGAATGTTCGAATTTAGAAGTGAAATGGCGGGAGCGAGCCGCGTGCGCGACAGAGACGGCTACATACAACTCCCCGCGTCTGCTATTTCGGTGACGTCGGCCGGTGCATAGCGAAATAATAATGAAAAGTGGCGGCATTCAGTAATTTCGTTGTGTTTACGCGCTGTGCTAGTTTGTTTGGTTAATGGCGGGCGCAGTTTATTTTTTCTAATCGGACACGTCGGTGGCGCCCTCTGATCGGCGAGTGTACGGCGAAGTTGTGCGCCCGCTCATAGTACACACGCTCGTGAATGTAATTCATGGAGCTGTCAAAACAACGGCAGTAACCTCGTGGGTCGAGCGAGGAGGGCTAGCGCGCCGGCCGCCGACGCCGCCGCCGCAGCACCGTGCTTCTGTCAACACCGATCATGTGACAAGGGTTTGGCGCGACTAAACCATGGCGGACTCTTAACACGGAAAATTGAGCTAGCGGTGTTTTTTTTCCAAACTTAACCTACGACAATCTTCAGTTGCGCGCGAGCTGTCCCTGCACGCGCCGCGCGTCCCGACAGCCGCGGAAACCTGCGCAGCACCGCCGGATGGCCCTGCGACCAGCCGAGCCGCCGAGCACCGGGCCCTCAGTGAAATGTGAATGTGTGGACCGTGGACGAAACGTTCCATTTTGAAATGTAGCGGGAATGGTGGCGCGCCGCGTTCGATGACCTCGCCCAGTGAAACTATCGCATTAGTTTTTTTCGAATTGCTCAATTTTGTGATGTAGACGTACGTAGACGTAGTGCCTTCCGTGTACAAAGTACTAGCGGTGTATGTGATTAACAAGTGCAAATATATGTATATCTATAGATATTAGTTTGTAATCAGTCAACTCGTGAACTATTTACGTGGGACACTCGACACTCGGATATATAACGTGCATATGGACAGATACTGCGCCGGGTTTAGGTAAGTGTACTCTGATTACGTTCACTGCAGGAGCTGTATTTGTGATTAATTTATTGTCAAGTCTATGAATGCCAATCTTAATCTTTGAACTTGATTGGAGCGGCGTGAAGTCGACCGCGAGTCGGTGCATTCCTAGTTTGCGACTTCAAGAGCGCGTATGTGTGTCGCGAACTTCATTGAGAGGCGGTTGTTGCGGGAAAATGGGCTTTATTGCGTGCGCGCGCGACTTTTGTGGTGCGGTGGTAGGTTCATGGCGTGGTGGCTGTCTATGAGATGTATGGTGCTTGGGGGATCAGGCGTGGGTTTCATGGCACCGGAGCTCATGGCCTTCGCGCTATCACAACGCCGACCTAGAGCACGCGCCTAGCTATGCACATCGATAGCGCGCCGCTGTGACTCGACTGCACATTTGTATATCATATCAAAACATTCTGGAAAACGGATAGCATGACCAGATCATAAATCAACTTTCATGTTTAAATGCTCCAAAGGTCTTGATAGAGCATCAGGCATCGATCGGGGCGCAATTGCCTGCAAATGATTTATTTTAATTCATTTAGTAACATCTTCCGGGTTTCGATCTCCAGAGGTAATAGACAAGGTGACCGAACGTAAAAACTTTCCATCTAAACCCCTTAAAATGGTCTAGGGACAGTTTGAAGTAGATGTTTATAACTTTCTATGAACTATAATCAAGAGGAAATATTTATAACCTTGAAGTACTAAACATAGACACATTACATAACACTGTAACAGGAGAAACTTCAACTTATCTATAGGTATCTTGTATCTAACTTCCTATATAATATTGTTTAATACCTAGTGCATATTAAATATCAAGGACAATATTACTTAGAAACGGCTAAAAGTAGAAAAAATTTGCAATGGATTTCTTGTAATCTGATTGTCCAAACTTCACTTTTGATAGTGGTGAATGAAGAAGAGTCCGCTTGGATGAATAAAATAGAATATTTCTAAGGAATAGAAGAATAAAACCGTGGGCTTGCAAGGTACAGAGGCTAAAAATTCATTAGTCACTAGGTGTCGCTCGCGGCACCGCCTGCTTGACAAGCCTATTCCATTAAAAAGTCACAAATCACTATAGCCATCTATTAAAAAAAAACCGTCTGGAGCAAATTATCAAGATGAAAAGTAACTAATATATTAATCCTAGGAATGGTCTGTCCGTCTGCCAAATTTTATCCACATCCATTCAGCAATTTCTACGTATACTTCTATTCAACATTTTCACAATTAAATTCAATAATAGATAAGATTCTTTCACGGGAAATATACTAAGACGGTTTTATTAAAAATATCCACATCAAACCACTGCCTACTTTCACATCAGCCCACGTGGGATAGGAAAGTTTGTCCACATTTTTACTGTTGCGTCACAACTCTCTAGATTAACTTACCAACGTTAGATTAGCGGTGGAATTAGTTTTAATACTTTTGACATGATTCTTTTTGCATCGGACCTTGCAGCTAACCCTGGGGAAGCCTGCGAATGGGATACAGGAATCCCCTGGATTAGCGACAGCAGGGGCATGGAGGAAAGTTGGAAGGGATAGCTGGGAAGGAAGTGTGGAGAATAAGGAACCCTAGTAGAATGCTCGGAGGGGAGAATGTCAGAAAATGTTTGCGAGCTCTCATAGGCCTTAGCGTGTACAACTACGAGGAATACCGGACTGTGTGCCTAGAGCCGCAGCAAATTTCCTCCCGTGCATGGGTGTGCATTCGATGTGAGCAGGTGTTAGGTGGAAGCAGGATCCACTGCCCATGCACTAAGGCAATACCAGAGGCACAGCCAAGCCGTTGCCTACCGATAAGTGAGCACACAGTGTAATGAATAATAATTGATTTTGAGAAATCTTCCTGAGCTGTATGTAGTCACGTGTACAAAAAAATAAAGTTGGTTTAAGCGGGGTTTAACTTTCAGAAGTTATCTCCTGCAAGTAATATTTTTACCGTTGAATAACGGTAAGTAGACTTATGCAATTTTGAAGCTTGCAGAATTTTCGGCGAAACCCATGTGTTTAGAATTGAAATATTGCCGCCAGAGTAAACGCATCTGGAAACTCTTATGCAATATTGCTGCAAGAAATTGATTGTCTAAACTTGGTTATAAAGATAGAAGTAGAAATGGATTAATATAACGTTTGATTTGATTGATAACTAAGTTACGTCACATCCTGTAATTTTCCTGCATACGCAGTAACAACTATCATAAAACAACGTAAGATATAATTATATGTTAATATATATATCGCTTTGTTTTTTACGGAAAACCCCCAATGTAGTTTTGGAACGGGTCCCAATTATCCCAAAAACTATAGACAATCTGACATCACATTACTTTAATGTTTCTGCCTTATAAAATTCGTGGTTGATTTGAAATTAGTTATCCTTATAAAAATATTATTTATATTTATCTCATTATACAATGACCAGGTAATCTAAAGCCATATTGGATTATGACTACCGGACTGTCTCCTAAGGTTAGACCTTTCCAGTAGTGCATTTACTGCAAACAAAAACAATCAGACGTTCGAGAATTCATGCACCTAAATAATTCCCCTAATTGTAAATCCCTAGCCGTCATTTCGGCGTCATCATTAATTTACCACAACGTATTTACCACTGAAAATCGTGAATCATAAAAAAATTGGACATTACTGTTAAATGGTGACTACCAGTCATTGTTAGAAATGTGAAAGTCACGTTTGACGCTTTCATTGCTAAAACACTGAACGGATTTTCATTAATTTTGATAGGTACTAAGCTTGAATTCTAGGAAAGGATTTAGGCTAGTTTTATTCAAAATTTATAAATCCTCAAGCACAGCAAGTCAATAAAAACTTGCTGAGACATTACACATAGGTATGTGCTATAAAATATCCAACGCATTTCTGTATGTACTATTTTTATCTTGTTTTGTGATACCTTTGAGGATGTCATCGCCGCTAATTAGTGTGTTTATTTCGGCAACTAAACAGGCAAAGCCATACAACGGTCCATTATTAACCACATCCTAAATTCATCTCGTGAACAATTATTAAATTTTAGGGAAACCCACAGTACAATACATTGTAAACAATTGATTACACTATACGAAAAATTCATTAAATTTAGCGATGAATAAGGAAACTGGTTCCTAATTAGTCAATAAGTTATTGCCAAAATTAGAATTCATATTTGGTATTTTGGATTCTTGCCCAAAATTTAAACATCAATGGCAGAACAATTCTTGTAAGCGGAAGTATCTAATTCTGTGGTCTAACAGTCTGGAAGCATTGTTGTTTTTAGTTTTAACCTTGCCAGGATGAGCTTGCCTTACAAGATTTGTTCCAGCAAACCAAGCTAATAAGTAGCCCTGGAGTCGGGTATAAACAAAATCTGATGATTAAAGTCACAAAGACCTAACTTCATCGGTTACTCATAAAATGCTTTTGATCATCTATATATATAAAAATGAATCCATATTTTCCTTGGTCACGCCATCACGCGTGAACGGCTGGACCGATTTCACTATTTTTTGTTGTGTTTGTTATTGCCAGGAGAAGGATCTTATGAAAGGAAAAATTAAGGAAGTTGAGCGAAACGTTAGAAAATTTAAGAAAAGTTAATTTCAGCGATTGACAGAATGCGCACTGCAAATTCATAGTTGACAGGACATCGTCTGTCGGGTCAGCTAGTAGTTTATAAGATTGGCGGGTATGAATCCGATATTCTTCAACCAGTAAACTAGAAACTCAGGACCCTTAAAAACAAGGAAAGTATTAAAGTCGTCTGCCAGTATTATGGCATCACGTGTTTTTATGTTTATTTTAATGTTATCAAGTAGGTATCATTACGTTACCTTTGTATTTGATAGGTACTGTTTATTAAAATCATTGTACAGAAATATCCTTTGTCATTCTTTTTGTAGTGTATTTTGAGCATTGATGCAATAGGAATTTTAGTATAAAATTCAATTATGTGGGCTATATAGATCATGTCACGTATTGATTTCCGCAGGGTTAATGGTAAACTTTTCTATGCCGTAAAAAACACATATCACGCCTTTATCTCCTAAGGTGTGATCAGAGGTGCAACCAGGGCATCTACTATTCACTGTGTTTTGTCCCATATCATAGGGAGCGAGTCAAAAGCTATATCGGGTACAAATTTCTGAGTCAAAGCTGATAACAAACATCCAAAATCTCTCTACCCGGGATTCGCACCCGGAAGCTCAGAGCTGTCATACAGCGCACTCAATGCTACACGCCACCGAGGAGAAATCTTTAAAACTATCAAAACCCAAACAACCGTGTCGGATAACAAAGAACTGAATGACGTACCGTTCCATGCACAGCGGTGGAAAACTATCGATCTGGTACAAAAATGTCCAAACATTGTTTTTAATATTTGAACGGTGCATTTCGGACGGCGTGCAATCGATAACTGTTGGCCTGCTGTTGGGGCTCGTTTGAGCTTAGGTTTGGCCTTTCGGCAATTAGAATTGTGGTAAATTTAGGACTTTGACGGCATATTGATGGAATATCTTTAAAACTATGTCAACTAAAAAGTTTAGGTTATAATAAAAATAAATAATATTTTTCGTATATTAATATGCAGTGAACTGCGCTGCTCACATATGCCATAGCTTTATATGGCATCTCTCTTGACTCATAGGAACTAACTACCTATTTAGGATTTTGGAAGAACGTTTAAAGAATGTCTACGTTGTATGCAAAATATAGCGTTTTGTTTCTGATATCTTCCTCTTATTTTCCTCCATCTTAAATAAGAGGCGAGGCAATATCTTTCAAATCATAACGGGTAACGTTTTGGCTGCCTGTCTTACACCATTCTTCTCTGAAAATCCAGTTCCGACCTTATTATACTAGAAAAGTCCAAACTGTTAGACGACCTGATCAAACCTCGTCGTCGACCAAGAAGGCAAAGGCTATTTCATTCCTTATTGAACGTTAAAACTATATTCTTCCATCGCCGGCCTATCGCCATTAATATTTGATAAAGGTGGTTGGCCTGCACTGTCTTTGTTCGTTCGAAACATTTGCCTTATTAAAAATTACACAGTTTGTTTTAACTAGACAATCGATTTAATCAGTTTTGTGGTGCTACGTTACAATACCTGCTAAATATAGGTTAATGCTTTAGCAAACTCTGATAGCTTTTCCTAATCTTAATTTTTTTTTTGGGACCATTTTGAATTTGACGTTTGATTCGAATTTTAAATTTGTTTAATTTTAATTGTTGGTTTCTTGGCTTATGTTTTAAAAGACAAATCCGTCCTGCAATATGCATGGATTGCGTTGACCCTTCATTGTAGTATAAGGGCAGGGGAATCTCTTCTCGGATGAAGACCACGTACTAACCAGGGCAGCGTTGGACAGACGAACAGCATACATAGGAACTCCCAGAATGCGGACCGCTTCCAAAATACCATCCAAGCTTTAGAGAAGTTTTATCTTCGGCCGTGGTCTTTGCTGATGATAATAAAAAACACACAAAATTTTAATGCAAGTTCGAAAGTCCATCAGGTCTGGAAAACTTTGGGGAAGGCCTATGTTCAACAGTGGATACTACAACTGATGATCAAGGCAGGTGAATCTAGTGTAGTAATATAAGTGCAGTCAGGTTTTCGCCTAGTTCATTTGCTTTTAGGCAGCAGTGCAGTGGATCGATACTAATTAGGTAAACAAGCGTCGGTGACATGGTTTAACAGCACGACAACGGGCTAAAAATACATGCCGGCATTTTTTACTAATCGATTAACTATACATCTATCTATATATTAGCTTTTGCTCGCGGTTTCGCCCACTTTAAAGAGTTTTCCGAGATAAAAGACTATGTCCTTCCCAGGGTCTCAAAATATCTTCATACCAAATTGTATCGCAAACTTGGGTGGTTTTTGAGTTCATAGACTGTACCACCAGAAGTTATCTGGCTAAAGACAATTAGTGCTACCCATGTGAAGTTGGCAAGGGTCGCTAGTATACGATAAACTTAATAAAGTTTTTAGTTGCAATCTAACTTCTTAATATAAATGCGAAAGGTCGACAACGTTTGGTTGTCAGAATTAAGTAGAAATTGCTCTAAAGTTTTGTACCGACGGATCGGTGTAGAGTTATAATTAGAAATTAATGTCGTTTATATATTTTTGGTTCATTTTTCATTAACAATTTATTATTATACGTAACTACCTACAAAATTTACAAGGTACTATAAAATTTATATTTGAACAGTTAATATTAAAACGATTTATTATAAGCACCTAGAGTTTAAAGTAATTAAAAACAATTATCTATATACCTATAATTAACTAGATAGACAATTTTATTCATTCAAATCGTTTCCCACGGCTCGTTTGCTTAAATTAATAAAAACAATATAATTACATCGTATAAAGTGTATCCTCTTAAAAGTTGCCACTAAAGAAGTCCTAATATGTAATTTTATAGCAAGAAAAGCGATCATCATGCGTCCAAGATGGCCACCGAGTTTTTTTGTCTATTCACTAACGGCCGAGCGAATGTTAGAACCAGTTTCTATACACTTAACCTTGTCATTAGGCTCGCCAAGTCATTTTTGAATTTAGAATCGCGACGCCATATTTTGTACGACGGCCAAGCGATATCAATCCTTATTTTTGTCGTGTATGGTTTATTTTTTTTTGTATTGTCGGTTGACATGTGATATTTGAAAATAGAAGAATGGAATTTTCGTCACAGAACGCTAGCATTCCCCTTCCACGGGTGCGCAGTGGCAACGAATGAAAGTATGCTCTACTTTTTCAATTTTAATATCTCTTTTTTATTGTGTTGCGAATTTTCATTTGGTACGAATGACAAATACCGGAAAAGCATTGACACATTTAAATAGTGAGGGATTGCGTAAATTGATTTAATTATAACATATAGTTAATACCTACGTGGCTACTAACACAATTTTTAATATGTAAATATTTTTTTTAAGGAAAATAGACGTAATATTATTGGTTTTTACGGAACATGGAACTAAAATTCTAATAAGTTACAATTATATCTAACTAGACTAATTTAGTGAATATAACTCGACTATTAATTTTTAGATATTGTTATACATAGTTAGAATTGATTTATAATGTAGGTAAGCGTGCAATGCGGCAAAAATATTTTTTTATTGTACCAAATTGCTTCTAGGTTAATTATAAAGAGCATTCTTCTTTATTTAGCTTTAAAAGTACATAGCTCATTGCTAAGGCCAACGCACTGATAAACGCCCGTCCCTTCACATTATTTTTCAATAACTCCTATCGTCTGACATACGAGCGTATAATTTATATAATTTAATTAGGTACCAGTTTTATCCGTTACTAGTATCGGCCTCTCATAGTTCATGATACAAGGTGTCCTTATCTCATTGAGCGACACCCTTCCCGCTGATAAACCAGCATAACTAGAACCGCCGACGTCAAACTATTCGTTCAATTAACCACGCGACATAACAGCGCAGGAGGTCGTATCTAATTGGTAACCGAAGATTCGCGAACTCGGCCGAAGCTCGCCGAAGGTTGTCGAAGTCATCTAAAATGGCGTCACGGTTTTTAGGTTAAGGTTTGACATTTCTAGCCGTTCTAAACATTATGTTGTTTTGATACAGATATTAATTCGTAACTGATCGTTTTAAAGTTAATTTTCGCTCGGTCGGTTGTTGTACTATAAATGGTACTGAGCATCGGTTGTCATTATACTGAAGTAGTTTGTAAACGGGACGTGGAACAATGTTTACGAACTATTACAAATGCGTTCTTTTTTTTTTTACTGAACTATCTTTCTAGGCAAAGTTGAATTCCGAACTATGTCCAATATGTTAAAAACGCATTCTTATTTTAAATTTGTTTATTTTAAGTGGATATTTCGGCCTTTAAAATTTCGTCGTATTAAATTTTAAAGGCCGAAATATCCATGCATATTAATTATTCTTACGTTTTTCTTTCAACTGCGAGAACTAATCACTAACTAGACGTGAATTTAAATTCTTTACTTGTCAATACTTGTTTAGTTACCCAGATTAAAGGTGAAACAAAATGTATGAAAAATGGACCTTAAGCTATAACCTTAATTCCATAAAGTCACTTTTTATGCCTTAGATTTAATAAATATGTACAAAATAAATTCTAATAGTTGGACTGACGGTTCTCTTTTGATTGACCGCCGTGGTGATTGGTTCTTTCTTCCGGTGCGTTAAGAAGAAAATTAGCACAGACTACAGTAGTATAAATTGACCGTCTTGACTATGGTATTCCCGCTATCACAGGAAACTGATAAAATTGGCAGCTGCTGTTGCGTTTCGTATTGTAACAAATTTCTGGGGGTCCACAGAACCCCCTCCACTTCCTTATCCTTATTTCTTTCCTTTCAAAATGTGCTACCGACACTGATGATTCTCGTGGATCTTTAGTTGTCTATAGGCGATCGTATAACTTGGCATCAAATGAATTATCGTCATTAATGTAATATTAAAAATGACATGATATTATATCTAATAGGCAAATCAAACCCATTAGTATTGAATAACATCGGCTCAGGACTCGAACCCACGACCTTCCGCAAGCCAACTAATAATTTTAAAACATCCTCAGCTATGTATAGAGTAACTAGAGTGGTGCTGCGTTCTCACGGACCCCCTCCCTATTATAGTTTTAATAATGCACTAGTGTGTAACAGTTGGTTATTAGTAGTTCTTTTTTCTACTGGTCGTTGACTTGAACTGTGCTTTGATTGTTCTCTTTAATTGACGGTGACGGGTTGGTTTTAGATTGCTGCTTTCTTTGCTTTGCCTTTTGAAGTATCGGTCTGAGTTGGCTGGGTAAAGTCCTGGAGTCGATTTATGGATAATTCGGCGGGGTTTTAAATAAATACAATAATTATAATATTATAAAACTGTATGTAGATTTTGTAATTTTAACTTTTTGGACGAACGTCACTTCAGTTTAATCCGTGAGCATGAAGGCTGCATAATACGTAGATAACATAAACATAAGAAATCATTAGTTGTTAGAATGTATGCCATTTTTGGGATCATGGGACACTATCGTTATTAAAATATTTTTGTTAACATTCCTGCAGATCCGGTTGAAAAGACAGTTTATGTTGTTTGATCTTAGTCAAATAATTCAAGTAATTAAAATACGACGCTATCAGTATGCAACAAGAAATTAAACTAAAAAAAATTAATGCATCACTCGATATGTAATAAAAAAAAGAATCGCATATTATTTATTAAAATAGCACCGAATTCCATATTCAAAAATAGTACCGGCATGCAGTTTCAATCAGTTCTAAAATCAATCGGTCACGTCTGCGGTCCGCGGCGCTTCGGTATCACGAAACAATACGTTCTTATCACATGCTATTATAGCAGTCACACAACACTGGGCCTGTAATATGGCGCCGTTATATCACCAACTGCCAAATTGACCATTGTTTTTTGATACAAGTGAGACATTGCGTTTATATTATTAAAAACGTGTAAATTAGACATATCGATATAAGTCCAGAAGGACATTGAATAACGAAATTATACGCATCAGAAGGAAAATCTTCACGGGTATTAGATACGTGAAATGCATAATCACGTTTGATTTAATATTTTATTTTTGTTTACAGGCTTTATAACACACGATTCCTATTGAATTGTTAAGGTTTACGGGTGGTAAAATATATGAGAAGTGGGTTATGTAATCGCATTGCAAGCTGTTAAGTAGGCTGCATACCGGCTAGACGAGAGAGTTATAAGTAGGAAAGATGGGTTTGAATAAATTTGTTCTTACATTTCGGCTATTGAGATTGTGAGAGGGCAGAGAGATGCGAAGATGAATGGTCGTCGTATCCACCATTCCTCGAGCATATTACTTGTTCATGAGTAGCGGGGATTCATTACCATTAATCGATCCACTTGCTTGTTTATCAGCTTTAAAAGAAATAATGTCCTATGTTTAAATATTATTGAATGTATAACTGAAGTATTTAACTTGTAAAAACCCGTTAAATTACTTATAAACTATTAATGGGACGCGTAGTTTGTCCGGTTCCCTTTAATTTTTATACGAAACGTGTTTTCATTTTATTGCTTAACTGAAGATTTTTACCGCGCAATGAATAACATTTTATGGACTATAACTGTGTTAACACGAGTTTTAATTAAACTCATTTTGTATTTATTAAATTTGTCTACCACCTTGCCGTATAAAACATGTAAGGACACTCGGCTAACTTTATTTTTGTTGTTAATGGGGAAGTAGATAAATTATGTAATAATACCATGCTTATTTATATTATGTAATCGACTGTTTTAATTCATGGCTATGATTTTACATTTTTGTATACATTTTAATGTTAAATATTATTCAATTAATTTATATAAATAAAAAACAAGACAGCGTCATTTTACCACGCCAACATTTGTGTTCTCAATTTAAAATCCGTTCGGGGAACACGAAAAGATAACAAAAATTTCCGCGCCAATTCCGGGGAAGGACACTCGAGCTATTGTTTGAATTCAGAATGCTTTCGTCGAACCGCGCACACCACTAGCAGTTTATAAGTCGGCCAAATAAAATTTCAATTTAAACACTATGAAATTTGGATTTGTCCAACGGTATTTTTAAGTTGGTCGCTTTGCAGATTTGTGTTTTACGAACTCTATTTTTAAATTCGGAAGCTCGATTTTGATGAAAATGAGACAGCTCTATTAGTAGTGCTTATTCCACAGAGCCGGCGGAATAATTGCTGTTTTTATTTTACTTTTATATTGCAGTCTATGGTATTTTTCCATTCAATTACCAATCGAAAATATGACTATTGGCGCTGTGAGATTACAAATACTTTCTTTATTTAGTACACTTTGAAAACTGCTAAGACTATAAGTAAGATTTAATATAATTTTTGACGTTTCGCAGTATATAAACGAATGGATTGTTTGTTTTCTGATCACCCGCTAGTACGATCGATATTGTCTCAAACCAAACTGAACTAATTAATAGGTGCCAGATTAATTTGAACTCTATGAGAGACCTAATAATATCCAATTATGAAACGATTTCCGATAATTCTAGGAATTAGGTCTTAGTTAGTAAGGGTGCTGGTAATAAACAGGTACTTAACAGATAATTTGTTATGCAGATTCATTGGAATATTTCCACGAAACATTTGCTTGATCCTTGGGTGCCGTGAACTGGATCGATACTCATTCGATTAAGTACTAGTACAACTATTAGAATGATACTTGGAAATGTTTTCGCTTCATCGGTTTGGTTATGTAGTCGGGCTGTTGGGTTGTTGACCTTCTTGGTCCATTCTTGATACAAATAAGTAAATTTAAAAAATAAAGTGTTCGTTTTTTAAATATTTATTAAGATTTATATATTTTTTAGAAATAAAAGATTACTTATCGCTTGGTAGGCTACTGCTATAAACCTTCCGTATAACCTCACGAAGTCAGTAAAAGCTGAAATCCAGCGGTGCCCGGTCCTACTGGCCCGCTCAGCATTTTTTTTTATTGCTTTGAATGACGAGAGGAGCTTGCCGTTCGCCTGTAAGCTATCGCTCATAAACAGTAGAAAATTATCCAACCTTGAATCACAAATATTGTTATAGACTTATGCCTTTATAATTTTACAATGCTTAGTAAAGATGTATTTAGATAACTCAATGCACGGATTAACTATATTAGTTTATAATATATTTCTTAATAAAAGCTTCCAGTATGGAAGAATGTAATACATAGGTACATAGCTTAATAGAAGAAGTAAACGCAACAATAACTAATTTGGATAGACGTTCTATCAGTGGCAAAGGATCACTAGATTTCTGCCTAATTCCCTTTATGTAGAATTCATGGAGTATCTATTTCTATTTCTTTTATTATATAAGTAAAAATTTCTCCGTTGTTTCCCAAATAAACTAAAATAAAATATATATATGTAAAAATGAATCCCTATTTCCCCTGGTCACGCCATCACGCGTGAACGGCTGGACCGATTTCCCAATTTTTTTTGTTGTGTTTGTTATTGTCAGAGAAGGATCTTATGAAAGAAAAAAATAAGGAAGTTGAGCGGAACGTTAGAAAATTTAAGAAAAAATAATTTCAGCGATTGACAGAATGCGCGCTGCAAATTCATAGTTAAGACGGGACAACGTCTGTCGGGTCAACTAGTAAAAAATAAAAATAACATCTAATTATCGTCAGAACGATTTGTAGACCGCATTCATGCATTTTAGTACATGTGTTGGGGAAATTTCATTTCTCGCCACTGCATTCTATACATAAAAATAATTACCCATTACAACGTGAAACAAAGGCGGTGTCACACAAGACAAGCGAACGGTTGCTATGTGAAACTATAAAATAAATGCATTGTTCGCGCATCGCGTCTGTCGCGGCGGCAGCGTTAGGAAATTAAAGTTCCGACTCGCACCCGCCAACGCGTCTCACGTGGTTTTGTTTTAAATATACATATTTCATATTTATTGTTAAATCACCTGTGGTTTGGTAATGTGCGCTGCGATTCGATTCCCTGAACTAAGCTATAGTTTTTCTATAACCGATGGACCGTTGAAGTATTGCGTAAACACTAAGAGGTCTTATTCTTAGCTTAATTTTCGTTTACAGGACGAAGTTTAAACAGTGAGAAATTCTTTTTAATTTTTTTAAATATATAAAATAAAAAAGAAATAAGAGTAAATAAGTTTAAATAGATGTAAACTTATGTGTACCTACGTATTTGAGGAAGGGTGGCTTACCACCAGCACAGCTCTTAAGCTTTGCCCACTCTGTCGACAAGGGAGACGGGGCTTAAAAAATACAAAAATAGTTACGTAATATTTAAGCGGCCCCCAAGAATCGGATCTGCTAAGGATGGTCATCAAAACTAAGTCAAATGCTGTCTATATTGTATTATTTCTTGCACGCCACATGAGAATAGAAGGCAGGTGGAAGAAAACAGTGGCTAAGCTTTTGCTGACACATCGGTCCGCGTGAAGTCTTCTCGGAATAGTCACGTAGATCCGCGTTTGACCGGGGTCGAACTCTCCGTTATACATTGTGGAGTTTAAATCATTGTTTTCCCGAAGTATATGTAAGTAAACGATGTAAAACAGAATGAGAATGTATTAATTGTAGCATTGAAAACTAAATAAAAAAATATATCAGCGAAGTCAAACACTTTTGTGATGTGAAAACTTCATTCCGACATTTTTTTTGTGTTTTTTATTTAACTTTGTAGATTTATTGTATGTTATTGATTCCGTGCATACGTTTCAGGTATCAGTTAATTAAATTCCACCTTGTATAAATTTTGCACACAACACACATCACGCCTTTATCTCCAAAAGGGTAGACAGAGGTGCAAGCAGGCATCCATTTTTCGCCTATCTTTTCGACACGTAATGCGATACGAGTCTATCATTTCGGACTCAAACAGACAGCGGGTTGATATTGAACAGAAAAACCAAATACCACTTTGCCCGAAACGGGATTCCAACTCGCAACCTGAGAGCGGTGTCGCCCCGGGCACTCAACTACGCCACCATGGTAGTCTAATCTTAATATATTCTTTGCAAAAAAATATCGCTCGTTGTTACATGAGTATTCGCTTTTTTGGCGTCGAACTGATATCGAAAATATATATTTTTTATTTGATCTGAAAACATTACTTTTCTGGCACAATTCCTATTATAATAAATATATATATTATGCAAACCAAGCGTACTACGTGCACTTCTGCCCAACCATTCAGGGATAGAGGCGTGAACAACCAACAATCTAAATAATATCCTGTTAACTATAAATTATAAAAGATATCTTAATTAATATAAGGAAAATTGAAGCAAGCAGAAGCGGGGTAAGTATTAGGGGTCCTTGCCCATCGCTCATATGTCCCTAAGGCCCTGTATTTCTGCAAGATGCAAGTTGCGAGTGTCGTTGTTACGCTAATATTTGAGGCAATAAGGCCTTTAGATAACGCGCGCTTTAAATTCGTCTACAGAATGGAGCAGTACTACTGGGTAGTGTGTATTCTTGGGATAGAAAGTAGCCTATGTCCTTTCAGGGTCTCAAACTATCTTCATACCAAATTAAATCGAAATCCGTTGAGTAGTTTATCGCGTTCAGACAGCCAGACAGATTCAGCGGGGGAGTTGGTTTCATATTTTTTAGAACATTTAAGAGGAACAATCCCGTCATACATGATTGTTGCGGAACTTCAACCGTTTACGCAGCGCACGCAGCGGAAGCTCTCAAAAGGAATTTTGCAACATTTTTCTTTAATACTCCACTCTTATTGATTAAAGCGTGATATAGCCTATAGCCGTACCCGATAAATGGGCTATCCAACACCAAAATAATTTTTCAATTCGAACCAGCAGTTCTTGAGATTAGCGCGTTCAAACAATCTCCTCAGCTTTATATAATAGATACATAGTTATTTGCTTTATTTTAAGTAATATTATAGTTATTAGCATTAACTCATAGCTCTGAGTTTAATTAATGTCTGAGTTCTATTAATGTCGCTCTATATTCTCAACACTATGGGTTACTTGCAAATCCATTATTGAGAAACATATTGAACTAATGGAAATAAAATAGATTTAGGCCTTTCTCCACCAGAAATCAAGTAGGGGCAATATTACTGGACGTAAGGCGACTTGACTGTTACGTTAGTATGACGTAGCTCAGAGCCATGTAGGTTATGATGCGTGATATACAAGTTTGTATTTATACAGATATTAATAAGAAATTCTAATTGTAGCCAGTGTCACTACTGGACATGATAAGACTTAATATCTCGTTCTAGGATGGCGAGCGCAGTGGAACACCAAACAATACTTTGCAATTTAAGGTGTTGGATGGTGTTTCTATTATTTATTGGCGGTCGTATCGCTTACTATCAGGCGAACGGCACGCTCGTCTCGTCATTCAAAGCAATGAAAAGAAATATATATATATATATATATATATATATATAAGAAAGATATATAATAAGAACTAGTAATCGTCTAATGATCGAAATAACTGTGGAATTAAATATAGGTATTTGTAACACATTATTTCATATAAAACAAAGTCCCCGCCGCGTTTCTCTGATCACGATAACCTCAAAACCTACTGAACGCATTGCGATGAAATAGAAGAGACAGTTTGGGAACCTGGGTAGGACAAGTACTACTTAATATACCGGGAAAACTGTCACGCGGTTGAATTCGCGAACACAAGCTAGCATTTTGCATAATTTTTTGTTTTTCATCACAAATATTGATGAATTATTGTTACATAGCATTCTAATAATAATAGCAATAATACCTTATAAATTTTTTAATGGATAAAAAATTTTTTTTTGGTTATATTGGTATTTGATTTTTTTACCTAAAAATATGTTGTGGTTGTCTGTTGTTCAAATTGTAATTCATCCAATACTATTTTCTTTATAATTGTATGTAATATTGTAAATTACGTTTGTAAACCTTAAAAAATGTATACAGATTTTTCTTTTCTGAAATACAGATAATACGTATCAGTGTCCTGGTATCCTATAGTTTAATAATTAAAGCTTGATTGTCTGGTGACACTACTGCTCAAGCGATTCGCTCGATTCTGCATCTCTAAAAAGCTCTGGAAACACTATAAATAACACTAAGACATATCACAAGAATATATTTCGTTTCGTGCATACAATTTAAAAAAAAAAAACTAGGAGCACTACCAACAACAGTAAATGTATTATTATTACCACAAGAATGTATTTCCATAACTACAAAATAAAAATTCAATGCTTTTATTTGCCATTCATCAGAAAACTTGTGCATGAATATCGGTAAGAATGTATTCGCTTCTCAGTTCTGGATAACAGGCTCTGCGCAGTCGAATACGCGCCAAATCGCAGACGGTGCGACGGAAGTATTAGTGGGGACAGAAGTGCTTTACTGTTTTTGACAAGGAACTAAAATAGTATCAACCAAAACTTACCGCCATTTGCAATGGACAATCTCAATCGCGTTTTTTGATCTATCTCATAAGTGGATCGAACGGAACAAAGTTTATTGACATGCTTACAAATGAGTTATTTTGATTGGTCCATTTTCGGAATCGGATTGAAAATTGAGATTGGGATCGTTTATTTAAAACAGCTTATGTTTTTGATGTTTTTGTAAAATTGACACTACGGTCAAAGAATTTGGATTGTTTTCATGACTCACACAATGGAAAGCTTCTAAATGTTTGAATATTTAAAAAATAATTAAGGTTAGAGTCAGACTTAACAAACTTAGGTCTTATAACTTGAAAACATATCTTAAAGATCTATTTTCTTCTGAGATCGTGTATTTGCTTTAGATATGAAACCCACTTAGTTTTAAATGCTTGCAGTAACCAGATAACACAATATTCAATACCAATAATAATGTAAGACCATAATTTAATTTGGCTATTCTGCACGCGACAGTCCACAATGTCTGCAGCGCTGTCACCAAGCCTGAGATTACGGGAATCGAACCCAAACTGCTCGGCCGACCGGTACTCAAGATACCAATTGATAGTTTCGTAAACGCCCATCAGTGCAGGACTTTTGCCTATAAAGGCCCTATTGCTTGCATTCAGTGTAGATTTGTATAGTTTAGTTAATGATTGGTTACTCGTTAATTTTGCGGGCACGCCAAACTGAGTCTTCTGCAACTGGAGATAAGGAGGGGTCCAGATATTACCGACTGACGAGACATCATCCCTCGCTGGATATACACAAGGTGATTCCTGGTATGTGACATTCACGTGGGCCAATAATGGGTTTTATTCTTTGTGTACGACGATCGATATTCCAGCAGCTACAAATTCTACCACTAATGTCTAGAACTTGATAAATAGTGTTGTTCTAGGTTCAATTTCCAGTGTGGATAGCCAAATAAGTCAGTTACTAGATTTCAAAAGTATGGTTGATGCAATAGGCGCTTCCTTCACTAATGTTACAGATATAAGGCTACCTATAACTATTACTTATGCTACTGCTTAACCTTTCAGTGGTAACGCATGAGCAAGTATAGTTTCTGGTTGTTATATTAACATAAACGAAGAACATAAAAGAATCCCGTCATTAGAGACAAAGCATCCTGGTCTAACATTTGTTTTCACTATAATCCACTCAAATTTTTTTAAAGTCTACGCCAGACGTGCCAAAACACCTCGCGACATTCGGGGCTTATCCGTTTTATAAAAAAGGCTCAAACCGACGCAAACATTAAGCCAAAACAGGCATAAAAGCCACAAAAAAATCTTACAGCTCACTTTCAAGTGAAAGAGTACATCTGAAAATTTCAGGATAATTACGGATAGTGCAATTTTCCAGTCCGCGTGCGGAGTTAAACACTCTATTTTGCCGAAACGAAACAAAAAGTACGGAGGGTAGAACGAAAAAACGAGAATAGGCGTCTGTTGGGGTTCCGAGTATCGGTGTGGGGAAACTGGAATGGGATTTGTAAATACCAGCGCTATTGATAAGAAATGGACTGATATGGGATTGTGATATGTAGTAGTAACGTAATAAAAGTGCAGATAGAATATTATCTATTTAGATATTAGATTCTAGACAAACTGGTATTCGAAATTCGATCAAGTATATGTATTTTTTAACTCGTTCATGGATGGTGGAAAAAACTACCAATTTATGGCACTAAAGCCAATGATAAAAGAAGTATAGAGGATGGGTAATATGGTCACGTGACATGCGGCACATTTCATGAACAAAATGGTGCCGACTCCGCCCCTTACAATAGTGATATGCTAGTACCGAAAATTTTGTATCGACATCGAAGAATTAAGAGAGACAAACAAGCCCCAAAAAGATCAAATACGAAAGGGGTTAGGAACTACCATAATATAAATATAACAAATCATAATGTAAACAAACAAACTGAAACTGATTTATAAGTAACAATTGTTAAACAAAGCAGTACCTGTTGTGACAAACATCCAGTTGTGTTTGATCTATATTTGTATGTTGCACTATTCCTTGCTAAAAATTTAAGTTACAGATTAAGATATTTATTTAATACATGATAAATGGAATAAGATAGCGTAGCCAGCAATTATTTGGTTGGTTTTATTTTATTTTATTATTATGCTCTTTGATCGAGAAACATAACTATGGTTCAGCAAACTAAAATCAATGACCGTAAAAATGGTGGTTAAGATAATCAATTATAATAATTATTTGCAATAACAACAATATGATTATGTATCTATTTCCGTGCATGCAAAGGTTGCTCGAAACATAAGACCGCCAATTGTAAAAATATATCTTACATTTCATCTTTATGTTGTTTCTTTTATGTTTATCTATTCTTTTATGTAACAATTTAATTTTATTCATAGCAATATATTAAAGTAATATTACTACTTATTAGGTGAAGTATAATAATCATTACTATTTTACTTATCGCGAATATTGTTGGAAAACAGTTATCTTTACTCGCGTTAATTAAACGTGTGGTTTATGCATATCTTCTCAAAATGTAAAGAAATATGTATTTGGTGTAGGATTCCAATCACGTCGCTCAATATTCTCAATTCATTTTGCCTTGGTTTTAAAATTTTTGGTTATCTTAAAAAATATTCTAATTTCACTTAGTTTGTCCTTCTGAATAATACAATATTGATGTGTGCTCTAACATTCTTTCAAAGACAAAACCGTAACTGATAAACGGGCGTCTGTTAAAATATCGATATCAATAATTTCTAAACAAATCCACCCACCCATCCCTAAGCTCGTGTGTAAACAAACATAATGATTTTAATGTGTATAAATCACGCCTAAAAGGGTCCAAAGCTTAACAAACCAGATCCACATATCATTTTAATTGATAAAAACACATCCAAAAAGTAATTATACAAAGATATTTGCTAATTTTCGGTAAAAACAGTTACTAACCTATGAAAATATATTTCGGGGTCTTTCCTGCGTGAATTCGATTTGCATCCTTTCACACAACACTGAGTCATTTTCGAAACTTAACAAATACACTAATAAACACACTGAACAATTGAGAATATGATTATATTACTTTAAATTCAATATTTATGAAGATTTGTTTACATCGTCTGACACTACATGTACTTGCCGACTGGCCAGCATAAAATGGCGTTTCTGCCGCAAGGCGGTCCCAGTGTGTTGAAGTAAACGAAATAGTGCCATATGCGAAGAAAGCAATTATTTTTGTCTTTTTTTGTTGCGTTCCAAATAAGCTTTGAGTAAAAGAGATAGACATATATATTTATTTTATAGATTTCCCTAACATAAATATAACTTATTCATATAGCTAACTTTTGAGGCCTGTCCTCTTTATATTTAGTCATTGACTAAAGCACATCAATAACTACTAAAAAAAACAAAAGCGTTTGACAGAAAACGAAAAAGTTCTTACTATTTTCTCTTTGTCTATTTATATATACTATACCATCTCTACTGACTAGGAATTTATACAAATTATAATCAATTTCGGACTAGTAACATTATGGCGTATTTTTTACTATGATGGTCGCTATCGTCTATATCCTGCTATACTGTTATCAGCAAATACACAGCGTAGGCAGTCTAAATAATAAATTCCTGTTTATGAATCGATCCGTTCCTTAAAATATTCTTGTCAGAACTCTGCCAAATATAATTCTAAAAGAAAGATGCTATCTATTTAAGTGTTTAGCCTGTTTCTCAACTTCTGAGAAAATGCTATTCGTCGTATATGTATGTTGTCTAAGCCAACCAAATACAAAAGTCACTGTAATTTACGCTTTCAAATGGCAATAAAGATAAAAACTTTTTGACAATAAATTAATCCGCCTTCAAAATCATTAAAAACAAATAGTTGTTTAACTTCCTGTATGCTTACCAATTTCGGAGTAGTGGCTAAGTAAAATGAAATATTGTTTTCGTAGATTCGGTAATGTATTTATGTAGCTTAGCTAGCAATCGAGGGGACAAATATTAAAAAGAATAAAAAGTCTAATTGAGAACCTCGTCCTTTTTTGAAGTTGGTTAAAACGAAACTACACTACCTAATACCATAACTGTCAAATTAAATTTACATAATAATATAACATAATAACAATATCAGCCCTGTATTTATATTGTGCCACTGCAGGGCACGGATCTCCTCTACTACTGCGTACTGGCCTAGTGCGAATTGGTTATACTTCACAAACCCTCAAAATTCTTATAGAGAACTGCTTACGTATGCAGGTTTCCACGATGTTTTCCTTCACCGTTAAAGCAAGCGATAATTCACAAAGAATACACACATAATAGAAAAGTCAGAGGTGTGTGCCCTTAGGATTTGAAGCTGCGGACATTCGTCTCCACAGCTCATTCCACACCCAACTAAGCTATCAGCACTCTAAAAATTTACACGAAATTTGTGAAACATGCCCTCATTCTTCTCTGAATATAGTATAACTATCACACGTCACAGCGTCGGCCGACACTTGACAGTATCTAGCTAGTAATAACTGGATGGCTTGAATGGATCGCACCACACGTCCAGAACAGGAGCGTGCGTGGAGACGACACATATTAAAAGTTTGTTGCGATATTATTATGAAAAGTTTTAGTGGTGAATAAAACGTTTTTACTAGCATTGAGAAATAATCAACGTTGTTTTCAACATGTTCATTGTAGCCAATGTAACTGGACATAATAAAACTTGCCATCTCATATCTCAGGATGGCAACCGCAGTGGAATACCAAACAATACTTCGTATTTGCATTTGCAAATTCACATTACATAAATCCATAGGCAAGGGTTGCCGCTTACCATCAGGTGGATCGCTAGCTCGTTTACTTGGCAATAAAAAAAATGTTCCTACGCGAGCTAGATGACAAGTTAACATGCCGTTCGCATGATAGTAAGCGATACGACCACCCATAAACAGTAGAAACAACATCCAACACCTTGAACTACGAAGTATTGTTTGGTATTCCAGTGCGCTCGCCATCCTGAGACATTAGATGTTTAGTCTTATTATGTGCTGTAGTTACACTGTCTACAACCTCTATGTAGTGACTACATCGATATATATATGTACTACGTACTATATTTAGCGTTCCGAACACTCACTGTGTTAACTGAAGTTAAAGTTTGGTTAGACGACGAATGATGTTTTAGCGCTGCAGCGAAATTTAGTTTCAACTCCAGATTGTGAACAAAAAATTTAAATGGACGTTCGTGTCTACATAATATACGTCAAACTATACTAGTAAATATAAAATATCCTATATTTTTCCTCCCAAAGAAACTCCACGCCACCCCTACTGCCTCGAACTTTTAACTAAATCGCTCCATCCAGCTGAAGCCAAGTGAATTTCGTCGAAATACGCAAAAAGGGGTAGGCGTCGGACCGCAAAAAACGAGCAAAACGCGACAAAACGAGCCAAACCTGGCAGGAACAACGATTGACGAAAAAGGAACATGTGTGCCATGTCCGAGGACGGGGTCTTTTTGGAAAATGCTGTTAGAGTTCCCTAAGGGATTTGTGGAATATCATAAGGACCTTCAGTAATCATTTGAACTCAAATGTTTTCGAATTCTTCTTAAACAAATGGGAGGAAGAAACTTGACAATTTTTTATCACGGAAATATCATTCCTATTAAATGTGCTTCAAAGTTCTCTTTTTCTTAATGACTATTGTAATTGTAGGTTTATATTCAAATCACGTTCATACCAATTCTAAGTAAATCAAATATTCGGAAAACTAAATTACTTGACCTGGCGAAACCCTAGCCTGCTCAACCATTACAGTACAGGCATTAGCCATTTGCCAAAAAAATTGGCATTTAGGTTAATCTCGTTTCGTACGGAACCGTTTTGGTGCAAAAGTTTGAACACATTGCAAATAGCCAGTTAGCGTGCGACAACGCCACCCAGCCCGGTATTGTGGGCTTTCGTCTACTTTGACTGACGTCATTGTAAATTATTGCCATTCTGTTTCAGTTAAAAACCTCTTTCGTAATTCGTACATTTTCAAACCTATTTTTAATGCATTCGTTTTATTACGAAACGAGTATTATGGTTTTGTTCGAGTATTCCCGGCATTAGAGTCTACAGCTCTTAGGGTTGATCTAGATTCCTGTTAGTTAGGAATTTTCAGAATGGCATGAGTTGTTTGAGATTAGCGCTTTCAAATAAACAAATTATCCAACAAAGTTTTGAAGTGCGTGTTGCACTGAGATTTTAGATAAAATATAACATGGTATAATCTATGAACTTCATATATGAAATACCAGCATCATATCTTATGCAGAAATTTCTTCTAAATTATAGCTTTTCTCATCTATTATTTTCAAAACTATATGCGTAGTTAACGTATCGATATTATGCTAATCTAACAAAATACGCAGTAGCATTGCCTTTTATGCAACTCAGATAAGTCTTAAACTTGTGTAATAAAACCATTAACATGTATTATATAATACAAAACCATTCCTCGAATTTCATGAATAGTAAAATATTTTAATGAACAGTCCAGACCAAACTGAAGTTTCGAAGTTTGTCATAAAAAGTTTTAATTCTAATTTCTAAACCACAACGAGAATCTAAAATTCCGTTGCTTTATACAGTTCTAAATTCAAATTCATTTGGCAGTACAAATAAAAAGTATTCAGAATTCTAAATTCGAAAACGCAATAAATAAAAATAAAATTGTCTATGCGTCCACAGATAATCTAAAATCCATAACGTTGCATAGAGCGCGGTGCGTGAACAAGTTAGGTACCAAAACGCGTCGACCTAGATGCGGTGACCTTGTACCCGTTGCACGTAGCTATTAATGCATCTGCGCGGTGGCAAGGACATGAATTTGTTACCGCCGATCAAAACGGGCAGTACATGCATATCTTTGCACTCTGAATTAAAAAGTTTGTGTCAGGGCTGCCAACTTCTAAACATAAAGATGGAAGGATATTTTTATTTGTATCCGTGTTAGAAATTTAAAATATACAGTTTAATAGATTGTTTTGTATTTGGAATTGGAAACAAACTTACAAAAATATAATTTGGTTGGCAATAGCCTGTATAACATTCCGTGAATATTGTAAGTATATTTTATTCGCTTGAAACGTATTTTTTTTTATTTATAGTGGGCTGTAAATGCTTAAACATAATATCTTTTATCCTACAATTAATTTAAACTCATTTCATTCATAAAATTTTAATAGTTCTTTTAAACTTATCGCGAGGTGCGATAAATATTGCGGTACATAATTCTTTGTCCAATAATTTAACAGATGTAAAAATAATATGAGTTCGTTTGTAGAGGATATTATTAAACTCTGTTTTGTACTAGTTCAAACAATCCTTTCACTAATGGAAGCTACACATCCATTATTAACGAAAAATAAATTTATTTAAAAATTTGCACTTTTAATAAAAAAAATAATTGAAGGAACCCGCTAAAAGCTATGACAATAAAACAACCTAGGTAACAAAACCAAACGTAAGCACAAAAACAACGATTCACAGCAAAACGTAACATAAGTGTGACATTGTTAATCGAAAATAAACAAAATTTGCACAGCGCAGTGTCACATTACCCGGAGTAGGACGATTCGAACCGTGGGAACATCGCAAATATTCCAAGCGAAACATGACCTGAGCAAGTTATGTCGACGATAATAAATTAATCCAACTTCTAGTAGTTGCTAAGTAGATTTTAAGATTCCTATGGGAGTCCGGCTTTGTAGAAGCCAGTGCGATGTCAGAGAGCGGAGACCCTGTAGGTAAAAAATGAATCCAACTTCCAGTAGATTTTATGATTCCTATTATGGGAAAGTCCGGCTTGGTAGAAGCCAGAGCGATATCAGAGCATGCAGACCCTGGAGATGCGAAGAAATAACCAGGACCAGGTTCGGTTGGCCGCAGTTATAGAAACTCGTTCCAGGAGTATAGAAGGCTTGTTACGGCACTGATTTCTGAAGCCAAGATGTCATAGAAGGCCCTAGTCACTGAAATTCCTGGTTATTGAGACGGAACATCTTGTCTCAAGGTGACGAAGTGCTTTGTAAAAGTTCTGATGTTACTACTGTCACAGGCATGTCATGTCTGACATCATCAGTGGAAATTTATTTAGCAGTTTGTGTGTCCAATAGTCATTATTTATCGCATTTAAAATAAAATATTATGAAGATAGGTAGGTTTCTGCTGGTAATAGGATATATTTTCTACCAGCCCGGATAGCGACCACCATACACAAGGCGTTAAAACCCGTCATAGTGGCCCACGAAAATATGTCGCGTTCCAAGATCAGCCTGTGCATATCCAGTTCCGACAAGCCGGCATAATTGTGTCAACTGTCGAGGGGTAATCATCTCTCGTCAGTGGGGTGGCAGTGGGGCCACTTTGACATGTGCGTATAAAAAAAAATTATTGTGGATTTTAATATCACAAGATAATCTATCGTAGAACTTCGGAAGTATGTGAACTCTCACTAGGCCAGCGTGGTGGGAAGGCCTAAACCTTTCCAGTAGTATAGCGGGTCCGTGCCCAGTAGAACAAGTTAAAATACATAATGATTATGACGATTACTTCCCACTTGCAATCTCAGTAATATACAGACGTCTGGGGTACAGTCGTAAAAACACACGACCCGACGCTAGAATCACGCGACTATTGTCTTTTTAATTGCAAATCAAATCTTGTTTGATCAGGGTTGCCTGTCAGTTTAGACTGACGATTATATTGATACACGATACTGATAGAGCGGCAGATTCTTACATAAATACGGTACTACGACTACGAGCAACTTATATAATAGTGTAAATACTTAATTCCTTTATCACCCACTTCTCTTCCTTAAGGCGATACCTCAAGGTCCATTTTCATACATTTTGTTTCACCTTTAATCTGGGTAACTAAACAAGTATTGGCAAGTAAAGAATTTAAATTCACGTCTAGTTAGTGATTAGTTCTCGCAGTTGAAAGAAAAACGTAAAAATAATTAATAATCATGGATATTTCTGCCTTTAAAATTTCGTCATATTAAATTAATTTTTTGTTTATTTGTCGGCCTACATGAAATTATTTTGATCCTATTGTGACTTATGGTACAGATTATTTAACATCAGATAACGCAGGTTTTTAGTTCTTTGCTTTTTCAGTTATCAAATTCTTATTCATAATAAAATTTACTTTATTTATAGATACAATACGAATATGACTAAAAAAGGAAATTAGGGAAATTAGAAGGGGACACCCGGATTTGAACCGGGGACCTATCGATCTGCAGTCGATTGCTCTGCCACTGAGCTATATCCCCGTTTTCTAGTTTTACCAAATAGAAAGTGATTTTCAAACAACACCCGTTTACAATTAAAATTTCCTTTTACAAAGTCAATATTTAAAAAGGTTCGTAGTTCAGTTAGTAACAGAAATGGTTTCTGATTATTATGCTTTTACTATCACAAAGGGTTTCCTTTTTTCCGCTACTATTGTAAAGGGTTTAAATCTTAATCTAAACTACCGCTGAACTGATCCATTTTGGGCTAAGATTGGCATAAATTATAGAGTTTTGGGTTCCTCAAATTGAAGTCCTCAAATATATAATATAAGGAATTGTAGGCGCTCTATATCACCTGTGTTTTAATAAAATTGCGAACCTAATTAAGACTTTAGGGTTTTCATTCGGTGAACACAAAAAAATCAAAATACATACTTAAATATAATACGGTATCTATTTGGTGGCAGCCCTATTAACATTCAGGTGAATAGCGCGACACGGTGACCCACAAAATTGTCGAAACTACTAATATTCAAAATGATGCTGAATCTGTTCCTTTATAAGCTGACGCCTATTTTTTGTTGACGCCAGTTTCATAATCATAAGCATTGTTTTCAGAGACATATTAATTATAATATAATATAACACGTAATATATTAACTATTTTTTAAGTAATTTTTTTTAATCTGAATAATATCGTAGGGGTGGCAATAAGCTGTTGGTCGACCAAGGTTGGTTGTAATTTAAACCGTATTTAATTCAAATAGAGTTGAAAATAATAATATGTTCGCATTGTTGGTATGATAACGCAATTGTGTCTAAATTTAATTTTAAAGTTGAATAAGGTCGAAATTTCATTATCACGTCTATAATTAATCCATTAGTATACGCAGTAAAGCCTCAGTAACTTCAAGTTGACCTTCGCATCTAGAAGTATTTTACTACTTATTATTAAGTATATGCCGTTATAATCTGGACTTTTTTGTCCCGTTATACCTAATAAATATAAATAATACAAATATCACCTATCTGAGTAATTGAATCTGCGACCTCTTGAGATAGCTCCGCACCATGGTATCTAACATTCGTATACTGAGTGAAATGGTTGTTTCACCAAGTCCCAACTTATAGAGCCAGGTTATGTCTGCACCATGAACCCAGCTCTACCGAGGCTATACCACTGTTGGACTAGTAGTATAGCCTCGGTCGAAATGTAGCTTTGTGTAAAAACTGACAAAAATGTTAGGCTTAGTTTAGTATATACAGCTAGCGACTTCGTTAGTTATCCAACATTTTTCCCCGATTTAATTAATTATTTAAGAATCGATAACCTCTCTAATTAAGGTAGGTGTAACTAGGAAGTAGGTGACGTTTCCTTTATTTCTACAAAAAGTTTATGTTAAACTCCAGACTGGTACACCGCGACCGCTCCGACCTTGTCAAAATGCAGTTTCGTCTAGACTGTAGACGAATACAAAATGAACTGCAATGAATAATATTATAGCTGTTGATATCTTGCTTGTACTGGAGATGTAGATTGGCATTAAAATATATTTAGTATAGGGCCTAAGCAAGCCTGGTTTATGGGAAGTCATTCCCACATTGCGTTACTAAATTAATTAATATTAATATCAGCCCTGTATTATATACTGTCCCACTGCTGGGCACGGGCCTCCTCTACTACTGAGAGGGATTGGGCCTTAGTCCACCACGGTGGCCCAGTGCGGATTGGTAGACTTCGCACACCCTCAAATTCCTGTAGAGAATTTCTCAGATATGCAGGTTTCCTCACGATGTTTTCCTTCATCGTTAAAGCAAGCGATAATTCACAAAGAATACACACATAATTTTTTTAGAAAAGTTAGAGGTGTGTGCCCTTGGGATTTGAACCTGCGGACATTCGTCTTGGCAGTCCGTTCCACACCCAACTACGCTTTCGCCGCTTACTGAATGAAACCACATTTTTTCCTTAACTTAATATTGTGCCAAAAATTATTAAAGAATAACGATATTTTCCAAGCTGTTTTTTTATGGTTGCTAACAATATGGTATATGTGTATATTTCTGAATGTAAGTGTGATGGCAAAACATGGGTAAACTAGTTTCTCTGTCCACCCCTTCATGTATGAAACGCGTGCCTGTATAGGAATTTATGTCAAATCTTTAAATTCAAGGTAATTTGTGTCAAAATCCTTCAATAAATACTTGTTCACTATTACAAGGTTTCATGTTATATTTGAGGTACAAAATAAATTATGTTACATCACATCTCTGTCCTTTTCAGTAAAAAAAATCAATATCCCCGAAAGACAAATTAAGGGGGAACCATGAATTATTGTCTTTTCAAATTTTTGGCATGATTTTTTTTGTAAATTGAATTAACATAGGACCTTGTAATAGTGAGCCAACGAAATATTGTACTACCTTCGAATCATATTTTATGCGTGCACGGCCAATTGAACCCTTTGAACCTGATGGTAAGTGGAGTGGGGTCTAATAAAATGTTGACTGACGAGAGATGATTACCCCTCGACAGTCGACACAATTATGCCGGCCTGTTGGAACCGGATATACACACTTACATGGGCCTTTATGGCGGGTTTTAACACCTTGTGTACGGTGGTCGTTATCCGGGCGGATATGAAATATATCCTACCACCAACAAAGTCTTCGGGTATGTGTTATATAACTTAGATATATGTCAATAAATTAAAATTTTCCAATTCTATACCATCCCAAAGCCAACATTATCATGGCAATAGTTAATAATGTATATGCCGCTGCAAACAAAGGGCCTGTTTCGTCATCGTGTCCTTAACACTTCCACACTGTTGTGGATCAAATATACCCACCGTGCCTTTAGTATTTCCATTAGATCTCTGTTTATTATTTATTTAAGAATTTATTTTATTTTTTATATATTTATGGTATCGATATACAGTCAGGCACCATAGTTGAACAGACACAAAATTTTAAATCGTTTTTATTCTTTTGTGCTATAATCAACAATCGTTTTTTCTACACTAAAATAAATTTCGAAGGTTTTACTTTATTTGAGATAAAAAAAAATATTGAGATTGAAGTTAATGTGTTTAAAAAAATTAATTTATTTAGCTATATTGGCTGCCTGTATACAGAAATATTTTTCATTTAATGTCCTGAAATTGATTTTGCTAATTTAACCCTTATTCTTTCGAAGGTATGTTAGTTCGTGGAATTCGTGGTTGGAAATATGTTGTTTTATATCACCGAGTAAAATAACAACTTTCTATCTACACGTTCTGAACGGTGGAGGAACAGTGGAATAAAAAGAAATTCACGTCGAATTGATAACCTCCTCCTTTTTTTGAAGTCGGGTAAAAAAATCCTAATATTAAATACTGAGCGGATATAGTCATTTACATACGCACTCTAAAGATCAATTATACCGACCTAAACAATCTAGGGTTAACGCTAGACGAGCTGGCCATTCAAAACATACCATTCAATGCAGAAGGTCAAATGACAAAAGCATTTGTTTTAACACACACACGTGTAGTCTAGGTTTTGTTTTCGTTTCTAGTCAAAAGTTAAAACCTAGAATAATAGATGTTTTGATAGAAACATCCGACTAGACGACCTGTGATGTCATCCGAATAAAAATATAATTGACGTGAGTTGAGTTCCCACATTCAATATTGTGTACGTTGGACTGTTGTTTGTCTTAAATAGGGTTTCATCATCAGCCTATATCTTTGTCCACTGCTGGACATAGGCCTCCTCCAATTTGCTCCATTTTACCCTGTCTTCGGCCTGTCGCATCCAGTTCTTACCAGCGACCTTTCGCGGATCGTCACTCCATCTAGCTGGAGGGCGTCCTACACTAGGTTTGCCCAGTTGTGGTCTCAACTCAAGAATTCGTTTTCACTATCGGTTATCAGCTCTTCGACAGATATATAGTGGACTAAGGCCTAATCGTTCTCACTAGCAGAGGGGCCCATGCCCAGCAGTGGGACGGTATATAATACAGGGCTGTTATAATTATTATTTTATTTTATGTTTGATATAATTTTAACGCAGTGACCTTTTATTCTTCATTCTGAATGTGACTGTATTTAGGAATAAATAATTGGTACGAAGTGCCCAAAATACTTACGAAGAAAGCTTGCAATTACTTAAATATTTTTGGAAATGGTTCATGAGTTTCAAAAGATCACTAACACATTCGAACTTTACCTCTTTCTGTTATTTGTGTTGCACAGGCAATAAACATACAAAATTACAAATCCTTCCTTTTATAATTGATTTCTAGAAGTTTCTCGAATATTTCACAAACAATCATCAACAAGACAGTAAACCTAAATTTTGAAATTCAAACATCTAAATCAATAGCAACATTGTTACGTGATACAAATATTCTCTAGGACAACGTACAAGTGTGCTACAATTTGCAAACAGCCGTGCAGTTAATGTCGCTAATCTATTTAGTTATTAGCCGAGATGCGGGCCCACGGGAAGCCATTTTGCATAAACAAAATCCAATATGCAGTGTGTGTTCGCAACCAAGGCTAAAGGGCTTAATCTGCAAGATTTGTTTACTGCATTGTGCATATAACCAGGCTTTCTTGCTTGCGAGGCATCTTCCGCTTGAACTGGTCTTTTTGCTAAGCAAGAGCAATCATTTTAGCTTAATCAATATTGTAGCCAAATTCCTGGGTCTTAAGTCTTTCTTTTAACTAACAGCAAGCATCATTTTAGATTAATCAATAGTTTTATTTCTTCAGGTGAGGACAGGTTTAGGATCAAGCACGGCTTCGTAATTTTCTATTGTTGATGTAAGATGGGCAGGTGTGTTAGGGTCTAATAGAGGGTTACTGCCGCCTTCAATCAAATGCAACAATACCAGGTTCAATATTTCCAACTCCTTCCTATCTTTCTATTTGATTAATTTCGTTGCGGGATAATGACATATTAGTTTTCCCTGAGACTCGCCGAGCTTCACTGCTCGGTGTCACAAAATGCATGCCACTGCTGATCCTGGCTTACAGGAGTTGTAGTGGTGGGTGTGAGGGCGGGAAAGTCTCGTAATACCAGGGTCGAAGCCAAGCCACTGCATACCTGAAGTTCTGTGTTGATACATTTGTACGTAGGCAAGCAAAATAATTATCTGGTCATTCAGCAAAAGATATATACGTTGTGTTATCAACATCTTCGTGTATGCTAAGACTATTTCTCATAGTAATTGATGAGATTGGTGAACCAACCACCTGCATTAGGCCAGCGTTATCATCACAGCCCTATTAATCGTGAGAATTAGGGATAATGACACCTTGACTATTAACGGGTTAATTATAGACTAGTATCACAGTATTAGATGTAAATTCTATAAGGGTTAAATGGTATAGATTTAAAGATTGCTGTACAAGATCAGTACTAAGTACTTTAGTAAATAATATCAGTAAAATATCAGTTTAGAACTTAGTAAAATCGCTAATTAGACAAATAAAAAAGAAATAAGTTTAGAAGTCAATCTTCCAAAAAAAGAAGCCACTAGAAGAAGATAATATATTAGCAATTGGACCCTGTTAAGTGATCACTGCTGCTTATGCTGGTGGGATATTTGTATCCACCTGGATACCATCGTACACAAGGTGTAAGGCCCGCCATAGTCCTCGTAAGTGTGTCGTATTCCGGGATTAGCCTATGTATATTCGATTTCAAAAAGGCTAATTTAATTGGGTAGTTGAGATTTTTTTAAAATATATTTATCGAATTGTACTTCATCCAAAATCAATCGGAAAAAGAATTTTAATGATCCACGGAATTTTCAAAATCCATGCAATAATAAATAGGTTCTAAAGCTTTGAAAAGTGATGGAAAGGGAAGCTGTCAAATTACAGTAATAGTGAAATGTGACGTCATCTAGTGCCACCGGCCATAACGCCGCGTGAGTGAGAAAAGGACATCGCGATAACCCCACTTTTTCTCACAATAATATTTCAAATATGAATAACTTCTTCTTTCAATTTTGATGCTGATTTCCCAGAAGAATTTATTTTTCATATAATTTTCTGTAGAAATAATAAAGAAATAATCATCTCTAGTCGTCACTCTATCTAGACTCCACTTCGTTTATCAGTCACAGTAGGTTCATTTTGCGATGCTGTATAAAAAAAAAACATCCACAGTACTTTTGAAATCGATACATTGCCTTTAAAGTAGAAAAATACTTCTCTTAAAGGTCCTTAAATACCTTGTCCCACAACTAAACGTGAATGAATTATCAACAAATACGGAGCATGAACCGCAACAGTTTCAAGTTCTCAGTGAAGCTGGAACCCCCAAACTTATTAGTAAACAATTCAACAGGTTTACTTGCCACTCTAGTATGACCTCTATTGTCACACTCTCAATGTGAACAGCAAATTATGTATGTCGTTAACATGTAGTTGGGTATGAGAAATGTGGAAGTTTTGGTGACGTTTAGAGTCAAGCACAAGAATGTTGCCGATATATTGTGCATCATACCGAGTGCTGCAGCTATTGCCTATTGAAAAAATATATAATTCAAGAGAATAGTAATTGATAGGTTATAATATGCCAGCTTTAGCTGTCGACTTCGCCCAAATGAAATTTAGTTTGTAACAGATATAAAAAAGTAATTTATTCTGTTTCTTGGGGTAAAAGCTTACTTTGTACCAAATTTCATCAAAATCGGTTCAGTGATTTAACCGTGGTAGCGTAGCAGATGGAACTACTTTCTAATTTATAATATAAGAATAGATTTTATCACATTTCAGTCAACGAAAAAATATGCATATTATTTTACACGTACAACCCCACCCATTTCACAATCAACGTATCGATCAATTCTGTAATTTTATCAAAATCCCTCATTATTCCATCAGCAATTGTATCCAAATAACTTCAGTACCACACAATTCTTCCACCAGTTACAGAGTCCTCCTAAATTCAGCGTCATCTTCTTCATAATTTTATCAAAATTCATCCTTCCAAGTTACAGTCGGGTAAACATCCAGTCCACATGCAAGGAATATTCGGTACAAAGGCACAGGGCCGTCGCCCGGTCACCGAGCGATCTGTTTAACCCCGGCTATTGATTTTGCCCGGCCCACTTCTGTCCCACCCTCTTTAACAATTGTGCAGTCGCGATTGCTTGGCTGGGTTGGTTGGGTTAGGTCAGGTTTATCAACTGTTTTGGTTTGGATTTGGATTTGGATGGAGTGTCAACTGCTAATATAATGCGTGGATAGTAGGTAGTGTTTTGTTTGTAGTATTAATAAAGGTAAATATAGTTTTGCTGTTCGGGACAATAAATGATTCTTTACCAGTTTTCTTCTTCTGAAAATGTCTGGTACACATGAATGGTCAATCATGCTAAGAGTCCGATGTTGAGGATAAAAAAAAACTTTTAATGATATCGACTGGTGTGGAAGAACATTGATGTTCATTTCATTCCTCAAAGTCGTAATCTTGAGAATTTTAATTACATCTCTATTTATATGGTATAGCATGTGAGTGAATAAATGTATCTCTATCAATTTAGAGATTCCAAATATAATTAGCAATGTCTGGTTTGCATAGAACACCACCAGTATCAAAAATAATGATGAATAAATTTTGATTATATACTAACACTGACTCAATAGAACAAACTCTAATAGCCCTGCAATCCACATATCAAACATTTGCTTACCAGAAACAAACAGTAACAAAAACGCTTGTGCAAAGTTTGGTACGGAAGTTGGCCGGCGTCTCGGCGCGGAATCGAAGAAAATCAATAGAATGGAAGTGTTTTAGCATGTCTGTCTGTATGGACGCAGCGGCTAGGAGCAACAGTTAGCGTACACCGGCGCGACAGTTTGGATAGAGGTCATGTTTTTGTTTTTAAAGTGATGCTTTGTAGTCTGGGGAGGGAAAACTACTATTATCGGAAATCTATCAATTGATTAGTCTTCTTTGCGGTTTCCGCTGTCAGTTTTAAAGTAAAAAAATCTTTAACCCTTCTTTAATTTATTGCCTTTCAAAGCCGGGAACGTATTAATATTTTTCTGATATATTCGACCTTAAAAGCACGTGCCAATGTCAAGGTTGCGTTGATTTTAATGATACATTTGCTCATCTTCTACTGAAAAAACATATCTAAAGGATCTTCGCAGTTCAAACCACAGATCCCATTCTGTCCCATTAAAAATAGCCATTATTCCCAAGCCGTACCACATATCATGTTATGTATCAAATGGTAAATGTAAAACACATTGATGTATACAGAACCGGCGCGACCTTGCGCGAGAGACATTGGACAAATGCTAATGCGGCTGAAACTAGGTTCAATTAAATTTCAATGCGGACAGCCATTAGGCAAGCCAGTTTCGACGTAATATCTATCTATCAAATAGTTCATTTTATAAATGTAAATTTGTGAAGATGTTCGATGTTAGGAGTAAACGCAGAGCTGCTGCAGGAATTACATGAAATTTGGCTCATGACCTACATGCTAATAATAATATTGTAAAAATTATAGTTTATACAATATTATTATTTTAAGGCAGATAGTGTTACGCGCCAATCTGGATCTTATGGTCTGACTTTGGAAGTTTTCACTAACTCTAAGCTAACTACATTGTCCTTGAGTGTTGTTGGTTACTTGCGATTCTGAAAATATTTTTTTATGAGAGTAGGGCTGTGTGCAGACTGAAAACAATTTTTTTCGAGAGAAGCGCTATATGCAGAGCTCGTGAGAGGGTATCAGAAACTTAAGATATAAATCTAACATCCTATTTAAAATAGGATACAATTAGATAATGATATTTAATTTAGTTTAATTATTTTGTCTATTTTCTTTCTCTTCTTAAAAATAATTTCTTCTTAAATCATAACAAAAGTATTTTTTATCATCAACATCGGATTCAGCATCATTGAAAATTTATATGTACACTCACCCACATAAGTAGCTGAAAGAAATCAAAATTTTAAATCGCCTATACACTTTTGTGTCTTACCATCATTTTCTTTTCTTCGAAAATTATTGAAATTACTCACACAAGGAAAAAAACTATAAATATAAACTTTTATAGGCGATTTGAATTTCTTTTAATACTGGCTGACTGTACATCGGGTATGCTCAAAATGTCTTAATAACGGAGGTAGAATTCTTCGTATTGTATTGAAAAATCGAACAAAACCATGTATGACTTGAATTTGAATAAAATACGTAAAATATAAGTCACACCTTACATTGTTTTTCTCTACTGCGTATTGTAAAAACACTTATTTGTAAACGAAAATGTTTTTTGTGACGTTACAGTTATGGTTTAAATTAGGACGCTGTTTGGAGCGTCATATATTTCCCAGTACGGGAATTTCAGGATAATAATTAAGCCGTGAATAAATCAAACAATGAAACAATTTTATGGCCATGATGACTTATTTTTGAGTTATATTCAGAATACTAGGAAATGCATTGCTAAGGAAAATTGTCCCAAAAATCACGTAGGCACATAAAACGCTGTGTCACAATATATCATGTATTTTGTTAGCCTAACGTATTTTGGACACCATCTTGGTACTTTAATAGTACACGGGATAGTATTTTAAAATCTTTACTTACGAAGCTTAGTCGAAATTATATACTTTTGACTAAGATATGAATTGTTATAAACTGTGCTAAAATACTTAATAACTTAGTCAATATTAGTAAAAATTATCAACTATTTTTTACTATTGTAAAAAAATGTTATTTTAATAATATTTACTCGTGAAAAACGAGACATTGTGTAACACTATTTATAGAATAATAATATTTTTCTGTAACCACAATCACGCAAATAAATTTTCTTTCATTTCATTTTACGACTATGACACTCCATACATTCGCTTACACGGGATATAATATAGCAATTACTATACACCAATCTATATTATACTTATGTATGCTAGCGTTTTCAATAACTATTGAAGAGAAATTAAAAACATCCCTACTTGATAAGTTTAGATCGCTCATGAACTCTAGTAAGAGATTCGAAAGAACATACTTTACCTTTACGAATGCTTGGAGGTTTCAAAAGAGAGCCGAGTGGAACGGTTCGGCTGGTCTCCATAATGAGGAAGAATAGGCTCCCAGAAACATTTCCTCCTCGAAAGGTTATAGATGTATTCATCATTGGTATTATGGGAGTATATGTGCAATGATTTCTATCATCCGATGACCAAATTAAACATTTGTATAAAGGTGCCACCCGACATCGTCGTCATAGCCTCAAACAATAAGTATAGATTCAAAGGTACATTAAACAAATCCGGTATTTTTTATAGTTTCTGACGACCACTGTGTCGTTTCGCATGAATTATATACGGTGTGAATTTTTTAACAAAAGCAAAAATGCGCCGTTTGCAAGACATTTGCCCGCATTCCCATGCTTTCTACTCGGGATCGATTGGTTTTGGAATTGTGTTTGCTGTTTATATCATTCGATTGTTTTATAAATTGTTAGAAATCTTGGTTAATGTTTGGTTGTAATTGTTTAAAGTTCTTTTGTAAGTAAAATAACAGCTGTTCTTGCTTTGTTCTAATGTGCTAATATTCCCAATTCCATAATTTTAAGACTTTTCACCGCAGTTTGAAAAAGTAGAACAAGAAAGACCCAGAATCTGGAACTAAAGATTTTGTTATTGGGTCCTGAGACGGAGATTTTATGATATAATGCTTTATTTGGATTCGGAAAGTTATTCCATTTTTATAGAATAAGATCAATACTTTTTTTTCGTGAGCTATTGCTGTTGTTCGTTAGATACTTTTTCTGAATTTAATATGATTGGTTACATTCCGATAAAATTAAATCGTGTCGGAACGTGTAAAGTTATCAAATAAGCGATTATCTACTAGCTTCATTACATCATTAGTAATGAATTTATAATAACGTTAACCTAGCATGTGTTAACTCATTTACATTACTGCGTAATTGGAAATAATGTTTATATTTCTGTAAAAATCCTTTTAACCTAATACTTTTTTATCTGCCATTTTATGTCGCCGTCCTGAGTCATGAGATGTTAAGTCCTATGTCTAGTAGTTACACTGGCTACAATGTCCTTTAAACAGGAATACAAAAGTGACCATACATTGTTGCTTGGCGGCAAAAATAGACATTGCGGTGGTACCTTGGCAGACTCTCACATATGAGAGACCTACCGAAGCCTACCTACCTAGTAAAACTTTACTTGAATTCCCCTAAACTATTGGAAACCGTCATACGTTTTTAAGACGCAATATTTTTCTTTTATCAAACTACTCATTATGTATTTAACCAGCAATTTATTGTTCAGTAAAATTATTTACGAGGTCATATTGCTTTCTAATCCATCCTTGATAATTATTATGGTTTAGCTTTGATAGTATGGGAATTGACAACCGTTGGATGCTTTTGTTTAACCTAAATAGGGTAAAAATCGATCAGTTGATTCACACAGCGTATAGCAACGTAGTGTACTTATGATGTATATGAAATAAGTTTTTGTATGTTATCCTTCAAATGTTAGGCAGATTGATCCTTAGGTTGAGAGCTATATCTTGCTAATCTGACTATGGACTATCAGTTTATTTTTTTCGCGGGGAAAAATCGCCATATCGCTACCATCAGGTGGTAAGTGGAACGGTTATGTTGGTTTCACCGGTCTTACGGTCCAATGTCGACACTCGGGAGTATAGTATCATCCGAGCGAGCATTGGATCGAGTCCCTAACCCCTGTATACCCTACACCTACCAACCCTAAACCCGTGCTCTCCTTCGTCGCATACGGGACGGTCTCAGTATCTTGTTGTGCTGAGATAGCTACGCGAAATTGTTCCTGATGGATTAGCAGGACCTTGCCGACCCTTACAATAATTTTGATTTCTTCATAATTTTCTTGAATGTTCTTTTTTGTGTTTCGTATAAGGGTGTTTTTATTATCTACACAGTTTAGGGTCTGTTTTTTTTTGACGGTAAATTTTGATTATTTTGATTGTACATATGCCTTTTAACTCCAAAGGGGTAGGTAGAGACACAAGTAGTGCAACCACTTTCCACCACTTTGTTAGTATTCTTTATATTATAGGCGTTTAGTTTTGGAATTTTTTGTTTTCGATGAAGGAATTGCTAATAGACTTACACATTTTAGTCTAGAAATATTATGTGATCTGGGTATAATTTTGTAGACCTATAGGTCTAATCCTGCCGGACTCCAAACGGCTTTACGTCGGTAGTATCACGAATTTGCATCGCGCATTCTGTCAATCGTTGTATTTCAAACAATTGACAGTTATATAAAATTTATATTTTCGTTAAGTTTTCTTAAATTTTCTAATTTCTCGCGCTTTTTTTTTTTGATATTTTTCTTTCATAAACACCCTCTCCTGACAATAACAAACACAACAAAAAAAAAATAGTGAAATCGGTCCAGCCGTTTACGCGTGATGGCGTGACCAAGGGAAATAGGGATTCATTTTTATAAGTTTTATTTTAAAAAATAATATATTATTTCTACACTTGGTGATGTTACCGGTATGGTAAAGTGCAACTGCATCTGATAGTAAGCAGAATGGAATGTCGACTGACGAAAGATGATTACCTCTTGGCAGTCAACACAATTATGCCGGCCTGTTGGAACCGGATATACACAGGCTGACCCTGGAACGCGACACGTTTACATGGGCCACTATGGTGGCTTATAAGATTTTGTGTACGGTGGTTGCTATCCGGACGGATATAAAATATATCCTACCAATAAAACAAATACATTTTCAGTGAAAAAGTCTTGCTATACAATTTGGAATGGGGCTATATAGATAGTGTTATTGTGCATTAATATCTGGGTAATGGACTAATCATAACAAAAGCAATGCCCAAGTACTAGGTCATTGCGTAGGAAATGCTTTATAAAGTTCGAGTAATATTACTACTATTGTAAAATAAAGTAAAGTTGGGCAAAAAGATATTGGGTTATATTTTGATTGCTTGGAGTCTGGAATTTGTGTCTGATATGGCGATAGGCTCGCCACTTATCACATCGTGGTATGGAATACACACGATGGAAAGTGGATGCACAAGTCTGCCAAAAACAAGGAAATATAGTTTAAAAAATAATCACGATCCAAACTGCCGTGCGACTGTGCACGAGGTGTACCACCTGTGGCTTCGTAAATTTAGTGTATCTCCGTCTCTCTCCCTCTCGTAAAAGACAACTATCGCCGTCCCTTTTGCTCCTGTTTTCACAAATAAGTTGCATCCGAAAACAACATAGAAAACACAAAGCCTCGTGCAATTCAATGCAGTTCTTAAACCTTTTGAAATAGAGTTTAAACTGGTTTGATGTAGTTCAGTCTGAAAATTCTTTGTTGGACAAGCTGAAAGTTTCAGGCCGGTAGTTGGTACGAAATGCTGAGCCACGTTGTATTCTCTGATTGTAATATAACGCGATTTAAAATAAATAGTGCTGTGGAAATATCGATATTTTGTTATCGATACATTTTAATACTCTTTCATAAACAAAAGGAATAGTTACAAGCTATTGTATATTCTACGACTTCTCTGAGTGCTACTTACAGCGTGATACTAACGATTGAAAAACAGCTTCGCCAAGTTCCAATGCGACATATCACATATTACTAAACATGTATCGGAATTTCTCGACTATTATAACTTAAAATACCAAAAATATAAGCGTAAACCACCACTTTTAGAATCACCATGAATTGTTACACCACTATCGATAAATTAAGTATGCATCGATACATTCCCATCCCTACAACGTTACCGGGTTACCCGTGTTGCATTTTATCCGCGCCAACGTAAACTGCCCGGTTTAATCCTTTAACGAGTCGGTATGTTGTGAATCAAGCGCAATGATAGTCCGATACTAACTCGTATGTCTTCGAGTAGACGGAGTAGACCTTTACTCAAATATTTCTCTAATAATTTCTTATGTTTACGCGAATGGAAGTATTTGTCTGTTGTAATATTTAAAATTGGATTTTTTTTCTCGCATGCTGATTTGATGACGTTTGATGGTTAATGGACTGACTTAGATCATCTTGTCACTAATGTAACATTACGTTACGGCCTTTTTTAATACAAGGCGAAGTGATCTCACTGCTGAATCTGCATGCTGTATCATGAGAGGTGATTACCCCTCGGCAGTTGACGCAATTATGCCGGCCTGTTGGAACTGGATACATGGAGGACGATCGGGATGGCTGAACTAGATTTTTCAACAAGATTAAAAAATGTAGTTGCAAAATTTTTGATATTCATATTACTTTTGTCGAATTATTTTATTATTACTTGAAAAATATCCATTTAATTCCCATGTTGAAACAAATCATTCGTATCTATATCACAAAACAATCTAAAATTCCAAAACCTACCGACTAAATCCGCAATAACTATTTCAATTATTGACCCTCTTTCGGAGGTCTATTCGAGCTACTAAAATTATTTGTATAGAAGCGGGTCTGGGCTGGACGACGCCGTTTTCTAAGGTCAGGGGTCACTTTCTCTCCATACTTGGGCGCTCGTTGCATACCGGATATTTTCCATCATTTTTCCGTTTATAATTAGACGTTTATGGTCATTGTTAGAATTACAAAACGGTTTGAAGTCTTTACTAGTGTCCTGGGAATTGAACTTTGGCATAATTTCTTGGTATTTTAGGTAACGAAATCCAATGCTTGATAGTTTTGGGTTAAATGGGTTTTTTTGAGTTCTAAAATTGGAATTCCTTATTAAAATCGATCGCATTTCATACATATCCTTTTACAGAACTCGATTACTCGCCATTTTTTTAAGAAAATCATAGTTCTATCGAACCTCGAACCCTAGACCTTTAAGTCATTCATTATCAAGCAATAAAAACATATCATCGGATGGTTTAGACCTTCAAATAAAAACGGACATTCTAAAAATCTAGAATGTTTAAACTTAACCCTGCATTAGACTTCTAAACGGCTCGATTCGCAAACCAGTTGGCCTTAGATCGACTTTTCCACCGCCTGCGCAGCGTGGCAAATATTTAGAGGTCAAATAAATATCTGTGTCGGCAGTCAGTTATTTAGCGGTTGGACCAATCACAATCGTTTGTACGCGAGAAGATTCGTAAATATACAATAGACATTTGTCTATATTTCAATGATTTATGGAGGCAAATATCCCATTCCTAATCATTGTTTTCTTTATCTCTGGGATCATGGGTCCTTGGAAATTATGAAGATTAACAGACTGGAGAATATAGAGAATGAAGCTGACTTAAAAAAATTACATTATGATACTGATGCTTTGTTTTCTAGCTTAGAGTAAAAATAATATATTGCATGAACAACAACCAATAATATGTTTCATCAAACTGTGCTAGCCCAAAGCATTTCCCCCTACCCCTAGGCTCAAGCCTTATGCTGCTAAAGACATTCTTGCATATCTTTAGCATAAAAAGTGAATTAACTACCTCGTCTAATGTACCATAAAACAATTTCATCCCATTATGGTCTACCGACATTAATACAAACAAACTCCTAATTAGAATTAGAAAAATAATTGCCCACATTAACCTGCCAACGCCAGTCATTTAGAAGTGGAGACACCTGCAGCACTTTATATGCACAACAGGACGTCGTATCTTATTATAAAATCTATTAGAAAAACTAAACCGGTTGTCTAATTAATAATACAATGCGCGGGAGTGCGCCGCCATGTTTACGGGCCGACCAATCACGGCGCGCGCTTTCAATGTCGTGAGCAATGTCAAAACTGGATGCTTCCTAGTAAATCGAGTAGGACAGTTACTATGATAGATAACATTCGGTGGCCATTTTGTTTTTCGACGCTCTTATCTGACCCGATAGCGGGCGAGCGATAAGTTTTGCAGTTTAGTATGAAATGTTTTATAACGTTTATGCAAATAAAATTTGAATTTTTTGCTGTCAATGGAAAAGTAATTGAATTTGTTAATTAAATAGAAAAACTACGTGTATTTACAGTCATATAATAAATTTAATGTAAAAAGAATATATTCTCAGATGTATTACAACATAAATAGACAAAGATACGACAAATCATCAACAGTAATTCCCCGTGCATTATTTAGGGAAGGAAAACCCCAAGTAAACAAATATTTCCCACTTTTCAATCATCTCAATTATATTGGATGTATCACGTAATTGACAAAAACATCATTTGAGAGGGATCTATTATTTTAAATTAAGGTTTTCCTTCCTCGAATATAACTCAATACAATTTAAACCAAATACAACGCTCAAAATGTAAATTAAACATAGATGGAGACAGAAAAAAATAACTTTAAATACATCTCGAGCGAAGAACGGGGAGAGAAAGACACAAAAATAGACAAAAACCACTGCAGTTATCTTAGCTAAAGGCCAGCCAAAAGGGTAATATCTCTTAATAATTCGCCACGAGAATTTTTAATAGCAAAGCTAAAAGGTGAGTGGTAAAAAGACGGCACTTGCGCTCAAACGAAATTCCAAATGCTTATATTACTATATTTTGTAATTAGTAAACATTGCTTGACGGCAGAAATAAACAAAACTGTGACTTGGTTTCTTGCACTAAGCAATTTGTTAAATCTATAATAACTGTCAATTTCTGCCAGTCAGTTCCAATACAAGCGGAGCAGAGTGCTGAAGTTAGTAATATAATAAAACAAGCTGTACTGACGTCTGGAGAAATTACCCTGTCTATAAAAAAGCCAATTATCTCGCTACACAATCAAGCCAAACTGGCAGTTTTGCCTTACGGTAACTGCAAGAGTTCTCTACAAAACACTTGCGTATAGTTGGTACACTGATAACTACTGATCCTGTATTGACGAAATTACATGAGAAGGTTGGAAGCTTCAATGATTGTCCCTCATTGTGGCATCTAATGGAATAATTATAATGCATGACACTTTTGCCTGATTTATAAGTGTATAAAGACTGAAAACGTATGAGGCTGTTTCATTTGCCATGCGTTGTATTATTACCGTCATAAGAGAAACAGAATCAAGTTTATAGCTCGATGGTCAGTTCTTTTTTTTATTGCTTTGAATGACGAAACGAGCTTGCCGGTTCTCTGATGGTAAGCGATACGACCGCCCATAAACAGTAGAAACACCATATAAAACCTTGAATTACAAAGTATTGTTTGGTATTCCATTGTGCTTGATATCCTGAAAGATGAGATGTTAAGTCTTATTATATCCAGTGGTTACACTGGCTACAATGTTCTTCAAACCGGAAGAAAACACAGTGCTGCTTGGCGGAAGAAATAGACATTGCGGTGGTACCCAGGCATACTCTCACATATGAAAGACCTACCACCAGTTTAAAATAACTTCATAAATACAGTTACAAGTAAACTGTAGTAAAAAGTAGGTACGTGACCAATACGTGAAGTTGAATGACCTTTGATTCTTCCCTTATCTAATAACCTTTACCAATAATGTTCATTTTCATTGACCTTCGGGTATCTTAGTTGACTTCAAACTCACACATCAGTGTCCCGCGGGCTATTTTTGCATCACGCGTGTTAGGTAACTCGAAAGGAATTGGGTATCACACTATTATCCCTCTCAGTAGAGGAGGCCCATGCTCAGCAGTGAGCAAGTATATAATTCAGGGCAGATATTATTATTATTATACTATTAACTGATTAGCTTGATAGAAACAGTAATAATATATTTAATGATGAATGAAGAAAGCTGCGTTTGTTTCTAATTTTGGTTTACTTGGATATTGAGAGTGTATTTCTGAGTGTATTTTCTGTGTTCAACAGCATATTTCTAAAGGCTAAGACGTGTACTTCTAATGGACGTAAAGTCTATAGTATAAGTAATTGAAGTTATAGATTTCGTTGGAATTAAATGGGTATATGTAGTTAGATGAATTTGAAACTATCATAAGTTTCATGCAATGAGTTGCTGAATGTGTTACGTCAACTGTTAGAAAGATCTTCGATAACCTTTGTACTAGCCTCAGTAACTTTCTCATCTTCGCCTCTTCCCGTTGCATTTTCGGGTTCGTTCCCAACCATCCCTCAACCCGTTCCCTCCACACCAAAGTAACAAAACATAATACAAAAAGTATTTGAATAATATGCAATCATACTTCATAATTAAAGCGCAGGTATTGTATAATAAGTAATAAAAAAACTGAAAGCACGAAAAATTGATAAAGGGTGGATGTGATAAGGTGGCAACCCCCGGCTATTGATCGGGGGCCGCCACCCCCGGCCCACCCTGGGGTGTATAAGTATAAAAAGCGTAACAAATTTTCGTCTTAAGAAAAGGAAAAGAAAAAATGTGTACAGCCACCCTGGGGGCGGGGGTCCGTGCAGGGTGGGGGATGCATTTTTCTCACCCTCCCTCTCGCTCTTGCCTCGAGAACGTAAGATGTTACAAAGGATTCTTTGTTAGCGGGCGCAGTTAATTAGATTTGGGGGCAGACCGATTTTTTTTCGGTCCATTTTTTTGTACTCTCAATGTGTTATAAAAGCAATTGTTTTGCAGATTTGAAAACCAGTGCCGACGCGAGGTCACCAGATCTTGTTGCAAAAATAGTTCACCAATTCTTTAAATTATTTTACAGATGACAAAACTGGAAATTCTATTTAAATCTTTATGAGAAGTTCGTTAGTGTTGAATTTGTTGTGCTGAGACGGCATACGTCGCGAATGGATCTTAGCACTTACGAATGCACATAGCACCATATGGGATATGGAATACAACAAACCGAATTGTTTTCTTCTTTAACCCAAAAAGAATTGATTATAAATCTGGTCATTGATTATGTCAATCAGGTTTTATTGACATTATGTCAAATTTTTAAAAAGGATTTTATAAATTTAAGATCTAAAATACAGTTTACATATTTTTGAACAAGTCTTACCATCTACTAGAATGAATTACCAACTGACGCCCTTTAATATTGCTCAACATGTAGCCAAACACGTTGAGCAACTTTTGTCTCATTACAACATTTACAGCATTATTCAACATACTACCTAATGCTACACTTAAACATTGATGTAGGTTACCAGGTCCCTAGGTCCAGACATCCCCAACCTAATCTAGATAGCGTTTATCTTTAAATATGTCTTGGTTCGAGACACAAAACGACGTCGACGGTTGCCATGGCAACGCGGTCCTTCGAGACCAATTCCTCCGTCCGTTGGATTCGGAAAATCAACTTTTATTCATTTCTTTGTTATTTTAAGTATGTATTGTGTTATATTAAACTATGTTTTCCAGATAATAAGGTAGTACGTCCATTGGATTCTTTAAGATTTTGTAAGTTTGAATCACATCACAGTCTTAAAGGGTTATTTACTTATATAGTGGTTTCTGGAGCCCGAATAAGTTTGTACACCGAAAACATGATTTTTAACTAGTGAATTAGAAATTTAGTTTATGAATTGCTTAGATACTGAACTGTTATTTTGCATTATTGATAACGGAAAATAAACTAATTGTTAAATTAAAAAAAAAATGTCAAAAAATACCTAAACTAAAATGTTTATGAATTACTAGAATGTTCTGTGATCGCTTGCCGCATTTGCATGACAAAACAAAACGCAATAGTTAAAAAGCAGTCAATAGACGTTTGTGAAAGGTATTGAGATGTAGGAATGCAAATGGAAACGCGGTCAGCGGGCCGCGCGTCCTGAAAAACGCTGAGTTGCCAACTCGTGTCGCACCGAGCGTTCACAATGACCAGTGGCAGCCACTTGACATTTTTTTGTTTACGAATTGAATATAAAATTATTCAAATTTCGAATACTTTTTTATCGAATTATTATTTTTAATTATCTATTTTTAAATTTAGAATTTAATTTGTTTTTATGTTTTTTTTTTTGTATCGCTTCGTGGCTGTGAAGTGATAGGTTGCGTAGGTATTCGTATTTAATTTTATATCAATTTGCTGGGTTTTTATAGGTGCTAATTAGGAAGATTATACTTATTACTATAATTATTACTAAACATTCAACAATATTATTAACAAAACCTTTCCAAACAATATATTAAAAGTATAATTCTCGTTCCTTTATTGGTATTTCACATAAAACTGTTTTTGTCTCAATAAACTGAGATAAAAATAAGTCTGTGACCTACATACCGAGTGACGAGGAAACGGTGCGTCACCGGAACGATTGGTTCAACCCCAAAACAACTTGTTTACTCTCTTATACGGGCGAATGATGAGGCGAGCTACTCGCCTGAGATGGACTCGCCTACTAGTAGCCAAGAATACATATGATGGCTACTGGCTTTTGTAAACTTGTGAAATAAGTATTGTGAACTATAATTATAATCCTACTGAATTTATGTAATCTTTATTTGTTACTAATATAAATACGTAAGTTTGTGAAGATGTTTGTTAGTAAAAGTAAAACGCTGCATTGTTTTCGATATTTGGTACTCTGACAGAAGATCCCAATCTTAATTTTTATTTGACGGATAAGGTCCCGCTGATCTTACCAAGTTTTTAATTCTATTTGAATATGAAATTTCGAGAAGGGTAAATTTCATAAATATAAAATATCTAGAAACCAATATAAAAGAACAAATAACAACAAAACTTCTGTAATTTTTTATTGCTAATTGAACCCAAACTGCAATCCAAAAATTTTTTTTTTTTTTTACACTTTTTTTATAAAATAATGAGTTTATTCCATTTCTTGCACTTTTTACATCAGACGTGTGCCCTTTTTGAAATTGCATATTCTTTTATAGTCTATAGTGTCGCTAACCACAAGGCCATCTTGTCACGTTATTGGTAAGAACAGTTCCATATTATCATAGCCATGTATATCTATATATATATAAAAATGAATCCCTATTTCCATTGGTCACGGCATCACGCGTGAACGGCTGGAGCGATTTCACTATTTTTTGTTGTTGTTGTGTTTGTTATTGTCAGAAAATTTTAATTAATTAACAGTCAATTGTTTGAAAAAACTGTCAGCGATTGACAGAATGCGCGCTGCAAATGCATAGTTAAGACGGGACAACGTCTGTCGGGTCAGCTAGTATGTTATAAGTATGCAAGTTTTTGTCTACGATTCCTAGAATTATCATTAGTTACAACTGATTATTGATTGAAATCACCTTTATCAACATAAAATCGACCTTTTTATCAATTCGTTATCTGTTTATACCTTTGGATCCTCGAAAGAGTATAGATACAATTAAATTGATTTCAAACAGGCCGGCATAATTGTAACGACTGGTCGAAGTAATCATCTCTCGCCAGTACTCCTCCACTTACCATCAGGTGCATTCCAACATTGACCTTTCAGAAAAAAAAACTATGACGTTTTAGAACTTTTAATCTTGTGCTAATTTTACCGTAATATTGAAAATCTTGACAAGAAGGTCACTTGACTTTTTCGAGACCATTAGATATAATTATTTTATCATGGAATCTAACCTCGATTTCAAGTCATAGCGAGCTGCCTCTATTCTTTGTAAGGATCGTCACACCAAATTCTGTTACTGCGTACTCTTAAAAGACTTGTAGTTAGCTCTTGTAGCTGACTTTGGAAGTAGAGACTGCAGTTTCGATTTCTGTATCAAGACGAATATTTACCTATACTAATATATAAAGCTGAAGAGTTCGTTTGTTTGTTTGAACGCGTTACTCTCAGGAACTAAACGGTTTTTGAATTTTATTCACTTGTGGGAAGCAACATGAGTCCTGAGTTCTATAGGTTACTTTTATCCCGAGAAAATATTTATCCGGGAAAACCTTTTCATGCCGGCGGAGTCGCAGGCCAAAACTAGTATTATATAATGTTTCGGGCTTAGGACTAGATGTGTCTCATGATGCTTAAGAAATAATAATATTTTAGTGTTACTACAATATAGATGAAATCACGTCCGATTTACGAAATATATTATGTTGTATGTACCACGTTAGGGTTTTCAAAGGTTTAACTCCGCAAGATTAGCGAGGGCTGGTGGAGTGATGTAATGGCCAATTTGGTCTAGACTCATTAATTTGACGATCGGGTTTGGGGGGGTTACCCGGCACAAAAAGTGGGGTTACAGATTAATTCGCCGCGACAAAACCTCTTTGTGGTTATTGTACCAACAAAATAATCATGAAGAAATCCGCGAAGTAACAAACTTATGAAGAATATAAGTATTACGTACTTACCGCTATGGGTATATAATTTACATAGCAAATAATTACTGAGAACAAAGAAAAACCAACCGATACTAAATAAATTAAAACGCGAGAGATCCGGAGACCATCCAATATCCTGCGAGCAACGTTAAAATATTCACTAGCACCTCCCCCGAGGGGGTGGAAAAAACCACAAAATTCAATTTGTACAGAAACTACAGTTCTTACACTTGCAGACGTGCAAAATGAAAACATACTTTGGGAAAAAAACTAGGGTTTTTGTAGTAGGAATTAAACTTAGGGTGGTTCGGTGGGGCTGTGGGTGCGCGGGTAGGGGGCGCGGGCGGGCATGGGGGGGATGGGAAGACGCTGGATGATTAATTATTAGTTTGTGTGTGTTGCGAAGATAGTGTGTTATCGTGGGGTCCGCTCAGGTGGGGCGGGGCATGCGTCTTATTCCTTTTTAATTATATTCCTTACTGTTAGAAAATATTATTGGCTATTGATGTTGTGTAAGTCCATATGTATGGGTTGTATTTCCATTGACAGGTAATAATCTACCTTGCGAGAATATAAATTAAGTCCATTATCGATGACAATGCCTTAATATCTACATTTGAGTTAAAAAATACTTTTATACGTGTCTTCAATTTACATTAATTATTATAAAAGATTCTGTTATAAAGAAAGCATTTAGACATACCCGATACTTTATAACAAAGCATTTTATTATAGTTAACAAAGCATTTATCATTTTAGTGAGTTAATTTTTATGTACATTTACCACATGACTTGTCTTTGGTACATCCACTATCCATCATATGTTCCGTCCCATGTTGTAATAGGTGGCCATTGTATACATATTCCAGACACGGGGCTGATACTGAGAAGTAAAACTCATCAACACCTTTACCTGACTCGGGCATCGAACTCCAGACCTCAGCAATGCAATCGTACCATAATACAACCACGCCACCGAGACAGTCACAAACTTATTAAATTATTAACTCGAACTGAATTTTACTGCAAATCAATCTGTACGCGATTGTAATTACTGAAAAAAAATACGAAGTAAATTGTAAACACGTTACAAAATTATACAAGAATCGAACCCTAGACCTCCTGTTTGTACCCACTCGATAATATAAATACAATACAAACTATACTTAGTCCTCCTACTGTTTTGTATTCACTCGATAATAAAATACAGATCTATACTTGTACATTTTCACAACACACTTATTACTCCTTAAATTTATTTTGTGCGGTTTCAATGAATTTCGCAAAATAAGAATCTTAAGAGCCTGACTCAGGAAATGGAGAGACAATAGTCTGCCAACTCCGAGGCCATGGTGATGGTATTTAAGTTATTTCCGGATAAGACGCCGTTTTTGCCCGCAGTGTTTTTATGGAATGAATTAAGAATAAGGTTTAGGACGTCCTTATTTTGCAGTGCGTGTTATAATTGCATTTTTTGCTGGAAAAGTAAAATAAGCCATATTAAAAGTTATGCATATAGAAAAATATAGAAAATAAGACATATGAAGTGAAGCTCCTAGGAAAATGAAATTTATCACCGTGGTCGAAATTGATGTTTTTTTGTAGCTGTACTTATGAAGTCTCGTGATTTTGGTTGTTATCTTTTCAGTTGCCAAGTTCCATTAAACTAACTACATTAATTTACTCGTTATTTCTGGCGTAAATAGTAACATTATTTCTACTATTGGTATTTTATAAATTAACTAAGAAACAGATAAAATCCATTCTGTATTTTGACGAAATCATACAAGTTTCAACCGCGCAAATCCAGATCAAACTGGTATGAAAATTATAAATGACCTCGAACCAAATGATTATAGTTTTATAATAGAAAATGATGCATTTAAATTGATTGATTTGTATTATTTGATTGCTTCTGAAGGTAAGAATAACAACAATTATAATTTGATAGATTACAATGATCCTTCAGTTGAAAAATAAATGCTAAAAAGGCTGAAGTAATCGCAGAGCTTCAGTCAAAACTGACGGAAATTTTGTTAGCTTGGTTGGACTTATGAAAGTACTGGAATTATATTATTTTTAATGAATATGCAAATTTTTTGATGAATTATGTTTCAGTGACGAGTAAAATGTGGTTTTGGTAACAATATGTTATTTTGTGGAACGTGACCATTAAAGTATATAACATAAGGAAAACTCGGAGCAGAACATTTTACTTCTAAAGTACAAATGTGCACGAATTATATTTTTGGATACATTTTCCTTTATGAGAGTTTAAGGGTTTTTTGGCATCAAACATTTTTTATTCCGAAATTATTTTTTGCAAGTTTTCGAAGTAAGTTATAAATATGGTGTTATATTTGTAATTTCTGTAATAGGTGACCGTTGACGATGAGCCAGTACTTAACCAGTTAAAATTAAAAGGCGTTATAAGAAAATTATTTATTCACATACGACGAAAAACTCTAAAGTGACAAATATAAGTAGAAAAGCAACATTTTATTGAGGGACCGGAATTTAAATAATTAAAAAACAAAACTAAATTTTACTAAAAATTATTTGCGTCGCCAACAGTGACATTGTCTTTGGTGGTCTTCGCCATTACCCATACCCATAGTGGCAGAGTTATGATGGATGCGATCCAGATTTTTAAATTGGATTAGGGATTTTATTAGTAAGAAACGCAACTGCTAAGTTGTCACTCCATAACATTTGTTTAAAAGTAAAATGGGCCATTTATTACAAGTGTTACTGCAACTGACTCCATGTTGTTTTTTTGTTTATTTAAAGATAGTGACATCTCTCGGCATTATGTTTAAATCATTCGTTTATTTCTTGATTTAAATTAGAATTCGATATTTGAAAATTGAGTTTTTTTGATTACCTGAATTTTCGTCTTTTATTTTTGTATATGGTATTCGCCATTGCTAAAATCACAAATATACGGGGGTAGCCATAATATAAAAAAAAGAAATTAGAATTCATAGCCCCCTCTTTAGAAATCCGTTAAAATATATTATTCGCAAAATTGTTTTCCATTTGACTGCATTGATATACAATAATACTACGTCTCAATTTGGATGTTTGCGTTTTATTTAATTTTGTTATTCATATCTGTCGTGTGGGAGTCTGGCTGGTCGTTATGGTATAACAGTGGAATATTAAATAGTGTACGCTAAACTCGTTGAATAATTTTCATTTTCTTTAACTCTAGACGTAGTTCATTTCTTGTAAGGGTTGCGATGTACCGGGAGCGTTTTATTTTGAATGACATTAAAGAAATTAAGGTTGATAGTCAATCATATTTAAGCGACAAATATCGAATATGAGTTATGTACGTACGTATACTGGTGGTAGGTCTCTCATGTGAGAGTCCGCCTGGGTAGATACTGCAATGTCTATTTCTGCCGCCAAGCTGCTGTGTGTAGTCACTGTTGTGTTCCGGTTTGAAGAACATTGTAGCCAGTGTAACTACTGGACATAATGAGACTTCACATCTTATATCTCAGGATGGCGAGCATTGGGGAACATTTTCAATAATCACTTTAAGAGGTGAAATGACTTAAACATTATAATGTCACACACAATCACGATCATTATAACTATCTTGACTTCAAATAAGAGACTGAAATATGAAAAATACAACATGTTTGCACAAAATATTAGTCTTACTTTTTACTTAATTTATTTTGAACTCTATAAATTCCATCAAAATCATACAAATTGAATCCCACTTCCACTACCATAAACCAAAATCGAATACCACAAACCAATACTAAAAAAACATATCTCATTGCGCCCCCGGCCCGTCGCCGTCGGTCGCCGCATTTTTGTCTTTCACGGCTTCAATTTAAAATTTTATTTCCCCGCTTGACCCAAAGGGGAAGTCGGCCCGTAGGGAGGCTGGGGTGGGTCTGAAGACACTCATTATGACCAATTTCACCCCATCCCCGGCCCGCTAGCATTGTTTGCGGTGATGGCTCATTTCTGGCTGCATTCAAAGTTTTGTTAAGATTTTGCTCGGTTACTTGGTTTTTTTCGTGCGTACAAGTACAATTAAGATAATTAGGAATTTGTATATGAAGGTTAAGTTATTTGTTATTTCTAATTGCCAGTATCTGTATGTGTATTTTTATGTTTAGAATGGTTGTTAATGTTGCCGGTTTTGCAGACGCCAATGTTGGGAGAGGTTATGGATTTTGTCTGATGTTGTGTACGCAGCCGGTGACCATTACTGGCGCATTGATTACACTGAAGAATCTCATTGATAACATGATGTTGAAATTATTTTATTTGAATTATGCATATAACATACATAATACATAACATCACGCATTTATATTATTCCGAAGGGGTATGCAAAGGCGCAACTAAGGCACCCACATTTCGCCAAGTATGTTCCGTCCCATGATGTGATAGGGGTCGAGCCTATCGCCATATCGGGCACAAATTCCAGACTCCGGGCTGATACTGAGCAGAAAAACCCAAATATCACTTTGCCCGGGATTCGAACCCAGGACCTCAGAGCGCTATTGTACCGGGCATGCAATACAACTACGCCACCGAGGCAGTCCGTGAATCGGTGAAAGTCAGTGAATTATGCATTTAATAATATTCAAAAGTACTCACATAAATATATTTAAAAATAAAAAATATTATATTTAAAGACGCATTTAAAAAGCGAGGGCATGCTACACATCAGTGACGTCAAATTTGAAACTGCATAAACTAAATGTTATTTAATCTTCTTTTATCGAGAAAAATACTAAATTGCTGGTGGAAGGTTATATTTTATTACTGCCAGGGGACTAACCACGGTACATAAGTTATTAAAACCCGCGGTCCGCGTTAATGTGTCGCGTTCCGGGATGAGCCTGAGTATATCTGGTTCCAACAGGCCGGCATAATAGTGTCGACTGTCAAGGGGTAATCATGTCTTGTCAGTCGACATTCTATTGGACCACACTCCACTTACCATCAGGTGCCCGTACAAAAAAAACATACCATGAACTGAATTTACGACCTCTCGTTCCGAACCTAGGAGCTTCAAGCTTTTTATTATATTTAATGTTTGCTACAGACAGCTTTTATTTTTTTATTTCCACAACAACGTAAAGAACATATTGTATTTTGTTCTACGTCTGCATACAAAAACCATTGTAGTCAAATTACTTAATCAGATTCCCGACTCGAATCCGGATGAAACACGCCCGGATAAACCCGAGACATACGCGCGTGTCGCATTTGTTTTACCCGGGCAGCCGGATATTTACCCATACTCGGGTTTACTTTCACTCCCAAACATTTTTCTACCTTCATTTTGCTAAGTAGGTTTACAAAATCCGATTTTGACGTTCGTGTGGAATGGTATGAATGGTTTAGTAGTAACGTATTGGGATCAATTCCTAGGAGGATTTTGGTGACTTTTTTCAATCAATTTGTAGGATATTTTTAGGAGGATATAGTAATTAAATTATGAGAAGGATATTCTTTCATTACATCTTAATTAAGGCTTTGCATCGGAAACGATTTAATTCTTCAGAGATTTTAGTGCGGATATGAACAATCTCCAGACATTATACGAACAATAGGAAAAGTAGGTGCAAATATATTAAAACCTTTATTACGTAAGTAATCGTCGTCAGGTGTATGGTATGCGCCTAAGCAGTAGCAACACCATCCAGAACTTTGAATTACAAATTACTATATGACACTTCACTGCGCTCGTCATCCAAGATGCTAAGTCTCAGAATACCCAGTAATTACACTACAATGTCCTTCAAACTGGAATACAACAGTGCATACAAACTTGGTGGTAGGAATATATTTTGGTGGTATCTATCCAGATAGCCCTTCGCATACGAAAGGCTTACCATCAGTAATATCGTAAGCAAACTCAGAGGTCTAACCGAGAATTTTGAGGGTATGTGAATTCTGCCAACCTGGCAGTGGTGAAAGGTCCATATAACCCGATTCCCGCCGACTTCCCTTTTGTAACATATGTAAAAAATATTTTTAATTTGAACGATTTGTAGACCGCATTTATGCATATTGGTAGGACCTTTATGTTGTGTCGAGTTTCCTTTTGGAAAATGTTACCCTTCGCCCCTGCAACCTTCACTAGACCAGCGTGGTGGTGTAAGGTCTAAATCCTCACAGTGGTTTAGAAAAATGCCCACACTTATGGCAGTATTAGTAAGTTAAGAAAGAGCTACAAACTTGAAGCAAAGATTTCGATGGGAAAAGGAAATATAGGCGTTTTTATTACATGAAAGAAAAATATAAACAGCACAATAAAATACTAGAAAAATAATACTATCAAAAAATGGATTCTTGGGGTTACTAAGAAATTTCATATTTCATTCCGTATTCAATCCTTTCATTATTAATACAATCAAAAAACGTATCAATATCATGTTAAAAATATCTTCAAAACACTATTTCAATAATAAAACAAGCTTCTGTACGTATTTAATATAAACAATAATATTCCAATATACATTTAGATTCAACAAAAGATACCAAGAATCTTCCAGACGTACTAAATATCTAGATAATGTGAAGTGAAGTGGACACGGCCGAAAAAGTCTTATCCCGTCATCGGAGGAGGCAAGAGAGGGGTGGCAACTCGCCTGTGTGAAAGAATGTCGGCGAATCAATACATCGGTGAACATTAAATTGGCTGGATGCGGGACGGGGTGCATCGTTGACCCCCATTTTTTGGGGGGGTGATATTTTTCCTGCACAAGTAATTATTTGAGTTCGAAAGATTTTCGTCTTGAATTTTAGTTTGTTATTTTAATCACAAAATCATTTTAGATTGTCATACTAATGTTTTTATTTACTAATTGTCAAACGTAGAGTATGGTTTGTCTTGGTTTATCTGTCTTGATGGTTCATTGAGCTAATGAGGGCTAAAACATATTGTCTGTAAGTCAGTAGTATGATCGTAACCAAGCCGGGTTGCTAGACTCTGTCACTATATATAAGTATGCTGTAATCTTTCAGCTAATATTTTAGGCAGTTAATGAAGATGTGAAGACACATTTGGTTACTATTTAGTAGCATTTGACAGTGTGACTTATTATTTTGTAATTTGGAATATAAAAATAATCATAAAGCTTAAGGAGGTATAACAGTTGCTAAGTCCATGTAAACCCAACCTACCTCCTGAGTCTACCACTTATGGCCTTAAGCTTTGTCCGTGACTTTGCCTGTCTGTTTGGTTTCTGACAAATATTTAAAACCCAGCCTATGGCGTTTCGAAACGGTATGGCGCGTTGTCGTATAGTAGGAATGTTCAAAACTACACAATATCTAGCTTTCTCAGTACTAGTGGCGAAGGATGAAATTTTCTAAAAGGGAACCCAACACAACCTATAGGTACTAATTATATGCATAAATTTGGTCTGGAAATCATACTAATTATAATTAGATTTTATATAAATTAAAAAAGGGAAGCCGGTAGGAATCGGGTTTATACGGATCCTTTGCTAATACTCGGTACTAAATATCAAAATTGATTCAGTGGCCTCATCGTGAAAGCGTCACAGAGTACGCATTTATAATATGTAATACCACGTAGAGTCAATCGACTTATATAGCATTCGGAATGTCGATACAGCGCCGCCAATTTCGACATTCAAACGAATTGCCAAAACGCGCTCGTGCATCGAAGAAATCGCTAAAGCGTTTCGACAAAACGATCAAACGCCGGAAGTCGCGAAGTGCGATGCAACATTGATGCAGACACAAAATAGCCGTTCGCGTAACTAGCATTTGGAAAGGTTTTGTTCGCGACTTTCCCAGAATTAAAAGCCCGTATTTAATAATAATAGCCTGTATTAACAACCTATAAAGTATTTTACAAAGTTTAGAAAAAAAATTTACAGGCATCGGTTAAAGTAGTTTTGCCTTAGCATAGGCCTCCCCCAAATCCTTTCACAGGTCCCGATCGTGGGTGTTTCTACTCCACAAAGCAAAGCTTGTGGAAGCCCATATTTACGCAGTTAAAAATATTTGATGTGGTTTGTGTGTCAAATATAAAATTCGTTAAGGGGTTTAATTTAATTCTTACTGTCAGCATGTTTAAAAACTTTTACTTTAATAATCCAATACTTTTACATTAATAATCAATAATGACTAAGCTCATGTCTATCCTAGAGGTAAGCAGAGCTGTAACATGCGTTATCAAAATTTTATAACAAAATTCTCCTTGCTAAAATACTTTCGTATGTCTTATTATATTAGTCTCATATACATCAATTTAAATCCCGCATTACTTCAACCTTGTCTAGAATCTAGAAGATAACGCGCTTCCCCGGTGCTTTAACGTAAGCTTACACATAACATAATTACGTCTAAGCTTTCATAGCGACTTTATATTTAATAATATAATTAACATTTGGAGTTTTAAAACTGAAAGCATGAAATTTGTTTTTATTTTTAAATATGTTTATATTTTGTGGAATGATCTGAAGAACTTAATTTAAACAGCATAAATTGTATGATGACTCGAATGACGTTAATTTTACTAATTAAACCAACTGGAACTAATAATACACTTTTGAAAATACTTTTAGTAGAACATAGTGAAAAAATAATTTGAATTATGAAGACGTACTCACACCAGATAATTGTTTGTCTTGTAAAAAAAATGCATTAATGTATGAAGAAATATATGCCGCTCGTCGACAATAAACATCTATAAAAATATGCAGGATATAACAATCATATAAATCGATCCTAGATAAGTATAAGAAATATAGTGTTTTATTTTCTCCCGACGTTTCGAAGACTTTGCAGCCTTCATGGTCACGGGGGGGAGAAAATAAAACACTAATACCGCGATAGAATCCGAAAATTAGTTTAATTTCAATGTCTAATATTCGCGTAAACATAAGAAATCATTAAGTCTAAGAAATATCGATTACAGAACGATTAATCGAATCGAACAAATCGTAGTCTTGAATAATTTAGAAGCGGTGCGGCGCGCTGTCGTGCATTAGGAATGTTTGGGGCTCGGCGGGGAATTCCCAATACTAAGGCCTTCATATACACGATAATCGCTGCCGAATACTTAGCGGTATTCTGGGATGCCGGTCATGTTGCAAATGCCAATGTTTTTTTTATACGGGCATGGGAACATAATACCACTGCATTGATGGTGATGTGTATTCTTTGTGAATTTATCGTTCGCTTTAACGGTGAAGGAAAACATCGCGAGGAAACCTGCACATCTGAGAAGTTCTCTATAGGAATTTCGAAGGTGTGTGAAGTCTACCAATCCGCACTAGGCCAGCGTGGTGGACTAAGGCCTAATCCCTCTCAGTAGTAGAGGAGGCCCGTGCTCAGCAGTGGGCAAGTATATAATACAGAGCTGATATTATTATTATTTATTATTATTGATGGTAAGTGGGCTACTCTACTACTAGTGTTCAGATAGTGTCGACTGACGAGAGATTCCCCTTGCCAGTTGACATAATTATGCCGGCTTGGTTAAACTTGGGTTAATCACAAATTTTTAGACTCGATACCTCAACGCTTGATGGACTAAGAGAAGAATGTTTTAAGGTTAAAAAATACACGTGTTTGCCCAGATTTTAATTGTTATTCAGAACGAATGACTTTGGCAAATTATGGATAACTTATAACGCCTCTGTCTACCTCTTTACGGTTAATTTAGAATCCAATTTCCAACAAAAATATGCTTCAGAATCGCCAACGTAGACCATCAGTATATAAATTCTTCAGAACTGCAAACTTCTACATATATCATCAGCGTATCACCAGGACTAAATAAGCTATCAGATCCAAAATAGGCCAGCATGCATGCAACAAGTCGCGCGGGTGCCGTGGGCCTATTCCGGGAACTGGCCCAGTAATGGACACTACCAATGTGTGCTTTATTGAGCGTCTTCTTTAAACGGGCGTCGGCAGTTCGCGTAATGTGCATTCACTTGGCAAATATGCGATACTAGCGACCCGCCCCGGCTTCGCACGGGTGCAATATTTCTCCACTATCTAATGGATGTTATTATACATATAAACCTTCCTCTTGAATCACTCTATCTATTAAAAAAAACCGTATCAAAATCCGTTGCGTAGTTTTAAAGATTTAAGCACACATAGGGACAGAGAAAGCGACTTTGTTTTATACTATTATGATATGGTTAAGAGTATGGCAATTTTATGTATAGTAATGTGCTTCAAGTGCAGTCACTGAGGTGCAGCGTCTTTTTTCATTGCTTTGAATGACGAGCTTGCCGTTCACCTGATTGTAAGCGATGCGACCGCCTATAAACAGTAGAAACACCATCCAACACCTTAAATTACAAAGTATTGTTTGGTATTGCACTGTGCTCGCCATCCTGAGATGTGAGATGTTATGTCTCATTATGTCCAGTAGTTATACTGGCTACAATGTCCTTCAAACTGAACACAACAGTGACTACACACTGCTTGGCGGCAGAAATAGACATTGCGGTGGTACCTACCCAGGCGGACTCTCACATATGAGAGACCAGTAAAGTCTGAATTGTTAGTTGATTGTAGCCTAAGAAAGCTCTATTTTATCAAAGGTGATATCGCTTCAATTCCCTTCACATTGATGATATAAGACGCCATTTAATATCATGAACTATTTCTAAATTGCTATGCTGTAAAAAGAAAAGAAACGAAAAACCATTCAAAAATATGAAAAAGCAAATGTGCAAACATAAATCGTTTAACATATCTACAAAAGAACCCAGTGGTACAAAAAGGCATGCACAAACGGCAATGTTGGCAGAACTGATAAACTGCCCGTGCACGTGGCAATAAACTTGTATCAAACGAAACTGCGCCAAAACTAACCGGCTCCGCTGCACCGCTGCACTGCACGCGGCAAGCGCTGCCCGTCAACAAAACAAAGGCTCCGCCGAGCAACAGGTATCGCCTACAAACACCAATCTGTACTTTAACTTGTCGCAGACTACAACTACTTCCTGCTCTCGCTCCGAACACGGCCATTCCCAAAAACCCAACAGCCACACCGCCTCCAATCTGTGACATGTTCGTATAAATAATCCACGTTCCAAATTTAAATTCTAACGTCTGATGTGATGCGATTCATTGCGCATTTGAATTTTAAAAACTCGTTCTAAATTTGAAATTGCATTGAGAGAAAGTTGGTCCACCTGTTTTCATTTTTTCTCGTACCCATGCTTATCATTTGTCATACATATCATTTAGGATAAAATTCATTCAGTACTGAATTTTATTCAGATGCAGTTGTATATTTACATTTTCAACATCCGAAAACATGAATAAATCAATCGTTCTCTCCTTTAATTCAATTTTCGGGTGTATGCACATAAACTGCATAATTCCCAAAAGTTGAAAACTCGAAGGGAAAAAGAGACATTTTAATGTTAACCTTCCGACAATGAGACGGCGCGACCAAAGTTGCCGCCTATTGAATTTTCGCGTACAAAAGGAAAGTTTTCAGGAAACGTACCCGGGTTACCGGCTGGAGGCCCCGTTTTATATTTTAGTGTAACTTTGACGAAAACGGATAGTGTATTCAATTAAAGTTTGGCTACGGACGATGTTACGCTTTTGAATGAATTAACGGGCACGAGAGACGCATTTACTGCGACGATGAAAGATACTCAAGTCGAGTCGACTGACAAACGCTTAATTCTTAAATACAGCACCGCTACGCGCGCGCGGCCATAACACCTCGAGGGCGTCTGCAATCTGCATGCGTCCTACAGTTCTGATAACCTGATCAATAGCCATTACACGCGAGAATATGCTGGCAATAATCTTATTTATCTTTTTGGTACTGGCTGTATACGAAATAGAAAAAGTATTCCAGACGGTGATTTAAAAAAACGTTATCAATTTATTTCTTATAAAAATTAATAATAGCAAAAAGACGATACTGGCCACCGACGAAAACCGTTGGAAACTAATTAAAAACATCAATTCCGCGCGCAACGCTACGGGGGAATATTTCAAACGCACGCACACACACGCACCGCCACCCCCATGCACACATTCACAACATAAGACGCACACAACAGTTAAAAATAAGTCCCGGGCCATATCCGCGTGAGAGAATGGCCCCGGCATTGTCCAGCTACGGAACCCGGCATCTGACGCCCGGCCGCGCTCACGGTACACCTCACTCGCCAACTATTCCAATTGTCCGCCTGCCATTAATGCGCAATCTGTGCGACGAGTTTTATACTTAAAAGGAAATAAATGCACATACTTTTAATGCGATGGTGTGCGTTCATTATACATAGCTTTATCTAAATCTACCACCGGCGAGACCTTCAAACGTATTGATTTTTCCGCGCTCCCGCATCAATAGAACAAACAAGTTTTGTGTATCAGTTCTCTCGGGCGGTTTTCTATCTATTGTGCATAAAACAGATTTTCGACACGTTTTCGTCGAAGATAGTTTTAATTAGTTTTGCATATCGCAAAGGTCAGATGCCGCGTTGTGGTAATGAACAGTTGCCCAGTTCTAGAACTTATCCGGCGGGAGACGGGGATAGCCGCGTGTCTTAAGGCGGAACGGGACGGAATGCTGAAACCGAGTTATCGTAAATTGATCTAGGCCGGGGGTGGTCGCGCCCCGCGCTCTCCGCGGCCCGCGCGCACCCCCGCCGCCGCCCGCCGACGCGGTTCCAAATTTGACAGCGATGGAAATTGGCGGGAAAGATTATTGGTTGCGGCGCGTTCGCTTTTTGTATCTCCATTTGTGAATTGCGAATTCACAATTAGAATACATTGCATTTCGATGTCGTGCACCAGCAAGATTTAAATTCCAAATGAATTATTTGAATTTGGAATTGGATATTTTTCAAACGGCGGCACGGGATAAAGGCGACTACTGGGGCGCATAGGTCGGGGATCGGACGAGAGCTTGTCATTTATTTTCGCTACGCTATTAGAAAATTCATTACAAAGTAAAGTGTCCTCGATGCGAAAATCGCCGGCCGCACCCGTGCCGTGGTTCGGCGAATGCCCCTTTGTGTCTAAGACGATCCTCGCTCACGTACAAGCGGCTCCATAAAAGCTTGCACACACCAACATCTTAATAACAGAATCCGAACGCTTCGAGCGATTTTAAAATAAGAATATCATAACTGGCCAGCGGGGGGAGAGGGTGGTGGATTTCGGAAGAACGTTCGCACCCGCCCGGCAAGTTTTTAAAATAAGAAAATTTCGGTGGAGCGTGATATTTTTAAAATAAGAACCTCTTTCGTGGCATATTCCGTGGAGAGAGATTTTAAAATAAGAATAGTTTCGCGATACCCCCCCGTCGGGCCCCGCGCGCCGCCCCAGCCGTTCGTCTGGAGTTTGAAATAAGAATTCGGGGGCCAGATTTGGGTGGTTCGGGTATATTCGGTGGGTGTCGGGGTGTTCCTTGATGAGAGCGGAGGTTTTTCGTAGAATTTCGTTAGGTGCCGGCGGCGGGTCGTCGACCGGCGGCGTCGATACTTCGATGAATGTTATAGTAATTGGATCGCGCTTTGTGTGCGATGTCGAAAGGTGACAAGCGTCGCGCGTCGCGTCGGTGGGACGCGCGGCGCGGCGGCGGGCGCGCATGGTCGCCACAGGAAATAGCCACTAATGAAGTTTCAGTTTCAGAGACGATGTCGCTTTTATAAAGGACGTCTCGCGAAATCAAATTAGGCTTTGCGTCGAATGTTTTAAGCTCGTTAATGAAATTTTTAGGGGAGCAGCGTTGCATCTAATCTCGCGCCCTGAAGGGCACGTCTGGCTTCCCCCCGCAGCCGCCGCTCACGCCCCGTGCCGATATAGAATGCGATTACTAAATCACTCGGTTAGTAGGTCTGAGTCACATTTTCATCACAAATATCGACTTTAAACCATTGCGTTTTACAAGCCTAAGGAAAAAAGTTCGAGGAAAACACCAAGGAAATGCCAAGCAACAATCTGATGTAATGTTTTATCATTAGCGCTCATTATAGATCATTTATCCTGTTTGTTTGCAATAGAATATTTTAGATGGAAAATTTTATTAGTGCTAAATAAACCAAGTACGAAGTTGTCTATTCGACTGCATTGTGGAAGGACATTCAAAGCGTCGCAGTTACACGTATCAATCGCAATATTTACTGTAGTTTGAATCACACCAAAGTACCTAGTTTGTTTAGTTGATAGACGTATATTTATGTGAGTCTTAGAATGAAATATTTTCTCATGCATTTATAATCTACTTGGAGCATCAAGGCCTCGAAAACCGGTACTTGTTGGTACACTACAAGATTCTCGATACTATAATTTACAATAACCCGTCAAATCTATTTGTATATTATAACATTTGTAACGGAAAATAAACCAAAAAGTTTTATTTTATGAAAAACAAAACACTTTAAAAATAATCCGGGTGTTCCAAACTCAAATTTGAACTTCGAATAACAAAGCAGTTTCAACGTTCGCTAGTGAGTGTAACCGTTGTCTGTACTTGTCAGCAGGGTTGCCGCACGTGTGCCATGGCGGAGTGTTCGTTCGCGCGCTGTCAGCAGGAACGTCGCGCGATACGCAAGGAGCTCCAACGCTGGACCAAGAACATGGTTTATGTACTCGGTGAGTCACAGCCCTATTGATATCAATGTGTTATTGTATTCTGTTTGGTACTCACCTCTAGGGTTGCACATACACGTGTCTGCTACCGACTTCAATTTAAGGTTGTATCTCGGCACGGCAAATCGATTTCTTATCCACCAGTTGAATATCAGATAGGGTTGTGCCTATTGTATTCTTATCGTTTCTTATTGCGTCCTTTCTTACAGCAATAGGGCTACAGCTATGTTATTGCAATTCAGTTTCTTATCGTGCGACCTACGATCATTACTAGGGTTGTCTGTAAACTAAAATAAACACTATTTTGAATAATTTATTACGAATATTTCCATTCAAAAGATTTCCGTATCGTCCTTACATAAAATTCAAAAACTAACACATTCCAGGCTTCATTTGCTCTATTTCGGATTGTACGTCCGTGTATCCTTATATCTATTTTGGTAACAAAGCCAATCAATTTCTCTGATTGATGCCGATATCTAGGGTTGCCTCTACATTAGTCAATCAGTACCGTATACACGATATGCTGCCTCGACAAGTGTACTAATCGATATGAAGGAATCCAGTTCGGTTTCAGTATCAAATTCGAAATTCAAATGAAATTAATCGCATAGGATTATGAAGGTAATAAATTCATAACATACTTTTTCATCAATTTAAGTCATTAGTATAAAACGGTTACACAACTAATGAGTTTATATTTTGTTCACTTCGCAAAGTCTGGCCATAACGGCCATTCCATTTTTAAATATAAGTTACGAATGCAATTTCGTCTTCCGACAAAAACGCAAACATCCCAGTGCATTTGACTCGTACGGATCTCCCAATACAAACACCAACTTTGTAACATACACCCGCGAACACACGCACGGCTGTCCGTCACGTCGCGCAAGCGATAAACATCCTTATATACCCGCGATAGGAGTGATAACAGAATGTAAAGCTTAGCCTACATTGACAAACTTCGCGCAATAATCCCTCACCTTGCCGAAGTTTTGTTTTGCCTAAAACTCGTTTCGCAATTTGTAAATAGAAACAAATAAAATCTACTCCGAGAGCGATATTAGGGCGCGTGCGGGAGTTTAGAAAATTGTTGAACGATTTTGAGTCTAGACTGTTATAATACTTTGTATTTATAACTCAGTAGTGGCAAGGTGGGTAGTTCTGGCAAATTTTGTACTTTTATTTGTACCGGGGGTTAAAATCAAACCAAACTTTTGATCACCACTCTCAGGAACACATGTCAATAATTTCACATAATGTGCACGACTTGGATTCGAACCTGGGCCCGGTCAGTTCACTGCATACTACTATACTGTCGACAAACATTGCTAACAGGAAATGTAGTTTAACTTAGTTGTAATCAATATGGTTTTTCAGTTGGCATGGGAGAGAACTGTTGTTAGCAGTCTCAAATCCCGTCCGGCCTGAAATTAGCCACGATCATTGAACTTTTTCAGAATCTAACAGTCAAGCTGAATAACTTCAGAACACAAAAATTCGCGTAAAGTTCAACCTCCATGAGATGGTAGACATATGTGTACATCTACTTATAGCTACAAATAAAAAAAAAACAAAATTTACTTAAAATGATGTAATATATTCAATGTAGGCAATTTCTTTTAAGAAGGTTTTACACGATTTTCCTCTCAGAATATAGTATTAAAGTATAAAATAAACCAGTACAATCCAAATATAAATACGACAATGCACGATTTAAAACAAAATCATACAAAATGCGTTTGAAACGAAATCCCATGGAGAGAAACAAAAATTTCGCCGGTCAATTAACAACGAGTGTAAGTTACAGCACGGCCGGATTAAACGGTGAAATATCAGTCCATTTGAACACGACTGACCTACTTCGAAAACACGTACTGTCACAATGTTTAACAGTGTATCATAAATGATAGGCCCCGTATTAGTTTTAACTCGTTTAGTTAGTCAATTATTATTTATTGTTTAAATTTAAAATTGTTGGGATTACGTTTAAAAATAGAACAATGACCAGTGTGACTATTAAACGGAAATATGAATTTTTAATTTGTTAGGTTTTATTCGAAAAAGTTTTTATATTAAATGAAAAATATTATAATAATTAAACAATAAAATATGTGTAGGCAATGTTAAATAACTTCAATATTATTTGTAAAATAATAACATATTCCAAATTTAAAAACGAGTTTGAAAATCGAACCAAACATTTTATATGTCAAAGGTCAATCGACGGATTTATTGAATGCAACTTGTGGGGTAATTACAATCTTGATTACAAATTGCTCTGTGATTACAATAGTTGATTACAATTGGGCAGCGCGAGATAAGGCGCTAGGCGGCGTGTCTTGTGCATACTTCTACTAGTTGTTATACACGCCGAGTGCGATGCAGACGGCGTTGCCACAATGGACCCTACTGATAAGGGTTTGTCGCCAAGCACAACAAATACCCCAAAAATATTGGTTAGTAGGGTTGCTAGTTTTATTATCGGGAGTTAAGTTAATGGATAGGAATTGATTGATGAGGAAACCGGTAATTATTATTCACTTCTGACTCTTTAGAAAATTGATTAGTAAGTGACATTGTTCTTTAAGAACGTGTTTAAATTAAGGGAACTGAAATTTAGAAGGTGTATCATTTTTTTAATTTTGTATATAATTTAGGGTAGTATGCGTGCGTGTGTGTTATCTCTGCGACCATTGTGGCAGCGTCGCGGCTCGTCGCCAGCGCGCATGCGCCCTTCTGCCGCTCCGCCAAACAACCTGTTGCAACTGGGCCGACGTGCACTAATGCAACTTCTCTCCTACGATATCAAGTGATCAATTTATAAAATACAGCCGCTCGGCGCCGGCTCGCGGGTCGCGATCACCTCAACTACTTCCAAATTCAAAATTTAATCGTCGGCCACAAAAACCGGAACAGGAACCGATCGCCCCGGTTCACAATTTAAATTTCTAAATTCGAACATCCGTCGAGCCGTTTCTTGTAAGTGTTCCGCGTCTTAAGATCGAAACGTTAGTGATGTGCCGTGTGAATTGAAAATAGGTGCTTAAATTTTTTTATATAATAATATTAAAAAAAAAGTTTACCGTAGTTCCTGTTGAGTAAGTTGCTTGTGGCTTTAAGTAGTGTTAAAAAAAAGTTGAGCGTCAATTTTTGAAAATCGAATTAGGAATTCAGCGAGCGCCGTCGTGTGAATAATTGGGCGAGTGGATAAGGGAAGTTTAGAGACGTCGGTTGCGGCGAAGTTGGAAACGGCAAGCAACAAGTGTCCGCCTGATGCTTTACCCGGTAAATGTGCCAGTGTTATGCGAGTTTGCATGCCCGCTCCCGCCGGATTATGTGCCGTGCGTGGTGCAGGGGGCAGCCGCCGCAGCGCCGCCACCGGCACCGCCACCGCCGCCGCTGCACCACTCGCCTCCGGATTTCGTTTGTTTTGATTTGCAATACACTATGTTCATTTAACGCGCTTACGCTTCTAACACATTTTTTTTTCTATTGTTTTTTTGGTGTGTGGGTGGGGCGGGTTTCTTTTGTTTTAAGTCACCGTCACGCGCCATCTTAGGTCGACGACAAAAAAAGTGTCATGGCGGCCCCAATAGAAGGAGTTTTGTTCTAGATTCGCGACAAGGAAAACTTCCTACTTTTGTCTTGGCGCTTTTGATACAAGGCTGATTACAATCTAGCTTCAGATACGTCTGGTTTCTAGATTTAATTGTTTGTTATTGTATACTGTTAACTTTAAAGACAAGAAATAAATAATAGAAATTACAGGTACATTTAAAATGCATCAATCGATATTCAATTTCTAAAAATAATAAAAGAAAAATGTAAAAAAAAGTATGAAAAAGTTAATATAAACTTAGCAAAATATCCGACATTACGAAACACTTTAAAACACACCATTTGTTAAAAGTTTTCAAACTGGCCTTTTCTGGCTATTTTCATTCCCTATAGGCTGTGGAAACTCGTCACTCCGCCGGGCTTTATGGGTAGCAGCTGTTACGCATATCCCCGAAACAGCAGACAAGCGCATAATGTAAAGCTATATTATTTCGCCCCACATACCCTAAACAGGTCATACTTATGACCTAATTTCATCGATTTACAAAATTTTAATTTGGTAGTCATTTTTAAAGTTCCGTACTAAAAAGAAATAGTCCCTTAAAATATATGCCATCTATTTTGGTGTCACTGGTTTGCAAAATTATTAATGCCTAAAACTTAGATAATACTAAAATAGTAGTTGACATCACAGTATTCTATTTCTAAATATTTAAAAAATTTAAATTAAAAAAATAAAACTGTTCGACGTTCAAGGAGTCAGTAATTTAGGATGCGTTATTTAATAATCATAAAGACAAAAGTTCGTTACGCAACCGGGAATACGCATTCTGACGATTTCTTCTGATGATTTTTATCAAACATTATCAAGTATAAAGTTTCACGTTTCATCGTCCTTCGCTTGGTCTACAATTTCACCTCAAAAATCACCTGGTATGTAACACAACTCAAAAATGATTTTCGTTTCACATAAAAACAAACAAAAATAAAAAGTTTTTATTATCAATGTGTATTGCATATTGAAGTGTATACATTCTTATCGTGCCCTTAATACCTCACTAACCTACTTAGATGAGAAAACAACCTTTTCAAATAAAAACAACGTACACTGAGTAACGTGGGCGACAGACCACGGCCATATTAGCTTTCCACCTGTATCCCTAAAGAACTCGCTATCATGTGTACCTGTATTTACAAAAAAACAGGTTTGTAAAAGTGTAGACAAAGTCGGTCCGATATTTTTATCGTAACGATACATTTGTCGTGCTTGCCACGTATTTAGCACTGTTCAAGAGCGACTCATGTATCGCAAGCGACTGATTTATCGTTCGTTAATTACAGTTCTAATTTTTAATCCAGCAAACAGAGCTGGTCATAAACCGTTAACCCCTAAATACCAAAAAAATCAAGGATGGACTTGGGGGGGGCTAGTCTAGAAAAAAAAATGTTTTTTTTTTATTGCTTTAATGACGAGACGAGCTTGTTGGCCTGATGGTAAGCCATACGACCACCCATAAACAGTAGAAACAACATTCCACTGCGCTCGCCATCCTGAGACATGAGATGTTAAGTCTCATTATGTTCAGTTACACTGGCTACAATGTCCTTCAAACCGGAACACAACTAGACACTGCTGCTTGGCGGCAGAAATAGACATTACGGTGGTACCTACCCAGGCGGACTCTCACATATAGGAGACCTACCACCAGTAAAATCTTACAAATAGTTCCACCTATCTCCAAAGTAAAGCCACTGCACAGCATAACAGATCAGTCTAAGTTATTACGGTCAGTTATATCAATATTTTTTTATTATTTAGAAGGTAAACCTAACAGTTATGTGAGTGACGTTTCCTCACGGATCAGTAACCAAAATACGTGGGCTTCGACTGCGAATGACAGGTTCGATTCGCGCACAAAATCCTCGGAACAAAAATGTCCGGACCAGCGACATGTTAAATTATTCGTGTTATTTTTCGTATTCTAAATAAACCATGAATACCAACAGGAAAATATTTTTTTTTTCAACAATTGTTATCAAATTTACAACAAAGGATTTTGTTTGTCTATGAGTAATGACTTATAACATGAATGTTAGTTACACTATGATATACCAACGATTCTAGAACTTTTGCATCGTGTACACATACCTGTTAGATATAACTATACATATAACTATACATAGTTGTCGTTTTAAAGGACATTGTTATTTTGACCATGATGTTTTAAACTAAACATAATAGTATGCCACAAGTATGTCCCTACTTGCGCATACAAGCTCTACTTAAGAGAGAAAAAAACATCTATCCGGTACAAATAAGCCCGTATAAAAAAATAATAGATTATATTATTAATTATTCAAATTATAACCAACAATAACTAGCTCTGTATTCCATACTGATTCACAGCTAAACACGGCGTCCTCTTTGACCGTGATGAACATAAAATATTAAAAAGAAATTGCAGCTTGCCACGTACCTTAGCCGAAAAGAATTAAAAAAGGCCAGAGAAGGAATGCTTGTCGATTTGAACCTACAACCATCACATACCAACTAAACCGTTAGTTTGATATACCTGTGACCTCTTTTGCATTACTATAAAATTAATAAGTCAGTTCTTTGATTTGTGAAAACGTGTCAAGTATTATTTATTGCATATCAGTTCAAGATCTGTGTTACACATACGCATGCCTAGATGTGTTAAACAAAATTATTGGTAATTATATTTTGTGAGCGGATAGCCTAGTGGGAGTAGAACGGACTGCCGAGATGAATGTCCGCAGGTTCAAAACCCACCTCTGTCTAGTATAAAGTTTTGTGAGTATTCTTTGTGAATTATCGCTTGCTGTAACTGTGAAGGAAAACATCGTGAGGAAACTTGCATAGCTAAAAGGTTCTCTAAAAGAATTTTGAGGGTGTGTGAAGTCTACCAATCCGCACTAGGCCAGCGTGGTGGACTGAGGCCTAATCCCTCTCAGTAGTAGAGAAGGCCCGTGCCCAGCAGTGGGACGGTATATAATACATGGCTGATATTATTTCGTTTAATTCGCTATGCCCTATACCGGCCAATTGAACTCAACAAAAACTACACTAGTTCACCAAAAAAACTACATCCACAAATTTAATATAAAAAACGCCATATTCAGAACAAATATAACCTCACTATATGGATACAATATTAGATACCAATCTTAAATAATTACCGCGTTATTAGGAAAATACTTGCTGCCCAAACAATCAACATACTTTCAGATAACATACTTATATTCTATATCTAGTTAAAACAAAATCAATAAAAATAAGTAGTATCAGTGAAAGGTCTAAATTGTGTGGGCGGAAGCTCTCTTGTATGACAACTGGCACAAGGGCGCCTGTGGGACGCACAAACCTTGTACCATTTAGGGATAGAGAAACTTCGAACGAGTATACACGTCCGATAAATCGGTGCGATATGTTTCCGACATTGTTCCGATTTTGTGAATGAAAGAACAAGCGTTTTGAAATTATATAGGTAATGTATTAGATACTTATATTTGTACATCTCAGTAATACAGCCATGCCCAATTGTGGGGTCAGTGTATACATGACTGCAATTATTATTTAATACTGTTTCATTGGTGTTTTATTATTAATAGCAAAGATATTGTTTCTAACAAGAGAGATAATGTATTTAGTCCTCTACGCTTGCATGCGGGTTGAACTTTACATGCCTTCGAAATTCATAATTCACTCTTAGGTATGCCGGTTTCCTTTCGGCGTTTTCCTTCCTCATTTAAGCGAAGTAAAATTAATAATGAATACAAAGTTACCTCGAAACATTTTTGTATAGACTCTAAATAGGTAAACAGGTCACGCGTCAAACAATCTCCACCATTCAACATCCCAGCAATACAAGAAATGCTTGCCTGTTTAAAGTTTAGAATTTGAAAGGTTTTTGGGGCTCTAAAAATTTCACAACTGTCACCTTTTCACCGGCAGGATGCGAAAAGAAAACAATTAGAAGTCGTAATAAGGTAGCACAATATAATTTATAAAAATCAACTAAGCCGAGCGTGGGTTATGCACATTCACGAACGAAACGTATAAAAGCCTTTCCAACAAAAACCACTGGCCTGTACAACCGAAGCGGAGACGGGTAGATGGTAGGTACGGCTCGGCTTCGTCGGATGACGGTAGTCGCAACCGTCTCAACCGCGGCTAGTATCTCCGATATCTGATCTTTCACAATCTCCTACGAGACAGTGCTACCCTGGTAGTAACATTATCAATAATGCTGTACATAGATACTTCTTCAGTGACTCTACCGCTATTTAGGCAATCAGAATCAAACCCACACTCGTCTCGCTTTGTCGATGTCTTCATTAAGCTATTCCATAACATTTCATAGGTATTTTAATTATAAAAAACTTGTTACTCTTAATGATTCTATTGAAATGTTCCGTTGTAATTTGTTTCCCAATACTTTTTTGTTTTTCCTCAATGTATTATACTATAAAAATACTTCTACATACCATTTTGCTTTCATGTAATAGTGTGCGTTCAAACTTATCACAAAAACCAACCGTGCTATCCCTAATTTGTTCAATTTTGGCCTCTCTGTCTTTGCATTACCTATCAATCGTGGTATAACACATTTAACTGGTGGTAGATCTTTGATATAGCAGTGTGTAGTCACTGTTGTGTTCCGGTTTGAAGGACATTATAACCAATGTAACTACATAGGACTTAACATCTCATGTCTCAGGATGGCGAGCGCAGTGGAATACCAAACGATACTTTGTAATTCAACGTGTTGGATGGTGTTTGTATTGTTTATGGGCGGTCGTATCGCTTACCATCAGGCGAACAAGCTCGTAGTCATTTAAAGCAATAAAAAAAAACACTGTGGTTGATTTTTTTTTAATTAGTATCGACCCTGGCCACCATAATATTCTACTACGCTCGAAAATAAACTCAACCACGCTGATGCCCGATCTAATATTTGTACCTCCGTGGCGCCACGTATCTCGTAAGAAATGCGGAACTGATCTCGTCTCAATAATATCGTCTCACTAATATGGCAGGATGACTACTGTGACGTGGGGTTCGAATACGAAATACAAAGAAACAACCAGTCATATAATAATGATTTCTTATGTTCACGCGAATGAACATTGAAATTAAACTACTTTTCGGATACTACTTCGTTCGGATTCTACTTTTCAGACAGTCTGCCCCACCCCCCCTCCCCCGTGGCCATGAAGACTGCAGTCTTCGAAACGTCGGGAGAAAACTAAAATATAACAAACCGCGATAGAATCCGAAAAGTAGTTTAATTTCAACAGTTATATAATTATGTTATTATTTTTAATCACATTTTTTTAACATGCCATTATCGCGTGCTACTGAAGATACAAAATATTACCGATATGAAAGCGTAATGTCATCAAAAAGGTTTTTTTATTATTATAATTCTTCCGACGTTTCGAAGACTTTGCAGCCTTCATGATCACGTCTTCCAAAAAATCAAGTTAGAATATCTACCTAAATTATACAATTATACCAAATATTAAATTGTTTTGACTACAGCTTTTTCAGTGACATCTTAAACCTTATGAGAACTGAACCTCGATCCTTGCGATTCATCGTCCAAGTATGCACACATATGTAGCAACAACCACTAGTTTAATTTAAATAATTTGCTATTATAATCACTGAGCACTTCGAAACGAGTCGTGATACGAAAGCGGATTATCGCACTATAACACTAATTCTTTACTTAGTTATAAACCGTTTATATTCGCTGCCGGCCCCTTTGCGGCGCCAGCGTGATGAAAGTTTGGAATCCGTGCCCCGACGACAGTATTTCGACATGTCACATCATGTGGGTATTAATTGTTCACTTGTAATATTAACGGATGCATACAAATAAAAAATCTTCTGGAAAAGATCATTACGATAACAAAAACACAGGCGCCATCTTTGAAAAAAAATAATGGCGTCTCGACTGCCGAATTAGTCTGTTGCCTTCTTAAAAATGTCGTTTTATTTTCTAAGTATTTTTTTTGGAAAATATGTTTAATAGATAAGCTTAATTTACATGTCATTTTTTTCGTATATTACTAATCATATGAATCTATACTAATATATAAAGCGGAAGAATTTGTCTGTTTGTTACTAAATTGATTTTGAAAAAAAATCTCTGATAATAAATTACGTTGCACCTGAGTACAATAAGCTTCTTTTTATCCCAAGAAACTATAAACTGGGACTTTTATCCCAAAAAAACTTTACGTGCGGGCAGAGCTGCGAGTACAAGCTAGTGTTTAGTAAGGTTTTTGTAATGTATTACTTATATGATCTCTACATAAGCTCTATCACAGTGACCACTAGTCAAGTTTGGTAAGAAGAAATCGCGTGGCGTCTCTTGACGTCGCGGTAGATCTCAGGGTCGGGAAGAGACATGGACCAATCTAAACTTCACTACATATCTACACTTAAAACTTGGCTTCCATATAGTAATTTCACAAGTCGATAACCTTTTTTCTGCTCAGTATCAGCCCGGAGTCTGGAATTTGTGCCCGATATGGCGATAGGCTCGCCCCCTATCACATCATGGGACGGAACATACTTGGCGAAAAGTGGGTGCCCTAGTTGCGCCTCTGCATACCCCTTCGGGGATAAAATGCGTGATGTTATGTATGTATGTATGATAACCTAGGAAATTAATTTAGAAGTGTATTGCTTAGTCTTATAGACTAGTAATTTACAGCTAATAACCTAGTTCTTACAACAAAGGAAATTTAAATCGATCGTAATGTTTTCAGTATTCTTTGTGAATTTATCGTTCGCTTTAACGGTGAAGGAAAACATCGTGAGGAAACCTGCACATCTGCGAAGTTCTCTATAGGAATTTCGAAGGTGTGTGAAGTCTACTGATCCGCACTAGGCCAGCGTGGTGGACTAAGGCCTGATCCTCTCAGTAGTAGAGGAGGCCCGTGCTCAGCAGTGGGACAGTATATAATACAGGGCTGATATTATTATTAATGTTTTCAGATAATAAAATTTTTGACTTGTAGTGAAAGGTCTATATAACCCGATCCCTGCCGGTTTCCATTTTATATAGAATTTATGACAAATATAATTATCATTAGAACGATTTGTAGATCGCATTCATGCATATAGTACCTATATGTTGTGTCGGCTTTCCTTTCGGAAAAAATCACCTATCACCACTGCTTTGTACCTAAAATGATATATTTTGGCTTTGCATTAAACAATGGAATTTGGACAAAAAAAAGTATCTAATCCTTATTACTTTCCATTAGAAGACAACCTTGATTCTCCTAGTGTTGTAGATGGTCAAATGTAAAGATCACTATATGAGGTAGCCTCTACTATACTTTAAAGGTAATACTTAATACTTCACCGAAAGAATAAATTTTAAATAAATAATGTACCTACTTATAGGTTCGAATCACTTAAGAATGAATAAAAATAAGAATACATTTTCTAATTATAACATAAATAATATTTATCAAATGTTAAATCTATTTTATTAGATTACATTATTTAATAATATTTAACAGTATTCTTTATGTAATAAACTATAAAGTCACAATGTTATCAAGAATTTTGGTGTAAGTAATAAATAAAAAATAAATAATTGATTAAGTAAAACATAAAATAAAAATTAATAAGAAAATTCTTTGATATAAAGCTCTAATAGCAGATATTTTACGGTTGCAATTACTACGAAAGATCGTTTGCGTTTTTCACATTCCACTAATAAAACCGAAATGGCAATACAAGTAACGTATCCAAAATCTAATAACTATTCACCCGACGGCAAGTTTCAAGAATCCACCTCACCTTACTGCACCGATACTTACAAAGGCATTTTTCTATTCCTAAACCGCTCCAAAATTTCTAAAATGCTTTTATCATTCCCCACCTGCCACATAACATACAAGCTGTTACTACCAGCTATTTACGATTCAAAATAACAGCCCTATTGCATTAGTTAGGTTTTTTATTATTTTATTACTAAAACTACCTATGAATATATGTAGCTCTTTCGCAACAAGTGTGCCGTCGAGTGCCTTTATCTAGTTCTAATCGTTCTGATAACTTATTAACGACAGCTGAAGAAAATCGCCAACCCTGCACTATCCGACGTCACTTAAACCTCTCGTGTGTAAACGCGCGACTTTGAATCTTAATAACCTCCATATACTATGGAATATTGTTTGCAACAGTTGTGACAAATTTTTTATCGCAGATCCGGAGGCTCGAGTGTCCGCCGCGGCGACAGCGCCATCTCTACGGATTCCTACAAAATTTTTCACTGAACCATTTTCTTATAAGAACTCACGCACACTGACGCTGGCCTTGTGCAGTTATAGCGCACACAAGTTAGACTTGGAAATACACAATCGAACGAACCCACACGCCGAAGAAAAAAACGATAAAAAAGTGCACACAGATACATCTTTATTACACACACGTTAGACAGGGACGGGGCGCGTTCCATTTTTTGAATTTAAAAAAATTACACCGCTCTAAATTTGAATTTGGCGTGATGTAATGACGCGGGAATGTGATGGTGTTTGAATTAATACAAAGGGCGAAGATAAGAAGTAAAACTGAAATGCACAAGGTTCATACAAGCGCGCGCACTCACACAGCGCCGCGCCGTGTCGACTAGACTGCACTCTGTCAGCGTGTGGGTGTGCACCGCGACTGCGTCGTCTTGACACTTTAACATTACTTTCGATTCGCCGCCGGTCTTCCTCGTACGTTAACACGCTCGTATTTGCGAATAAGTCGCTTAAATAAGTTCTAAATAAGCTAAATATAATCACATGCGGATGATTGAGCCATCTGGATCAGTTTCAGCTCAATTGTTAATGTTTATAGTGGTCAAAAAAATATTGTCTCGCCTTCAATACCGAAAAACAATACAATGGATGTGGTAAATTCCAAATTAAATTAAATATAGAATGCAAAATATTTCCTCATACACATGAGTGTGATGGTGGCGGCGCGCGGCGAGTATCAAGAAGTGTGGCGTCGCGCTCGCGCTGGCAGTAAATACAAGGTAATGGCTAAGTACGCACGCGGTCTAGTACGGTGTGCGCCGTCAGTGCAGTCCCGCCTATGCACAATCGGTAGAGAGTCGCATTTCCGCTCCCGCCACACAACAGGACCACAACACGCGACATAACCGCTAAAAACCTCCCGAATATAAACAACAAGCGTGATTTAAACAAAACAAAAAATAACATATTTTGACCACAGACTATATTTTATAAAAAAAATAAAAAATATATTCATATCATTCGCGTAGTGGTTTCGACTTTTAATAAAAATTATAAATAAAATATTTTTGGGATTTAGTGAGTTTTTCGGTATTTCTCGTCGTTTATAAGTGCGGTCGAGTTCGCTGCGCGATGCAAGACACATATCACTTGGAAACTTAGGACCCGAACATACACTTTAGCGCTAGTTGATATATGATAAATATTTTTGTGTACAGTGACTGTCGTGATGTGTTGCGACGTATTGTCGTGTGCCAGTGTGTTCGCTGTGAAGTACGGCTGATGGTTCGCTAGGTACATGAGCTGACGCGTCCCTGTGCCGAACTGAGTTTTCTTTTTTTTTACAACATTACCACCGAAGTGTCAAACTGGACCGACGGAGAGGCGGCCACCCCTGACGCATGTGAGTTAAACACTTCTTATAAACAATAGCTTTTTTCAAAGTCAATAATGCGTGTCCTTAATCCTCGGTGCTAGTTGACTTGTCGGCGGCAGTGTGCGTGCGGTGCATATGCAAACTTACGCATTTGCGCGCTCGTGTGCGTCGGGTTCACGCACATTTTTTTGTGTGTTTTCTTACGTGCGGCCCCCCTCGCCCCCCGCCGCCCCGCCGCTGCTCCGTGTTGAGCCCCCTCCTCGCCCCACCTATACTCGTTATCGTTTATCTGTCCCACTCTTTTTCTATGACTACACCGTTTTACATTGCGCCCATGGTGACGTGTGCGTGAGTTGCGCGTGTGTGCGTTAATAAATTGCAACCTATATTTTGATCGAAGGCCAATGACGGCATAGAATAATGAGTTTTTATTTTTTATTTATGATATTTTTCAAAAAAATATTTATAAATTGTAGCGTTTATTTTTATGGCTTATACAAAATATAAAAAAAAAATAAAGCATTTTTTTAAACATTTAGTTCGAAATTAATCACATATTTATACACGAAGGCAATCTAAAAATATGTTTGATAAGTAATTAATTAACGAAAATTAGTTTATTGATAAAATTATGCATTTATAATGTGCGATGTAAAGTGCACGCGCCATCGTAGGCTAAAATAAAGCCGTCGGAACTTTTATCGTGCGTCCGAAATAACTAGATTTTTTCGAGTTTCTTTAATTAACAAATATTTAACGATTATGTTTTTACGTCATCATTTTGTTTAGAATACCGATAACTTTTGAATTTGGAAGCAAATCGAAATTAACAATAGCATTTTAATATTACTATTTTATTAAAAGCATTTTATTAAATTATTTATATTTGATTAAAATTAATCAAATTTAATGATTTTTAATTTAAAAGTTTATTGCTTTTTTCTTTGTTAAGACTCACTTCGAGCTTTTAATTCTTTGCCGGTTTTTAAAAAGCACGCATGCCCTTTAATTAAAAATATTATAAGTTTATATTTTTAATTTTAGGTGAAGCTTCATGATAAAAAAGATATTTAAATCTTAATGAAACAATATTATCATAAATTCGGCAGAACTCATTATTTAAGTAGGTATCAAAAAAAATGTGGAACGGAAAGACGATATTAAAAAAATATTTACGAACTGCAACAAGGTTATATCTGCATTCAGGAAATGCGATATGACTCCACGAACGTAAATGTTACATACAATTTAAATTTAACTTGAACTGTGACCTATATTGAAAAGGCTTATCGTTTTTTGGGGAAATTATATTTATTTAAGTCATTACAAACAGTTCGGCATTAATTATTGCAGTAATTTTGTAAATTTTAATCTCTTTAAAAGCAACAATAAACAATTGTCAGATTAACAATTTAAATGTCATGGGACTCGCATAAAAGAAAATATTTATATTTATTTCTTTCAAATCGTACCGGCAATTTATAAATCAAAAATAATAAAATTTCAAAAAAAGAACATATTGTCAACAATCAAGTTCGCGCCCTTGGTCGCAATTCCATTCGGGAGTGGTGCGCGGCGCGGTGCGGTGGTGCGCGGCGCGGCGCACTCGCGCGTCGGGTCCTTGCGCGCATGCGCTCGGCCAAGGCGAGCGTTTACACAACTCCAGCGGCGACTGTCAATGTTACTACACAACCTACAACCGCTTTAGTAGCTAGTAACTTAGCCCAACGGCCGCCATCTTGAGTTTAGAACTAGTCGTGTGAAGGCTGAACGCGCTTGATGTCTTAGTCTCCGACGCGTATGTCTGCGTACAGTTATTAATGGAAACGTACTCGACAAACGTTTTATGATCTTTACACTGTGTAGGGAATATTGAATCGTAATGATTATTTTATTAAACTGTAAGCTTTTGTTGTTCAACTAATGATACTAAATATGCCATGCCAGCATCATGACTTGTCAAAAAGTTTAGCAAATAGGTTTTATTTGTACCATTGCCAGTTAGAGGGGTAAACAGAGATTAACCTCTCGATGCATTTGGAGTGCAATTACCGGGCGTAGTGAGTGCGATGACAATGAGGCTGCTATCGGGCGTGTGAACGGACTGCCATCAGCTGGGGGGGAGTGGCGGCCAAGGCGAAAGTCGCAGATCCGGCCTGCGTCCCACTGCGGTGATAGTGGATTCAGGGGAGGTAGGGGATAGTTCGGATTTGACGTTTGAGTATTTTGGGACATACGGTAGATTTTAGATTAATTAGATTTTTTTATGTAAGTGACTGATGATTCTTGTAGTAGTTCCAATTTGAATTACCGTCTATGTTTTATAGGATCTTATCAGAATGTATTAGATGATGTCACACAATTGACACATAGTTAAAACTACTTTCAATTATAACAGAAAACGTAATGTTTTAAAACCATCTGTAAAAATACTGCCACGTATATCCTATCTTGCCTTGTTCCTGTTGAGTGGCGTGAAGATAATTTGGCCACATCCCGCCGCGGATCGAGTCCAATGTCAGTGACGCATCGTTATTTCTGTCACTCCTCACTCAACGTTGACACAGCTTGAGCATGACGCGCAACATGTATAGCACACTCTATGCATAATCATCACATCTAATATTCCTCTGATATTGTGAATATCTATACAAAGTCCTCAAAAGCCGTCTGTTTATATGTTATCGATTTTCTCAAAATCTACTGAACGGATTTTTATGAAATTTGGTTTGGAGATAGTTTAAGACCCTGGGAAGGTTATAGGCTACATTACATCCCGGAAAAATCTATAGCGGGACTTTTATCCCGGGAAACTCCTTCACGCGGGCGAAACCGCGAGTTAAATATAATTTACAGGTATTCAAGTTTCTCTTTTAGTCTCTCTCTCAAATGTTGCCGAGTCCTACAATGTTGCGCGGTAATGTTGTCTCCAAACATTTTAGCGCCGCGTGCTGAAACGCAAATGTTTTCTTGAATACGGAACTGAATTTTGAAAATCTTTGTGAGGGTTTTTGACACCATAAGTTATAACATGAGACAAAGTAGTTATGATAGAGTCAGTATTCCAAGCTCTATGCTAAGTAAATCAACATAAATCTATACATTATTATCTAAAAACGATTCATTGTTATTGGGATTTAGTCTGTGTCTATAAATGCAAGTTCTGCAAGCTTTAAAATTGCTGAAGTCAGCTTGCTGAGATTATTATTTCGGTAAAAATCGCTAGCGGACATTGTTTCTGCAAGTTTTCTTGGTAGCATAATCTGGCTTAGCAATCAATCACATTCAAGTTTCAATAATATCAGTTCTGTATTATATACTGTTTCACTGCTGGGCACGAGCCTCCTCTACTACTGAGAGTTTAGGCCTTAGTCCACCACGCTGGTCTAATGCGGATTGGTAGACGTCGCACGCCCTCAAAATTTCTATAAAGAATTTCTCAGGTATGCAGGTTTCCTCATGATGTTTTCCTTATTGTTTAAAGAAGCTACAATTCCCCAAGAATATACACATCATTTAAGAAAAGACAGAGGTCACAGTCTATTATAAAATAAATAAATATAGACCATATGTGATATGTAGTAGTTTTTATATGTTTTTTTGATTATAATATCGTTTTTTGCGACATATCATACTCATGTATTTATAGACTTAAATAAACGTAATAACAATAAAAATCCAAGTATTTAAAAAGTGGGTGGATGTTTATTGTCCAAGATTAAACAGCAATAATATTAAAAATAACTAACCATTAATATTTTATAACTATTTTTATTAGACTGCCTTCTGTATCTACAAATTAACTTTTATTAATATTTCGTAAACTCATTAAGTATATTTGAAAGACTTAGGTATCTCATAGAATGTATTTTATTTAATTATTGGATTTATATTTTTACCATTCTGTTCAAAATATCCTCGCGCTTGTATTTTAGGGCATAGATAGAGACGCACACCTCTCGTGATTAGTATAATTGGTAAAATTCGATTCTTTTACTTTTAGGGTTCAAATTACAAAGTTCTAAAACGTACTGAGTTTGGGTTAAATCAAGTTAAATTCTAGAGATCTAGGTTGCAAAGTTATAGGTCCCTGCGCGCGAATCAAACTTGCTCTCCAGTTTTACAACCCTTGTCGAGTTGTGGACAATATCTTTTTATAAATATTGGATCTGTTGATATGTTAAACTAATCTTTATATAGGACAATTATTTAATAATCTGATAGCTGATTTTAATAAAACAAAGCCTATATTGCTCCTAGGTACGTTTTATCCATCAGTAAAAACTACGAGAAAAACAGTACCTTCGAAGATATGCGGTACCAAATAGAAAGGTAGAAAATAAACCTCTGATTTGTGTTCTATTACTCTTCTTGAGTCACCCCCTTTTTTATAGTATTCTTCTTTTCATGTACAGTCAGCCATAAAAGTAGCTGAACAATTTAAAACTTTAAAACGCTTTTACACGTTAACCCTAATCTAAATATCCTTTTTTCTTTATTTAAAATAAAGTAATCCTTTTGAAATTTATTTTGATAAAGAAAAAACTATTGCAAGGATCACATAGTTTAAAAGCGATTTCAAATTTGGCATTAGTTCAACTACTTTTGTGGCTATTTGCACAAATATTTTCAAATCTTCATAAAATTCATTCGTCAAATAACATAATTGAATAAAAAAAAACGTGACAACTATTCATACAAATGACGGTCTTCATTTGTTTTTGTTGTAGATATGTTATTCTATAAATATATTTTATAGTGATATTGGGCTTCTTGCTCAGCATCAGCCTGGAGTCTGGAATTTGTGTCCGATAACACGATAGGTTCGCCCCCTATCATAGGACGGAAAAGACGGCAAAACCTACATGCACTAGTTACTCCTCTGCCTACCCCCTGGTAAATAAAAGGCGTGACTGTGCATACGTAATTGTAGTATAGAAAAAATCGCCATTATATAAATATGAATCAAAGCAACATGCTGATAGTTTTACTTATCACAAGTACACATTATATTTAAAATATTTATGTACTGTTTTAAAGCTTAAACACGCACGGATCGTTAATAGAATGCTTTTACGTCAATGAAACATTAAAAATACATTACCAATTTTATTATTGTCAAATAACCTTTTTACTATTGTCTTTGACGTAAGAGTTATTTAATAGACGAGTTATTTCTATATTTAAAATAAAATACTGATCATCGCAAATCATTGACCCAACCCACAGTCATCTATGTGGCATTGGTCCCAAATAAAATGTGGTTTTTAAAATAAATGCGTCTTTTATTATTTTTTTATCACTATTGCAAGAATTTTGTTACTTTAATATATTATAATCTCTGGTAAAATATATTATTTAACATAATAGCATATACTACAAAATAACTGGAAATAGATTTTCCAGTTATTTTGACGGATATTAGTAAAAAAACTATGATATATTTTTTTCCTTTCTCTTACACAACAACCTCTTAAGTAATAACTGATCAATGTTACTCTGAAACTATGAATGTTTCTTTCTTATCCCCAAAACCTTGATTCGTGACATTACGGTAATAATGAGGTACCGTTACTAAACGCTAAACTGAATTATTAATAATTGAGCTAAATTAATAATTAATTAAAACAATTGTAATTTTTCTCTTTTCTGTATATCATGTACTGTAGTTTATATCTTAAACTGATTTTGAAAAACACCAAAGTTTCTTGCCCGTTCTCTGTTGAGAACTGGTTTCCAAACTGGTAGAGTTAATATTGACGGAATCTAAATAATGCGTAACATTTAGAGTTTCAAATAAATTATTTAATATGATTAACACAATTAGTTACTAACGACTCGCCTGTGATGTTCAGTGTAGGCATGTTTACGAGCCAGTACCTAACTTTATGTATAATGAAATCGAGAGTAGTGCGCTCCGTTCCTCGCTGGGAAGGGACTATAGGATAATACTCAAGTCCAAGGAAATGTTTGAAACTGACGGGAAATGTTTGTAAGTACGATTGGGCACTAGTTTTCTATAATAATGCAGTTATGTTAGTTGTATTACAAAATAGAATTTTCGGATTAGAGTTAGAATTTATAATTCAATTGTGATACTAAAAAAATACACGTCGAATTAGTAACCTCTTCCTGTTTTTGAAGTCGATTAGCAATAAATGTATGCATATTTATGGGAATTGTTCGAAATTAAAATAGTTTTATGTGTTTTTTTTTAATATTTTTTCTGTCTAACGTCTTGTGTCCGTCGTTTCCAAACTTCGTCTGTCATTTATTTCTCTTTCATCTCGCTCACGCACTTTATATTCCATTCCATGAATTAAACTAACCTTCCTTTCCCACATTCGTATAAGTCGATAATGATTTTAATTTTAAGTACTCAAAAACCATTTTTTTTTTTACAGACCCACAAAAGATAGAAATCATATTCTGTAAACTGCCCCGTGTATTAAGTGTTTCCTTTTTTAAAATTATTTGATGTTAGAAATTAAACAATATTAATATAATAAATGGTGAATCAAAATATTAATCACAAGGAAAGAGGCATAAAACAATGATTTGACTTGTTTCTATTGACGTTTATTGGTAAACGACGTTGAAAAATGATTCATAGAAAAAAATACGATAGCTTACAAAATGTTAAAAAAAACCGTTATCGGGTAAATACCTGTTATGAATTGGAAATTTCCGTACAGAATATTATATCTGTGTACGAAAATAATGACGTAATTCTAATATGTTATTAACCAACAAAAAACACTATCCACAGTTCAAAACTAAATTCTAAAACATGTAATTAAAGTATATTTTTAAGTAACATCAACTTGTCTTAGAATAAGTTTATTCTAGGTCCCACCCACGCGTCAAACAGAAAACATTGTTATGTCCTATTTATATTATAAATTTAGAACACGAGACGTAAACCATACAAATAATTTGCAATCACTATGTTCTGTATTTAAAAGGGTAACATGACGTTCTACCTGGAGTGGACATCCTAAGATACATCGTATAATGTTAGACTAGCCAGTTCTTTCTATTTCTACCGCCAAGCAACAGTGTGTAGTCACTGTTGTGTTCCGGTTAAGAACATTTTAGCCAGTGTAACTACTGGACATAATAAGACTTAACAATACTTTGTAATTCAAGGTGTTCGATGGTTTTATATTGAGTATGGGCGGTCATATTGCTTCCCACCAGGCGAAAGGCAAGCTCGTCTGGTCAGTAAAAGCAATAAAAAAAACAAAAACTTGTAATTCCTGCAAGCTTTAATATTTGTAAGAGTCAGTTAGCCATTATTGTACACACGGTAAAAATTGCTTACGAATCTAGATAATCAAGAGTGAAGACGCAGTGCAATGTTTTTTAATACAAAGTGTGAAAAAATAGTCTTGTTCTCATCTCTTATTCTAATAAGAGAAAGCCAGGAGGAACATTTGTCCAGATTTTAATTCGATGACGTTACTAATACCATATTGCCGCGTGTGAATCATTATAAAGTAATCCAGTTAATCATAGTTTGTATAAATTTCGTCGGACAGTTCCAGCGACGCGCCAATGTCTGTTTGTCAACACGTTACAAAACAATATTACTAATAGATATTTTATGAGCTAACATTTACTGAGCTATTACGTTTCTTACACCCGGAAGTCCAAAAACCTCAGCCTTTTCGATATTTTTATGGTAAATGTTAGGAAGGGTTCCACAGTTTCTTGTACGTACATTTATAATTATTTTAAGGGCATCTGACTAGGGTCAAAATATAAAACAAAACTTTAATACAGTATTGGCTGACAATGCTAAGTTCGCATGCCATTAAATATAACTAATGAAAAGAAACAGTTCAGTATTCATGCGGGATTCGCTTCTGATCCTGTCATATAGGAAGGTGATAGGACATTATAAATATATTGAATAAATATTCAAATTATTTATTACAACCACTTTCAGCCTCCTTAAAGACCCATCTAGTCATCTTACTGCCTTCATCTAGTTGTATCATGTTGGAAAAACAATCAATTACTTATTTGTGAAGTTAGTGTGGGACATTCCTAAATGACAACTCCTATTGGCTGATACCACAGCAAGGACATACGTGGATAAGCATTATTTCCTAAATAATACATGGTTTCAATTTTACTCTTCAAACTTATATCCTACAAATAAGAATACAAACAAGGGCCTAAAGTTCCCATAATTCAAGAGTTAAACGGTTTTAAAATATACACACAAAAATAAAATATGAAGAGTCGTGGTCGTGATCTCAAGCAATAATTTCAAGTAGCAAAACTAAAATCAAAATGGCGGCCGCGGGCGTAGATCAGGTTATCTATGGCAACCGGGCGCTGCGAAATATATTCTGCAAAGTAAAAACTGACGCACCTCATCCGTCCGCGGGCGCACTTGCGAGATGCGGCAAAAACACTGGCCGCCGCCGCCATCTTATTTTGTCTATGATTAGTTTGTGCGGAACTTTTTTGAATTTCGAAGACAATTTTCGTAAAGGATTTTTTGATGGCATATTTTAATAGTTAATTTAATTGTGTAAGGTCAATTATATTTACTTCATTTACCGTGAAATAAATAATTTAAAACAGCTGTTAGTTACAGATGATACAATGTCATCATGTAAATTACGGTACCTACAAACACAATGTTTCTTTCAAAAATATATTTTTAGTTCAGCATACAAAAATGTAGAGCTACAAAAACTAAGACATACTTCTGTCAGTAAAAGCTAATAGAACCAAAGAAACACAAGAAAAGAAAATAATCCACGAGCATCCTCGAGGACAATACAACATTAAAACACGTAGTTTTACAAAACGAGATTATAATTTATTTAGTGGGCGACAGTCGATCTATTATAGAAATAAAATGTCGGACGGCCTGTTCTGAATAAACCATGGCCGGACCGTTTAAAATTTTAATAAATTCTCTATACATTAAAGTTAATCGTCGCGGGAGCGCACCGAAAGCTACCGAACCTTCTCGCACATCTCCGACAGGGTTGCCAGGGGAACTTTCCTAAATACTTCTCATTTTCGAGTAAAATTATTAGCTGTCAGTTCAATGAACTATGTAAAAATATTGCATGTTTAATTAAATAAAATGACGATTTTATGGTGCAAGTAACTGTTCATAAAAAATATTCAAGATTGTTTTGTATCATCAAAATCTTTAAATAAAAATTGTAAGAAATAACGATTAATAAATCGATGTTTCCATATCAGGTTCTCTTTCCATTTCCACCTAACTGGCCTGCTGGCGAATCGACAGCCCTGCCCGCAAGAATCCAGTTACGGACCAGTTTCAAACGTCATACGGCAGAGTTATGTTTTATATGAACGCACTTATTACGTATTATATACGTGTGTATTTAGTTTGTGCGCGGCTAAAAAACAAAATAAATGTCGGGTGAATGAACGCACGTTGGTCGCGGTTGAGGCAGGTTCTAGACGTGCCCGGGCAGTTTGACAGCTTTTGAGGAGCGTTCGCTTTTTGAATTGTGGGCGTACAACTTTTTTGCGCGTTCTTTTTTTAAATTGGCTCCGGTTGCCAGTTTTGGTTTCGCTGATTCGTAGTTTTTTAAATGCGCTCGCAACACTCGCGCTGTCAGATTTAATTTTTGTTTCACTCGTTTGATTCAGGCAATGATAACGTTTCCTTTATTCTTTATTTGAAATTCGTTGTTGCTTTCATCTGACATACTTTCTTTACTTTACAATCAGATTATTGAATTCATTTTAAACTTCATTATATCCAAGCAATTTTCTTTTTAATTAAGAGTTGATATGTTTTTAATACCGCGCAAGACATAAAACTAGATTATAACTATAATTAGAACAATTACTCTGTCAAATATGATAACACACGTCAACCCTTCCATTATAGTTTATTAAAACTGAAAATAAACGTTTACACTCCACCTGAACCTGTTTGTACATATCGGGTATCAGCCATCAAATAAATTGAACATTAAAAACAGTAATAAAAAGTCTTTAAAGTAGAAAAATATATAAATACTTATAAACACACATACCTATTCCCAAATTCATATTGCATTAGTAACTAGTGGTTTTTGGACCCACAACAAAACAAAACATCTACGTAATACAGAGCCATGGACCATCCTACAGGTCTGTAAATAAATTATTTTTTTATAATTTAGAAATGTATCAATATCTGTCGCTGGTGGAGCAACGACCGCAATAATTCATCAATAATCATTTTCAATAGTTGCACACTCGCTGCTGAGTCATAAAAAGTGTATTGAACTGATAAAACTAACAGCATGACCTTAAACGCACTGCAGCGACCAAAACACGTCGTTAATTTATTTATTGTAGTTCCGAATACACGGACGGCTTTTTACGCGCGCTTTTGAGCGGTTGATACGCTTAGTATGGTGGAATTTTTAATTCTTTAATTGTTATATTTCATAAACAACCAGGTCTAATATGTTGTATATTTTTGAGATGTTGATATTGTTGATCATATGAGTTCCTGAAAAATATGCTTTATTGACATCAGAAGAAGATATATCTACATTCTTAGATGTATTGTGAAAGAAAACCTTCGTAATACGTGGGCTTATGTCCATACCGGTTTGATTTTACGCAATAATAAGACCATTTACATCACACAGCCGAATACTTCCAGAACAAAACAGACATTTATAAAAGTGCATTTACTTTTTCAAAGCCTAATGAAGCTACCTACTTGATACTGCGAAGGTCATACGCGGTTAAATAAACGCCCGTGTGTCTAAAAAAGATGGAAAATAAATATGTTTGTTATATAAAAACGAGAAAACAATTTGTTGTTCCAACTGGTGTTATTTACCACGATTATTAAATACGAATAACAAGCCAATGCGATGCAAGTTTTTTTGATATCCATAAACGCAACAACCATATCTTTGATTTACTTATAACTGATAATTTTTTTGAGCTACTTACCGGTGGGAGAGGTCTCATATGTGAGAGTCCGCCTGGATAGATACTATCGCTATGTCTGTTTCTGCCGCCAAGCAGCAGTGTGAAGTCACTTGTGTTCCGGTTTGAAAGAAATTGTAGACTAACTACTGGACATAATAAGACGTAACATTTCATGTCTCAGGATGGCGAGCGCAGTGGAATACCAAACAATACTTTGTAATTCAAGGTGTTGGATGGTGTTTCTACTGTTTATGGGCGGTTGTATCGCTTACCATCAGGCGAACGGCAAGCTCGTCTCGTCATTCAAAATCTCAAAAGTTCTCGTCATGTTGGTTTCACCGGTCTTACTTCCCAATGTCGACACTCAAGAGCATCATCCGAGCGAGCATTGGACCAAGTCCCTAACCCCTGTATACCCTATACCAGCATACCAACCAAAACCACTGATGACTTTCTTCAACATATACGGGACTGCCCCAGAGTATCGAACATTGGGCCAGTACATTGCTCCTGGCGGCTAATAGAAATAGGCAGCTTAAGCTGAAGTCAAATACAACATATTTTATATAGGGATAGAAGTCCTATAATTGAAGAGGCACGTTACATTGTTAATTGTACAAATACTACGACATTGTATTAATTATAAGCCGTGTATCCTTCGTTGAAGGTCCTTAAATAAATAAAGTCTATAAACCTCATATTTCTAAGCTATAATTCATTAACCTGTCGATAATACGCAAATCGATATAATCACTAAAATATATAATTTCCAGAAGCACTGATACGTTACAGATTTTAGTACCATCACACCAATCCTTACTCCAAAACCCCCGCGGATTAAGATAAGAGGGACTTGAAATACTGACCGTTTGTTCTGGTTGTCTAGGATTAAATTTCAATAGCATTTGACCATCCAATTGTCCGAAACGTAACAATAGACAAAACATCGCTTTCGCGTCTCAGAAGTTTCCACGACTGCATCGATAGGTGGCGACGACCTCGGCAAAGGTTAGGGCTTACACAAAAATATAACATAAGATGCGCTTACAACTGTGGTAAAAAAGTAAGAAAACGGCGCCTTATTTGCGTAATCTAAAATATATAAAGACGCAATTTGTAAAGTTAAGTATGACTTGTTTACTCGCTTTTGCAATTGGTCCGTGGAAATATACAAAATCGTTTAAAACACTCGTAATTTGTAAACTAATTACACAAATGTGATATAAATAGTTTGTGATAAACAAAAATTACAAATAATTGGATCATACTGCGTAAATTCCATACGAATACCCACACAAATAGCTGGGCCTAATTAAAATTATTTGCGTAAAATTTCTTTTCAGTAAACTTAAAACAAGAAGGGGAAAGAAATAATAGTCCGCCGAAACACAAATAACTCAAGATATTTCGTAATATACTCCGATAGAACTTTCATAAAATGAAAACAATGTATTGTAATGAAATAATTCATAATTTACTTATTGTCTATATTTTAATACAAACAGGAGTCGTTACATAGATAATATACAAACATCTCGTGAAATATTGTTTATAACTTCTATCAATCCCCTTGAAACAAAATATACAAAGCCCCAACATCAAACAGATGTATAACTTATTTGACTACAAAATATACGCATTTACCATTAAAAAACTATCAACTGTAAACACGATAATAGATGTGCGAATGCGTTACGTCGACTTATGGTATGTAAGGCAATGGAGACGACAAAGGCCGTCCGAGGATCGATATCCGAGCACTGGACTCCAAGCGACCTATAAAACTGCTAAGACGATGCGCCCGACGTCGCGCCGATGTGCGAAACAAACGCACTAATGGATGAGTTAATCTATTGATATTATTTTTATGCTATGAGTGTATTATTTTATCTTTAGACGGGGCTAAATAGCCTGGATAAATTGGCATTAAGTGTAAGTATATTTGCAGATTGCAGGAATGATTTGACTCGGTGATATCCATAACATACATTAGTATAGTCCTGTAAACTTAACAGACGACATTTTTGTTTATCAATTATCGCTCGTATTGTGAAGGAATTGTAACATTTACATATCTGTGAAGTATCCATAGGAATTTGGAAGTCCGCCAACCCGCACTAGGTGTGGTGGACGAAGGCCTAAATTCTCAGTAGTAGAGGAGGTCCGTGCTCAGCAGTGGGGAATAATAAAACAGGGTAGGTTTAAAAAAATACAAGAACAATGTAGAGGCCTCCGAAACGCGTCGTGACGTCTTAATAAAGGCTTCTCGTCAAATCTTAAAAAATAAGAAAGTTGTAGTTTTGATATTTTAAAGCAAACAGAAACCATTAGGTACAAAGATCATTTCACATATAAGCAACTTTAAGATAAGTATATAATGGAACATTTTTCTTGGTAAATTTCATTTACGAGGTAAAGTTGGAACAGTTGGTTTATTTATATTTTTATCCTACACTGTTTATCCTATTTATGAAAACGTTCTAAAACTTAAGATGATCTTATACAAATCATTAAGTTCCCAAATATAAAATGAAATGGGTACGGCGGTGGGTAATACTGTAATGTATTCTGATACCAACATATTTCTCAGAAGTTCAATAGAATTTCAAAGTTCGATGAAATTAATAAAATTTGCATTTATTGTAAACAAAATTGTTTCATCACAATTTTTGATACTCAACAAAATTTTAATCTAAATTGTTATCAATACGGTTTAAATTTGAGATCAAAGAATTTCTTAAAATTCCCTAATTTGTTTACGTTCTCTTCATATATTCTAATGGAAAACATTTTACACGTGTACTTAAAAAGGTTATTGTATTTTCTAGAATTTTAAGTATAAATTGCGCAAACACTTGTAGATATTGTAAATAAATTATTTCAGTAAAATAACTTAAAAACATTCCTTGTTTATTTGTTATGAATTCCTATCTAATACGAATATTAGTTAACTTTTGTAGGACCCTGCAGTCGGGATTTACTTATAAATTAGTCCTTAACTTTTCAATAATCAGACAAAAGTCATTAGTAGGATAAAATACAACACAAATAAATTTTAAATGACAAATAAGTACCAAAATTGTTTAATCGTCTTACTTTTTAATTCAGTCAAATTATAATTTATCTAACAAAAACTTTGGACATTGAAAAGTTCTTTAAAAAAATATTGTTCTCCAACGAAAATCTTTACTTGGATTAATTTTGTCTGACCTGAAAAGTTAGCTAAACATAATTATTTCTCAACAAACCTCATTTACTGTAGATCAAATGAAGCTGACTTTCAACTACCGCATCCAAAAGCGCAAGCTTTATGATTGCCAGTTGTTATCTAGACGGTCAAAGATCCCGGCGGGCGCTCTCCCGGTCCCACCGCGTAACAGACAACGCTACTGACTTATTCTTTAATTATCTATATAACAAAGGAGTTTTGGCTGCTTTCGAATTTAAAAATTCTTATTAAATACGTAAAGGTTATGTTTGTTTTGATTTTGTAACTTTCATGCAAACCGATGAGTTGTTTTGAATTTGAGTATGTTGACTATGCTGCAGCTTAATGACCATCATCATTAGCCCTGTATTATCTACTGTCTCACTGTTGGGCAGGGGCCTCCTCTACTACTGAGAGGGATTAGGCCTTAGTCCGCCACGCTGGCCTAATTCGAATTGGTAGACTTCACACACCCTCAAAATTCCTACTTACCCACTTAGCGACCAAATTATAATAAAATACTCTCTAATTACTCAGCGAAAACGTAGCGCTCTGATAAAATATTTTGAAACATCGGTTCCATAGTTCAAGTAAGATTATTAGAAACATACAAGACTTATAGTATTAGTGTATAGAAACTAGATTTATTTAGAAAGTGAAATTACATTAATGTTCTCTTGTGACCTGGTAGTAGTAACACAGGTTTTATTCGAAACCTTGTCTTTCACAAGCCATAACTTTAACCAATTGTAGAAAATTAATGACCATACTCTCATAAATAATGTCTTAAAATTCATCATTACTGGACCCCCACTGCTGGACATAAACCTCCCTCTCAAACCCACCGTTAGATTTTCAATAAATATACATATTTTGTCAAAGTAGAGCCAGTATGGTGGACTAAGGTCTAAATTCTGATGTAGAGGTACGTGCCCAGTAATAATATCATATATAGAATATTATTATAATAAATATGTTACTTTATACTAATATAATAAAGGAAAGGTTTATTTGTAATAAATAAACTGAAACTATAAAACCAATTTTAATAATACTTTCAAAATAAAATCTATTTTATCCGAAAGTAACAGGTTACGCGATTTTTAGCATAAAACGAATACAGGCAAAGCGAGCAAAAACTACACAATAAATACACACATACACTGTAAGTATACCAGATAATTACATAACAGATCAACAGGTTACGTGTGACAAACAAACAAACAGTGCTAATAGTAACAAATTAGAGTTGGCGGCCGGCCAACAGATGCTGGAGAGTGAAATCCGCACGAGAGTGAAACCGCGTAGATAGCGCCCGAACTTCTGCAGTTTATCTAAATATCGCACCCTTGGAACTAAAGTGACCTAACTCAAAAATTATATTTTTCCTAATTTTGTTTAATAAACGACCTCCCAAGGCATGCTCTATAAACCTATGACAAGAAAAAGACAAAATTATAGAACAGAAACAGAGATTCTTTCTTTTGACGACGACTTTTGTCTTTTTGAGTTAGGTCACCTTAGTTCTAAGGGTGCGATGTATTTAAATTCATATTCTAAGTGTTAGATATAGAAATTGATTTTGAAACTTAATTTAGGGATTATTCAAAAAATTGTTGGTGGTAGGATATGTTTAAAATCCGCTCGGATAGCGGCCACCGTACACAGTGTTGTGAGTGTGTCGCGTTCAGGAATGAGCCTGCGTATATCCGGTTCCAACAGGCCGGCATAATGTGCCGATTGCGGAGGGGTAATCATCGCTCGTCAGTCGACATTATATTGCTAGACTCCACTGACCATCAGCTTCAGTAGGGTCACTTTGCAGTATACGTAAAAAACATTGTGGGGTTTGTTCAATGACCGTATGAAAAAAAATAGTTTGACGATTTTATTATTGGTAGTTATTTTAGTATAGTGCATCTTTTAACACTGATGTAATGATTTCTTATGTTTACGCGAATGTTTATTAAAACCGCGGTAAAATTCGAAATATAGTTTAATTTTAATGTCATTATTATGTCTTTCTTTATAATTTACTTGTATGTAATGGAACTCCAAAATATGTTACGTTTTACTGTAGCATATTCAAATCAATGGTAAGGTGTCTTTCTTTCTCTACCAATCGAGGTAGATGTTTTATACCGTTTAAAATAAGACTTAATTTATTTTTATAACGTAGGCCTGAACACAATAGGAATTTTATTTAATGCTCATAACATCAAGTTATTCGTGATTTTTTCTATTTATTTCGGATATGTTAAGGCTTATCAGCCTCGCTTCCGCCTAGGCTAGTCCTCGCTTATCAAAATAGAACGTGCTTCGGACACGAATAAAAAACACGTTTCCAAATGTTATTGTTTTTTTCAATTCTATATATGTCATATTTTTGTGATACGGAAGGCTTAAAAATGAAGCGATAAGCTTTTATTGTTGGAATAACAAGGCTTGTTTTGGCTTGGTAGTTACGCCACTTTTCAACTGAATGTAAAGACAACCAAGTCTTCCTTAAATATACTTAGTCTGGCCATAAATACTGTTACACTTAATTATAAAAAAATATTACATTTGAATTTCGAATCTGTCATTTTTATACGATTGTTCATTGTGTTTTCTCATTTTGGCGCCAATACATTGTAAAATATTTTGCGATATTAAAATGGTGTGGGGTGATAAAGAGAACCGAATCGCTGTGATAGCATTACACAAAGTAGGTATGGAGCCAAATGCAATTTTTAAAACTCTCCATACACTTGGTATTAGTAAAATGTTTGTGTACCGGGCTATTAATAGGTACAATGAGACCTCCTCTGTTTGTGACAGAAAAGATCTGGCCGTCCACGTAGTGTTCGTACGAAAAAGGTGGTCAAAGCAGTAAGGGAAAGAATTCGAAGAAATCCTGTCCGAAAGCAAAAGATTTTATCTCGGGAAATGAAGATAGCACCTAGAACCATGTCGCGTATTTTAAAAGATGACTTAGGACTTGCAGCCTATAAGAGACGCACTGGCCATTTCTTAACTGATAATTTAAAGAAGAATAGGGTGGTAAAATCGAAACAACTACTGAAGCGGTACGCAAAGGGAGGTCACAGAAAAATTTTGTTTACGGATGAGAAAATTTTTACAATTGAGCAACATTTTAACAAACAAAATGACCGTATTTATGCTCAAAGCTCTAAGGAAGCTTCCCAATTAGTCGACAGAGTGCAACGTGGACATTATCCGACTTCAGTGATGGTTTGGTGGGGTGTTAGCTATGAAGGAGTGACTGAGCCATATTTTTGTGAAAAAGGTATCAAAACATCGGCACAAGTGTATCAAGATACCATTCTTGAGAAGGTAGTTAAGCCCCTTAACATCACCATGTTCAATAACCAAGTATGGTCCTTCCAGCAAGACTCGGCGCCGGGTCATAAAGCTCGGTCCACGCAGTCTTGGTTGGAATCGAACGTTTCGGACTTCATCAGAGCTGAAGACTGGCCGTCGTCTAGTCCCGATCTTAATCCGCTGGATTATGATTTGTGGTCAGTTTTAGAGAGTACAGCTTGCTCTAAACGCCATGATAATTTGGAGTCCCTAAAACAATCTATACGATTGGCAGTGAAGAATTTTCCCATGGAAAGAGTGCGTGCTTCTATTGATAACTGGCCTCATCGTTTAAAGGACTGTATTGCAGCCAATGGAGACCACTTCGAATAAGCTTTTTATATTTTTAATTGTTTTATATTTATGTATTAAACTGACACACTGTAAAAGTAATAAATGTTATTTGCAGTTAACAATTTTCTTTTTTCTTTATTACAATATTTATGGCAAGACTAGGTATAGTTACTTATTTTACTTCAATTCAACACATCGACGGTTGATAATCTAATTGACTTGAGTAACTTTTATACATATTAAGAATCAGCACATTTTTCAAATTGTTTTAACCCAATCTCAACTTTTCCAAAAAATGTTTAAATGCCATTTTCAATAACCGATCCTAATCGCTTTTTCGATCTATCTTAAAAATTGACCTATCAGAACAAAGTTTTTACACATGCTTACAAATGAGTTATCTTTATTCATTCTCGGAATCGGATTGAAGATTGAGATTACGGTCGTCGTGAAATTCATTTTTAGAGAAGTTTTTTGTTATGTTTTTGTTTTTTTTTATCGAGGATTAGCAAAGTCTTCACTGCACCTTATGTTATAAAAAACGAAGCCTAAAGTAAGATACATATACAATGTTTATAAGATTACTCGCGTCGAATTATTTTGTCATGTCCCACTGGTTCGCCATCCCTGCCCTAGGTTTTTATAATACACGTAGTATACAGAAATATCATCATGTCTTTAAAACCAATAGGCATTGTTTCCACATTACAGCTTCAAGTAGAGAGATACATGCAAGGGACACCTTACGGAGAATTTTCTTTATTATTTAGCTCTATAACGTTACTAATAATTCAAATAAGGAATACTATAATGTTATATTCTTAGAATTAATTAGAAATGTCCATATAGGCTATCCACCAATCTAAATCGGTTTTCATGGGTTTACTGGTACTAAACCACAAGGTAATTAGATAATTTTATAGATTAGAGTTAAGACGGATATCCGGTAATTATCAGATATCCGGCTTAGTTATCTAGTTGACCAGATATTAAAACAAATAGATATTACGCCTTTATCCACGAACGGGTAGGTAGAGGTGCAAACAGGACTTTCATTTTTCGTCTATAAGTTTCGTCCTATTATGTGATAGGGCCTAACACCATGTCAGCCACAAATTCCAAACCCCGATCTGATATTGACCACAAACTCAATATCACTTTGCCCTACCTGGAATTCAAAATCGAGTCTTTATACAAAATTTTCGGAAAACTGGAAATTTTATTAAAGGCTTATAATTTGTTCATTACGAGAATGTCTATTAGCTGTTTTTTTATTCCTTGCACATATTGCATGTAAGGAAAAATTCTAATATATTTCTAACTCATTTACACGAACGAGACATGTGTGCGTGCGCGCCGAATCACCGCGCGTGTCTGCCTGACTGATAATGCGGCGGCACACTATTGGTGTAACCCTGAAGCTGTTATCGCACGCACTATCTATTCGCCGTTAGCATGGCCCGCGTACTTGACACTAGGAATCATTATGTAGGTTTTGGGCCGCAATCAACCAAATACTAGTAGCGACCTCTGGTGGTTAATATTGGAGAGAAAAAATATTTCCAATTTTACTCCCTTACAATTCTTCTACTGTTTCCGCACTAGAAAAGTATTGGGCAGTAGAAATAACCTCACGAATGCGATAATAATCTGTAGTGTTAATTGCAGTGCTAGGATTGCCAATGATTTTTGTAGTTTATGATACCGAAACTTAGGCCTTTCGCTGTTAAAGTTCCTCAGAACCTTCTCCTGAGATGGCATGAGCTGAAAGTACGGCCTGTTTGAGGTCACTGGGTTTTATAATGCTAAGTCCATACGAGTATTTTAATCACTGGTATATTTGTGTTTACCACGTCAGAAGTTGTATTTCGTGATTTTACTGCTGACTGTGGATTGGGGAGGGCTTGATATTTCAGGACTCACTGTTCTGATGCTCATGTATTGAGTCTCTTCTGTAAGTCTTGCGAGCTGCCAATACAAAAATTATTATTCAAAACGCTCATTTTATAGAGCCATTTAAATATTACGATTAATCGATTTACGTGGAAAATCGATAATCGTCTAAAATAATCGATTATTGATAGCGAAGACGGCGGTGTAATTAATGAGAGACTGTTTCATGTTTAGGGTCAAGAGAATTTAAACTAATCGATAATTTACTTCAGTTAGACGAATGGTTTTGACATATCGATTAATAACTTTGGCACCTTTAAAGGCTTGCCGTAAATCAATGCTATCGTATAGTAAAATTGTGCAGGTCGTTTTGTTGTCATTGCCAAAGTACTATCTGTTACAACTGCTGTATTTTGTAAGTAACAAATCAAATTAACACAAGGAAGTGATTAAAATCGATTCATAAATCGAATTTACCGTGATTCTTATGTGAATAGTTGACTAGGTGAATAGGTCTGCTTGACAAAATCAGTAGCGATAGACCACAGTAACATAAAATGAATATATCATGACTATACAAAATTTACTAAACGTAAACTACATCTATTAGATTATGAAACTGATTAAAATATTATTTAGTTAATATAGTAAAATAAGATAAATAATAATAAAAAATACTATATATTTTTTCGTGCCAATTAATAATTAATTCAAAATAAAATAAAAATTAACGCTAATAAAAATATATAAAGAAATCATAAAGTCATTATCTATAACAATAGTTTATTTAGCCAGAGAATACTGGTCGAAACAATTGTCATTGGAAGGTAATGACAATTAAAATTCCAATTTCAAAATCAGAACGCGTCATTCACAATTTAAAATTCAAAGTCGATAGGAACAATGCAGCGCGCGAGTCTAGCGTTCTATAAACAAATAGTTGCGGGCCGCCATTTTGGCTCGTGAAAAACATTTTAGAAGGCGGAACTAGGTTGGGGTTTTTGTTCAAATTTCGAACAGCGGCCCTCCAATGGCGTGCGCGGGCGGGGCCTGTCAATTCCGCTGACTTGATGTGGACAATGACCTTTTTGTTATTTTTTTAAGCAGCCAGTTTGATGATTCGGAACTCGAGACGTTTTCAGTTTAACCTTTTTTTGTTAATCTGTGACAATGCTCCACGGTTCGGTAGTCTGTGGCTAACTTGAAAGAGATTGTTTTTGAATTTATTGTTCTTTATACTGGCCTTTTGTTATTCATTCTAAATGAATCCACGATGAATTGGTACGTATTTTCATGAGTAATTTTCTCATGATATTTTTTTAGTGACCTAATTTTTTCTGGAAATACAGACTACCAAACTTGTATTATTTTTTTATTCATTTAACAGTTGAATAGATGTAAAATACTCAAGGAACATAACATTATTCCAATAAAACATGCATATAATATTATATCGTACATGTATCACGATTTTATCTCTACGTTCATGAAAGTAGATAAAATGTGCAATTATAATTATTTTGATAAAGGATAAGTATATTTAACCTTCGTCGTTATTTACACACAACTCAACTGCACTATTATATTTATTAAACACTGTAATAATTTTTGCACAAAGTGCTTTGTATTATAAAACCTAAATGTACTTAACTATATTCACAAGTCGTAGGTAGGTACTTATTAGGGCCATTGTCCTCCATATTTTTGTCGCGTATCGCCATACCGAGGTTTTCCTGTTTTCAATATATTGTGCTCAATTTTCTACATTTATAAATTAAAATGTTTCTGTTTATTTAACTCAAAATATCGACACACAGTTAGTGCATACAATGCGAAATATCAGTTGATCAGCGCCATCTGTTGACGAGGAACGGTACTAACATTGAACTCTTATTAGATAGTCACTGCCTTTGTGAATTAAAAATAATCATTTATTAAACGCATACAGTTTGGCTGTATGACTTGCATGTTTAATTATATAAAATTTATTTATTTCTTTCCCGTGACGCTTTTATTGTCAGTACAATCCGAGTTTACACCCTTCTTCAAACTTAGACTTCGCCTAAATTACATTCCTAAAGCATTACTACAACTTAAACTGCTAGAACGCACCACCTACATAACAACTGATCTTAAAACTCAAGTCTCCGAATTCCAGCACGCAAGGAAAGGTCCGAAAGACCCTCCATCAATCAGATGACGACAGGGCGGTGCGATGCAAATTGAATTACATTACGTTAATGTGTTTGTCGTGGTCGTGTCGGACGCGTGTCGTGACCTACAAACGTCGGACCGCGCCTAAAGACTGATGGCTTTGATTTTAACCGATTTTTAAAAGGTTATGTATTTGACTCGTATAGGTACATACATATATATGTCGACAGTTGAAATGCTAATTTACTTAAGTGATATTTTTTGTGTTTTTTTTTTAACTAGTTTAAAAAACATCTTTCTTTTTGTATTGCTTTGAATGACGAAACGAGCTTCTCGTTCGCCTGATGGTAAGCGATACGACCGCCCATAAACAGTACAAACACCATCCAACATCTTGAATTGAAACATAGAAAAAAGTGCTGTTTTTTAATATGTGTGAAACTAGTGTCGCAAAAAATATCGCTTAAGTTAATTAGCCTTAAACCGTCGATATAATGTTCATTTAAAATACTTATTAAGTAATGTTGTATGCCTTTTAATGCGTATCATAGCAATGGCTTCTGACATTTCATTGGCTCATTATTACAAGGTTGTAAATTTTTTGCATAAATTAATTTGTGTATCACATCATTTTATGTATTTGGTAAAAAAATCCAATCATGCTGAAAGAGATTTAAAGGAGGAACTATGAATTATTGTGTTTTCAAATTTTTAACAATATGAAAATTTTAATAATTTCTCCAACATCAATAAAGAATAACAAATGTCACTTTCCAAAGCGGAGAGCTTTAACTAATCATTGGAAAGAGTTTATATCGGCAGTACCTTCCTAATGCTGTTATAAACTACCTTGTTTAGATCCTCAGAATTATAGATAAACAAAAAAAAAATTTTATGATATATTATGAGGTCTAAATCTAGCCATACTTTAGCCTCCACTTTTGGTCAAATAATATTATATGAATTGCACAATCTGGACATTGAACTCAGAACCCCACAAACAAAACAAATTTATTCTTACCACCAATCTGGACATTGAAACCTAATCTCCAGAAACAAAACAAATTTATTCTTACAATTAATCCATTAGTTTCTTAATTTAACGAAAAAAATAGAAAGTACAGCTTAAACACTAATTAAACATCTATAAAGCCTACATACTTTAAGATAGAGAAAGAGGGGGCGACAGAAGGGGTTATAAAAGTCCTCGTAAACACTCGCACCGGATAGCGGATGTGAGATTTCTCAGACATGGCCGCGGATCCGGTGCCGCGTGCGTGTTGATTTCGACGGAATAAGCGAAATGTCGCGAGTAATAGCAAACTGGCTTTGGACGAATTAATATCAAATATTAATCTTACTGAAATTTATATTAATAGATGAAATTTCAATACATAAATTCGAGTAACATTCAATTATTCGAGTAAAGCCAATAGAAGCACTAAATCGATTAACATCTAAGCATTGACACAGACATGTGTCTAGTATATAAGCTTCGTTGCAATTTACTTTTTTATATCCTATATCAAACATATTTACATTAGGTAAGTACCTAATACATCGTACTAATAAATCTAATATGTTATTAAAATATATTCTACATTAAATTTATATAAAAAATTCTTTAATATTTTCTATCTCAATCTATCAAAAGATTTACTGAAAACAATGCTGAAAGTCCACCTTTATACCTCTATAGCATTAAAAAGTGGAATAAAAGTCATAAAAATACCAATCGAAAATAATCGCAAATCCTCATCAATATACCAAACAAATACAAAACGACGCATCCAATCCTCTAGCAGAGGACAGCAGGCAACAGACAGGACATGGTCACTTCAACAGAACAATCTCGGCAGACTGTTTCGATCGCGGAATTAAGAACAACTCATGCGCCGGCGCGGGCGCACTTGACTTGGCTACGGGGGCGATTGACCCCCGACAGGCCAATACCCTGTGAAAACTTAGAAGATTTCTTTTACATCGAAGTATGGCGTAGTTACATAATAAGCGTTTGAAGCAAATAAATGTTATAATTACTAAATTGTTATCGGAATTACAAATACACGAATTTCTTTTGAAATAAAAAAATTTATATGCCGAAATAGTCAGGAGCCTGGAGTGATAGAGATGGAGGAACTCAAAGTGTTTACGATATACTATACATATAATTCATGAGCTTTATTCTATCCGTCCACTTGAAAATCCTTTCACATAATAAAATTTAGCATTAGTAGTTTTTAGACTTTTACAAGCAACTCTAAAACTTTTAAATTTAATAAAAATTTAGACGTTATTTTCTATTACTTAAGTAACAATAAATTATTATACCTTAATTAACACACCTTTAACGCCAATGAAACAAACATCAGACAAAACCAAAAACACGAAATAAAATAGCATTTCCAACGAGGGCCGTAAGGGCGTGCCCAGACACTAACCGGGGTGTTTTTGGTGCACATTATTCTAAAGGGCTCATCTCCAAGTGCAGACATTTGGCCCCCCGCGCGGCCCTCGGCGCCGTCCAGGCAGTAATCACTGAATTAAGAGAGCACGACCCGGGCACGCAACTCCGCGACGCGCTAGGGTACCGCTGGCTGGTTACTGAACCTTATGTAGTCAAATTTAGATATTTTTTTGATTTTAGTAAGTTTAAGCCCAAAATATAATGTAGTCTAATGCCAAAATATCACTGTTTATATATTTTAAAATGTGTAATAATAATTTCTATGTAATATATATTATCATTCTACTTTTAATAAGTTTTAAGTCATAGTTCACCACGCTAGTTTAGTGCGGGTTGACTGACTTAATACATACCTTTGAAATTCTTACGGATAATTCTCAGGTAGGTAGGTTTCCTCACGATGTTTTCTTTAACGTTAAAGCGAGCGATATTGATAAATAAAAATGTCCTAGGTTTACAGGACCATACAACTTTAATTAAAAAGTTTATAACCGCCATTATAACGAGTTCATTTTAAAAAAAAGTACTTAACACAATACTAAACCTAAAATTACATTACAATTTACGTAAAAGCATCATTACGAATAAGCAAAGGAAATGTTTTCAGACACACAATATCCGAAAAATAACGTAGATTTAAGTCGTAAGAAAACGTTACAGTATTGCTGTATATATTTAGACATGAATCATCTATAACTAAACATGAAAATCATAAGTAGGTCAGTGCTAAATGCTCATTATGGCTTCGCTAAATTATTGTTCTGTCAAATGTGTTATCACGATTGTTGTACTGTTTTATTGTTATTAAGGACTAATTTTCTTTGCCGCTAATATCTCTTCTTCAGTCTTTGAAGTCCAAACAGCTTTTAGAAGTGGCCTGCATCCTACCCTTATTAATTTAAAAATTATTTTCATTTTGGATCCGATCTTTCAGCACCCTGTATATAGATTTGTTTACTACACGTGGTAAATACTACTAAATCCCATGTATGGCTGTTACATTTTAAAAATACTACCTTTGCGTACCTTATTCTGTAGACTCGTATTGACCGACAATCTTAGTATTAATCAGTGAAAATTTTAGTAAATTAAAAAAACATCTTCTGTGGGCTCTACGTTTAATTTACCGAAGATCGTTTATGTAAAGTTAATCTATTGATAAATCATAGCTGGAGGATGGAATTCCATCGATTTCTGTTTACTAGCACTTGATATTTGAACAATAGTTCAATATATAGGTACAGCGTACATGATCTTTCTAAGCAAATCTCGCCAACGAAATCATGTTGATATGTAGATACAATTTGCAACGAAAATTTCCGCGAAAGATTTAAATTCGCATTTATTACTGAAATGTTGAGGACCATTTTTTATGGTATGGACGTCTTAGGTGGTATGGTCGTATGAGGCGCAGCGAAGACCACGTGGGAAGTTACCGTAACCCTGCCAGAAGAGAAAACAGATAGGCCGTCCGCCACCGACCTGATGTTTCATTATAAAGAGAGACCACAAGAAAAACTTATTTCCAGATTTAAGAAAACAAGACAGAACTTGGCGCAAAATTCTGAGAAGACATTTCTTCTCGAATGAATATCATCTAGATAAGCGTACTCCACCGTAGACCACATCACTTACCATCAGACGAGATAGTGATGAAACGCAAGCCTATATAAAAAAAGACACGACCCCAAATAATAGTGACTGGGTTGGACTAAGAAGAATGATCTTTCTGTCTGCGATCTATTTATGTATGATTTTATTTGGAGAAAATCGGTATCTAATTTCACGTCGACGACATTTGTCGTCTGCCCAAGTCTACATCATTACAAGCTGGTTACACGAGTTACGACTTTTATAGTAAAGATTTACGATCGTAAACATAATAATTAAAATAACTATAGATATAATAGAATATCAAATTTAACCTATTTACTGACTAGCTGTCGCGTGCTGGTTCACTCGCGTGATGGACTTTATGGGTTTTCCTTTAGGGAATTATTAATGTAACACAAAAACCGTTTGTATGTTAGTGCGTCACGTCAAATATGCAATGTATTGATTATGTCCAATTTAGGTCAAAACTAACATGTATACAGATTTTTGTCAATCATATCAAGCTAGAGTCGAGGTAATTCGGTCGTAAGTTCATTAGTTGGCTAATGGAATCGTCGGACGCGTGTCATCCCCGCTACAGATCAACCATCCAAATGTTTCACGGAACCCGTCTTACAATCTCGATGCACACCCGTCATATTTTTTGCGTGCGTGCATCGTGTTAACGCACTCAAAAGCATCCGCGTCACGCACACACGCACACACGCTCACACGCGCAAAAATATTCGAGCGAAAAATGCGAGCGGCCGCGAGCGGAGCCGAGCGAACACAAGCGAGCGTCACACGCGCACGCACTACGCACACGCGGCCGGCGAAGGACACGCCGCGAGGTCGACGACCCTTGGCGTTTTTTGCGAGCGACGCAGCCGCCTGCCGCACCGCGCTGTGAGCCCCTCGCGCATTGCCCTGTGGGCTTTTTTATTTATTTTTTTCTTAAGATATTGAATTTCGAATTTTGTTTATTTATACATTGGAGTTTTTGAATTGGTTTTGATAGTGTAATAGCACTTTATGTTGCATATAATTTTTAACATTTTATTATATGATACTCCAACACACCTTAATAATAAGTACAAAAATATTTCCATACAATTCATGTACGAGGTACCCTACTGAATAGCTCTTTAAAAACCTTGCAAGTTTTATGAAACATTTATATCTGTAAGCATTAGGTGGGACAGCAATCTATAAAACGGTCAAGATTCAATACACCGTGCGCAGTCGACATAAGAACGGCATAGAGCGAAATCTATCCGGCCGCTTGTATCGACGTTTTTTGCTTTTTTTCGTCGAAAAGATCGTTCACTCGTCGGTTGGGCCGGTTGATACAGCGACTATTCGCACTGTGGGAACAGGGATATGATGTCAGTGTTTTGTTTTATTCTATTTCGAGCGCGGCCGACGTTTCGAGCCGTCTCACTTTATGTACCGTTTGTTTTGATTGCATATTTAATTGTACAAAGTTGGATGACATTTTTATCGATTTGTTTCTGCTTTTTATTGTGTCGATGACTGGCGCGTACGATACGGCTTAAATTGATATGCGTAGTTGCGATAACATTATAATGTCTCTTTGGATGTTTTGCGTTAATAGGGAATTATCTCCTTCCGTATATAGATCTAAAATAACAATAACGCGTAAAAGGTAATCTAATTGAAAATATAATTCAGTATTTAATATTTATCGATATCGGTCAGGGTGGGGTCCAGACAACTCCTTTTATTGCAAACTATGGCCTATAGTTAATCACGATGATGCAACGCGTGTTGATGGACAAAGACAGATAGCATAACGAGATATCGTACATGGAGGATAAGAAATAACAAGCATAAAGTAACAATTTCAAGATTTTTCTGGCACAACATAGTTGCATAAACATGATTTATGAAGAAATACGTGTGCGTGTGTGAAATTTTAATACATTAACATACAGAATCTCGTTAGTATTTTACTTTAAAATGCGTTTTATCACATGTTAACTACGAGTAATGGTTTAATAGAGCGACCTGTTCCGGTTTGACCGGTGGTAGTCGCCGCCGGTTTTTATGCCATGCCGTTAACTCCTGTCGATAACTTATGGCATTTATGTATGAGCTTATCAACCCTAGATATGCATTTGCATATAACGATTCATCTGGGAGAATCACTCCAAGAAGATTTTTCTAATTAGGATAATCTTATATAGGATAATGTCATAATAAATTATGAACTGTGATGAAATCGACTTTCTTTTTTTATAAATTGGAATTCTAGATGGATACTGCCTGCGAAAAAACATGAAAATACAGGATTTGAACTGGTGAAGTCTTGTGACAAACGTTATAAGCAGATATAGCAATCAATTGATATTGCTAAAGCTTTAAGTCTATGTCTATTCGCGAATTACCAAGTGCACAGCACATAAGAATGCTCTCATTGAAAGATCCTTGTCTATGCACTTAAGTTGAAAAAACGTAAACATCCAGAATGTGTAATATTTAAATAAGAAATAAGAAAGAAACCGCCGGGTGAACGAACTTATGAGAGCTATCGGAAAATGGCATCGCAATTTCGATGTTCACTAGAATACGTGGAATATTAAATGTGGAATTAGTTCTTTTTGTTTTTATGAACTAAATGGAACACAATAAGGATCTGTTTCTTAGGTTTATTTACGAAATGTAATTCGATAAGCTTAACGTTCATTTTATCTGTATTCTATTTATATTATATTTGTGATTCATGTGTTTACAGGATTTTAACTTGTCATATAGATATGTACGTAGATGACCGAACAGGTACTTTTTTGTGTAGTCTACATGAGTCACTAATGATGGCGACGTCTGGAAATGGCGCCAATATCCATAAATTACTTCTTCAATTTAAAAAACAAATTGTAAAAATCATAATGAATTCGAGTAATGAGATTGGAACTTGATTGATCCCGGATTTCTCAGAACTTTTTAACCACGTCGTCAATAACCAAATTAAGTGAAACTGTCCATTCCATAAAAACATTTTTAAGAAATATGATTATATTTTGATAACTATTTTTTGTATCCAAAAAAATGGATATCGGTATAAATTTTCCAATAAAAACATTTTGGAAAGATCGAACTGTGAAGCTATCCTTCAAAATCAATGGAAACAATTCCACGGGCCAATACACCGCGTGTGCAGTATATTATTAACAACCTAGGCCAACATTCGGCGCGGGCCAGCCCACCCCAATTCCCTAACCTACCCCAAGCGAACGCACCGTGCGGCGTGTCTGTGTGCGCGTATCGTGCGTGACGCACACCACCGCGACACGCGTACGCTCGTGTTAGTGTGCGTGCGACTTAGGATTTCGACTGTTTGATTGACGCTCTTCGGGCGGATTTTTTGTATTATTCGGCGGAATGGAGACGGCAAGTGATTGATGTTTACTGGTTAAAGCATGACGGATGACTAAATAGAATTGACGAAAAATGTTAGGTCCGTAAATATAATGTTGTTGGGTTGACCCCATGAAGATATTAGCGGGATTGAAATTTATAGATTATCAAATCTGTTTTGGTGTTTTGATGTATGAGGACAATAATTACGGACAATATTTAATATTAATTAGTAGAGACTATTTATGCAAAATTTTCCCTCACGTTATATTATTAGTACATTGTTGCAGAATGCACGTCAATCGATTGGGTCAAAGGTTTTATTTAAAAATATATTATTTACTTGTGTTTCGATGCGACGCTGCAGTTACTAATATATTAATATCTTCGACGAATATACCAAGTGATTAGTAATTATACTTTGCACTTGGGTACCTAATTGCAAGACATATAACATGTACTAAATATTAAATACTTATTACAATACTGTTGTATATTACATTCCAAATATAAAAAACAACAACAGAACAAAATTACTTTCTTACAGCAATCCAGTACTGGCACATTGCATAACAAATTATGAAAAACTCGCAAAGGTTACGTGAAACGAAACATAATGGCAAACAGGATAATCCGATACAAATGTGATGTATAATATCTTTCAAATTACGTTCCATATTTAGAGGCGCGTTCGAACGCACGGCTGTGAGCCGACCTATATAAAACGCGCTCGTGTGCGTCTGTCCCACATAAATACTATATGAACTCGGCCGAAATGGTGTGCGTGCTTGGCTCTGTGTGCGTGGCTTCTTCGCACGGAATTCCAAGTTTGAAATTGGAATGAATGACGGTTAGGTTACTGACCTACGCCAATGGCAGCGTTCCTTTTTGAAATTTAAAAAAGTTTAACTGGCGAGCGAAATGTGCGTAATGGCGGCGGTGCTTCGAAATTTGAATTTATTCTCTTTTTTTAGATTTGTTGGGTACCTTGTGCTTTTCGTTCGTGAATTGTGCCTGTTTCGTTCGTCTGTCGTTCAATTACTTAAACTTTTCGGATATGACTGCGGTTTTAATTTGTAAAGTGTACTTTTTTGTATCGTAAATATGAAGTTTACTTATTTGTTCTATAAGAGAGCGAAGTATAAACTGTAGCTATATTAATATAATCAGAATCGTTTAATCATTCGATTATATAATTTGGTCGTTCGATAGTCGTATAAGCGAGGAGAGAGCTCGGAGTTAGTCCGCAACGCTGACTCTATGCAGGTCAGTGGACGATGTCAGACTAACGATCAGTCTAGTGTTAGAATTCTTAACTCATTACAATTCAGACTTAGTTTAGAGGCATTAGCCGTTCGAGCGACGGATTTATTTGCTCTCAAGTTAAAAAGCGATTTCTCCGGAATGTATTAAAAGCCTTTTTGGACAGTTAATTTGACAACGTGATTAAAATTTGGCTTAATTTTCACTTATCGAAAGGGAAACCTCAGTGGCCACTAATGCGTTCACGGTTCATAGAACATTCTATACCATGACGTCACAGGTAGCTTATTAACGGTCATAATGGGTATTGAAAACATTTGACTAATCTGTCGACTTAAAGTGATGACTATTAATCTGACTTCAAGTGAGAGGCAGTGAATGAAATATGTGTCGGAATATCACTACATTCCTCATCATAAACTGGGATATAGGTGTCGTTTTGTGGTAATCAATATTCAGGATTAAACTTACATACAGTTCTCGTGTTGTTGTAGTCAGGAACTACCAGAAAGTCTTGGTAACACAACACAAACTCTCGGGTTTGTTGTCCTCTAGACCGAAACATGTAGAATTTACGAAACAAATTCATATTTATCTGAGTGCGAGAACCGAACGTGGTCTTGGTGACGGTCAGCTCATCCCTCCCTGTACCATGAGGGCTGCAATAAAACAATTACAAACGAGGATTCTCAAGTAACGCTTGTATATAGTTTCTATCAACTTTGTAGAGACAATAATTATAAATTGTTTTTACATGTTTATGTTTAATTAAATAGCACATAGCTCGGAATACTGACTCTAATAACTACTATGTCTAATGTTATACTTAAGGTTTCAAAAAGATTTTCAAAATTGAGTTCCGTATTTAAGAAAACATTTGCGTTTCAGCACGCGGCGCTAAAATGTTTGGGGACAACATTACCGCGCAACATTGTAGGACTCGGCAACATTTGAGAGAGACTAAAAGAGAAACTTGAGTACCTGTAAATTATCTTTAACTCGCGGTTTCGCCCGCGTAAAGGAGTTTTCCGGGATAAAAGTCCCGCTTTACATTTTTCCGGGATGAAAAGTAGCCTAACCTTCAGAAGATCTTAAAGTATCTCCGTTCAGTAGATTTTGAGAAAATCGATTACATACAGACAGGCAGAATGGGGGACTTTGTATTATAATATGTATAATTTGGCACTTTCGTCACCGTACAAGGAAATAGTAATTGAGATGATTCAAACATCAGTCAGTTGAACTTCTGAGAATTCGTTTGTGTTGAATTGCAGTAAGTAAATATTGATCAAATTAGCAATATTAAATAGCAGTTAAACATTTCTTAGTAACTTATAGGAGTAAGTAGATATGTTATTTTATAAATTGCCTCGGTGGCGTAGTTGTATCGGCACGACTGCAATGCCGAGGTCTCGGGTTCGATACTCGGGCAAAGTAATATTGGGTTTTTCTACTCAGTATCAGCCTGGAGTTTGGAATTTGTGCCCGACATGACAATAGGACTTTCCTATCACATCATGGGACGGAATACGCACGGCGGATAGTGGGTGCACCAGTTACGCCTCTGCCTACCCCTTCGGGAATAAAAGGCATGAGGGTATGGTTTTATAGAACCACCAGAGTTTCTTACCCGTTCTTCTCTGGAGAGAACTGCTTTCCGAACTGGTAGAGTTAATATTAACAGAATCTAAATAATGTTTAACATTTTACAGATTCAAATAAATCATTTCATTTCATTATAGGTTATTTAGTGTTACAAAAATAAACATTAAATAGCTATTTGTTTTATAAGATCATCAATGTCTAAGATAAATCCCTCTCTATTAAAGATTCTTGTTATCGTGAAGATTAGACTTAGATTTGCCTTCTTTTTATAATCCTTTTATAAATGTGAAAGTAGCTCTTGTCTGTATGTGTTACTGTACGGTTAAACCACTGAATTGATTTTGATGCAATATTTAACGGAATGAATTTGAAATTTGTGAATAAATGCCGCTTTTGACAGGCCCGTCTGGAAATCTTTAGCGGAGGATGCTCAATGACGAGTTCATGTAGGTTTTTTTTATTGCTTTGAATGACGAGATGAGCTTGCCTTTCGCCTGATGGTAAGTCGACCGCCCAGAAACACCATCCAACACCTTGCATTACAAAGTATTGTTTGGTATTCCACTGCGCTCGTCATCCTGAGACATGAGGTGTTAAGTCTTATGTCCAGTAGTTACACTGGCTACAATGTAGGTGATGATAATGATGATAGACTTGAAGAATATAGATAGCAGTGGCGAATGGTGAAATTTTCGGAAAGGGAACCCAAAATAACATTTGGGTCCTAATATGCATAAATGTTTGCGAATAGTTCTGATGACAAAATCAAAAAGGAAGTCGGCAGGTATTGGGTTATATGGATCCTTGGTCACATATAGACTACTTTTTTAAATATTTCTTACAGGATTCCTAGAGAGCGATGCCTTAAAGGCTAACATAAATATGTCATAGACTTTTCCACCCTTTTCGCGAACTATTTTCAAACCTCAGTGTAATAATATAAAATGCAACCATTTTCAATCCTTTGAATAACTTACCCCTTCCAATGCCCTATCAGTAATTAAATAAAAAAAAATCAAAATAGTTCCCAAAATCCCGAGTTCCGGTTGAAATAAGAGGCATTTCCTTGACAGGGCTCCGTAGGTTTCCCTATCTAAGAGTGAGAGGGACGGAGGATGCGCGCATTGTGTCGTGAGACAAGGAGGGCGCGAGGGCGACGACCTTTAAAACAAATCGTTGGTGTAAAGGGTTCGGTTTCAGTACGGTCAGAAGGTTAAATGTTTTAATTAGTTTTCCATTTTTTTTGTACTATTTCTGAAAATTAATGCTAAATGGTAGTAACGTTATGTGGTTAATTGTATCTAGACTATAATGAACGTTTAGAATTGGACCCAGTAGTATCACCATCCGAAAAAATATTTTTTTTTTAATCATAAATTTAATAAAATTGTAAAGGCAGTCTCTACCAAACTTTATATACAGTATAAATGAGTGAACTTGACTAGTTTCACTGTCCCGCAGTAAACGCACGTGACGTCATATTGTCTGTAACTATGTGTTTGTGCCAATTGTTTCTCATCCCATTAATTGGTAAGCCACATGGTGTTCTGATATTATTTATTAACACTTTGTTGTACATCAAGGTTAATGTATAAAATATAAGTAACATAATAATACAGAAGTACAATTGGCAGTCTCATCACGTTCCATTTCTTACAGAAAACCTTTGGATGGATTGGAAAATATTTGGAATTTGATAGAGAGGTGTCTACCGATACTAAAATAGAGATAATGGATAATGATGTACCTAATTATAAAATACATACACAATACACAAATATTTAATAAAAATATAATACACCCATGCACTAATTATAAAATATATAAAAAAATCATATTATTCCTATTGAGGACATATAAGGTGGTAAATATGATCGATTAACTCCTTGCTTTGTTTTGGAATATTCCAAGATGAATCAAATCTTAGACATGCACTAGTCTTATGTTGCGTTGAGTAGTAATGAATATACCCAGCTGAATTGCAGTTCATCATGAGTATAGTTATTCGAATTCCGATAATAATGTAACCAAATAATTAAACAAAAAAAGAATAACCAATGAATATGCCACACCCTGAATAGAAGGAAGATAGAAACAAATAGTTCAAAGAGTATTGCTTTGCTGTAGAGAGATCCTTCTTTCTTTCTATGTGTTTTATACCAAAGTGTGACTCACGCGCATGCTACGCTCTACACTATACGTGATAAAATATTCTTCGTACTACCCTCTCCTTCTAACACAATCAGCATGAGCTTACACAAATTAATGATAGTTTAACTTACAGATATTGTTGCTTTTTAAAGCGACTTAATTATAACTTATGTTAAATTCCACTGTAACACAATGCACTAAGCGGTGATGGTCAACACGTCACCTATGATTGAATATGATTTTTTTTTGGAAAAAAAATTGGAATTTTAGTAATAAAATATTGGTAATTGTATGCTGTCGGTACATTTATCTAGGCTCACCCTGAACCCTAGGCTCGTTGCGGATAGACAGGGACCTAGGCAAAAATTACTAGGGTGCTATGACACACACAGCTGTGCGTGCGTGTGGGTGTGTACTTCGAAAACTTATACAGATGTATATATGTCTGGGGTGTACGAATTTTGATCACTAGTGATTTGTGATAGTCTCGGGTTCGATTTTTTAAAAATTCGAGTAGTTTTTTGGTTTAATTTGTGAAGTACGTAGATGATCACGTGGGACTTGAATCTTGATGTACTTTAGGAATTTGCATTTTATTTATATGTGAAATTGATTTACGTGGATTGATTGTTATATTTTACCAAAGGTTACTTCCCATAATACTATTTTGTTTGAGAAAACACGTCTTATGGTTTTGACCAGGCCCTAGTCCACCACGCTGGCTTAGTGCTGATTGGCACACATCGCATATCCTCAAAATTCTTATAGAAAATTTCTTATGTATGCAGGTTTCTTCGGGTGTTTTCCTTCACCGTTAAGCAAGTTAATTTCACAATAAAAGTTGCTCTCGAGTTTTGAACCTGCGAACATTCGTCTCGGCAATATGTAAAAAAAGGCTATTCTCACTTAAAAATATGAAATGTAAATAAAAACAATTACAATGAGTCCCTTTACAAAAGCCATAGGATTGCAGGCTCACCAGCACGCGAAACATCTGATTGAGGTGTATGAACAACGGGTAATCCGCAGCGCCGTCTGTGTGTCACGCACGCCGCGTCTGTAAACACGCGGCTCAAAATATTATCCGGCTGCCGGGTATTTTTGGTCGCCACCCGGACAACCGGGTCATCGATTTATATCCCACGGGATTGGGTTTAGGGTTCCGCTGGCTGATAGTTTTCTGGATTTCTGTCTTTCAAAGGCTTTAAGGGTAGACATACGTTATTTGTTTTAATAGGGTTCCGCTAGCTCATTTGTCTGATCCTTCAAAGGGAAGTCCTGCGGGTAGGGTACCGAATCTGTTTCCACTCTGTTTTAAGTTATATCACATTATGTAAATACTGTCCGCATTCAATATTATATACCTTACTCCGAAAACATAAGTATTAAAAGAATTGAAGCATTGTTATCGTACTAAAAAAAATAACAAACAACTGCAATATTTTGCAATACATAACGTATTTATCCTTAGTAACATTTAGAATCTTCAATTATAACCTGTATATGTGATAGGATTCGAACCTGAGACCACGCACTAAAGCTGCGCGACGCAGAACCCGAAGGTCGTCAACAAGTCCACAGATGTTTAACCTTTTCTCTTCATTTCCAATTAAATTGACTTTTGTACGGGCTCTGCGGAGAGAGCATTATCGTGCCGGAACAACGAGATCTGTGGAGACTTCCAACATGTTATAATTTTTCATTTTTGAGGAACAAAATCACACTCTACTTCATATTGCCTTTTGTTCTCATAGATGTGGCTATAAAGATGTTCTTAAAATATTAATAACTTAACTTCATTTAACATTTATATTACTAACATAAAGAATAAATACATGAATCTCATAAACCTAGGCTATTATTACTAGTTATATAATAACTATATAATAATAGCTATATAATCTATACTATTATATAAAGCTGAAGAGTTTGTTTGTTTGTTTGTTTGTTTGTTTGTTTGTTTGTTTGAACGCGCTAATCTCAGGAACTACCGGGCCAAACCGAAAAATTCTTTTTGCGTTGGATAGCCCTTTGTTCGTGGAGTGCTATAGGCTATATATCATCACGCTATACCCAATAGGAGCGGAGCAGTAATGGCTAATCTCAGGAAATACCGGTCCAAACTGAAAAATTCTTTTTGCGTTGGATAGCCCTTTGTTCGTGGAGTGCTATAGGCTATATATCATCACGCTATACCCAATAGGAGCGGAGCAGTAATGGCTAATCTCAGCAAATACCGGTCCAAACTAAAAAATTCTTTTTGCGTTGGATAGCCCTTTGTTCGTGGAGTGCTATAGGCTATATATCATCACGCTATACCCAATAGGAGCGGAGCAGTAATGGCTAATCTCAGGAACTACCGGTCCAAACTGAAAAATATTTTTGCGTTGGATAGCCCTTTGTTCGTGGAGTGCTATAGGCTATATATCATCACGCTATACCCAATAGGAGCGGAGCAGTAATGGCTAATCTCAGGAACTACCGGTCCAAACTGAAAAATTATTTTTGCGTTGGATAGCTCTTTGTTCCTGGAGTGCTATAGGCTATATATCATCACGCTATGACCAATAGGAGCGGAGCAGTAATGAAACATGTTGCAAAAACGGGGAGACTTATAAGTTTTGAGAGCTTCCGTTGCCTGCGCTGCGTAAACGGTTAAAGTTATGCAACAATGATGTATGACGGGATTGTTCCACTTTAAAAGTTCTAAAAAATATGTTATAAAACAAAAGTCCCCCGCTGCATCTGTCTGTCTGAACGTGTTAAACTCAAAACTACCCAACGTATTAAGATGAAATTTGGTATGGAGACAGTTTGAGACCCTGGGAAGAACATAGGCTCCCGGGAAACTACTACATTTATAACGGAAAACTTTAGCCTGAAAAACTTTATAACGCAGGCGAAGCCGCGGGCAAAAGCTAGTAATCTTATAAGATTAGATTATTGTTGAAACCATTGAAAGTGTTCATACATACTTATATTTTACTACTTTGACATCTCCTGCGAAAGTCATAACATATTTAACCTAGTATGAATAAAAAAGACAGCCAATATTTGTAATTTAGGCAATATCCTAATTGAGACAATTTCCTATTCGAGTAATATTTTCGACAATATTATTTATTAAACCATAAATAATCTTCGCGCTAGAACTATCAACATAATTAAAAAAATATATCTAATAATTGATATAGTCTTTTAAGTGGGACTTGTGGTAAATCTATACCTAATTGGTAACAAATTATGACCCTGCGGAATCCATACGACTTTTGAGTCGATAACCAAATTCACACTTAATTCGCGCTGGGAACCCACAACCGTGCACAGCCAAAATACATTTCCAATATCAATAAGAAAAAAATTACAAAACTTGTACTATGAGATCGTCTCCATTCGCTTCCATGTTCCGATTCTGTTCACTAAATTGGCATTTGTTAATTAGATCACAACGGGGTTAATAATTGAACGTGAGTGCGAGTGGGACGCAGCACCACAGCCCGCACACGCGGGACAGAGACAGAAGATATTTGTGAAAGCTAAAAATGTGGTTTTGTTTTGACGACGCGTGTGACGTCATAAGATATCCCCCATTAGTGTCTGGGGTTTCATTGTTTTAGCAAAACATTTTCAAGTTTGTATTTAATTCATTTTTAAATATGTATATGGTTATGTCTATGTTGATATGATCTATTTACCGAGGGAGGCTGATGGGATATTTGTATTCAGAGAATTAGAGACTCTCGATCTAAGATGATACAGTTGCTTTTGGCTATTCATATTTCATAAGATTCAATATAAAAGTCATACCGATATGGTGGCGGATATGAAGTAGCTGTTGGTTGACGGTAGATCGCTATAGTCTGCTATAGGTTTCATGTATTAACTGAATATACGATTCCAGTTTAAAAACATTGTACACTCCTGTGATTAATTCATGTTTTCAACCCCTTCCCATTTTATTTGACTATTCCACAGGTTAAAAGGATACTAATCTTTTTGACGATTTTCACCGCTCGATGTCACCTTGCATTGTCAATTCTTTAGGAGTTACAATGCGTGTGGGCGGTTACGTATTTCTATTAGTATCATTGTTTTAAAAAAAAGGCAGTATGAAGACCAAGTGCTGTTACCTTTTGTAGCTCCAGTGGAATTCGGAAGCGCAACTTCTGTTAATATGAAATTTTTATTTAGCGATAGATATTCTTCTATCAGTACACAGAAAACAAGCTCTCCTTTGATTAGAAGATAATTTTTGATTTCTGTAGCAAGTGTAACTACTCGACATAATAAGACTTAACATCTCATGTCTCAGGATGGCGAGCGCAGTGGAATACCAAACTATACTTCGTAATTCAAGGTGTTGAATGGTGTTTTTACTGTTTGTGGGCGCTTGTATCACTTACCACCAGGCGAACGGCAAGCTCGTCTCGTCATTCAAAGCAATAAAAACCTACATGAACTCCTCACTGAGCATCCTCCTCTAAAGATTTCCAGACGAACCTATCAAAAGCGGCCGGCATCCAACCAGCTCCGACAAACGGCAAGCTCGACTCGTCATTCAAAGCCCCAAAGCCCACAGACAAAATAACGCCCTGACTATATTTACATTCCTCTTAATCATTATCCTTCAATTCGAAGACATCTCACATCCCATACAAAATGTGCACGCAGCGAAAAATTGTAACACAATATCTAGTGTACAGTGTCTCACAAAGCCACGACCCAAAAAGCAAGCCAGCGTACTCCCACGATTGTGTTTCACTAACATTGACTGGCTAAACTTTGTCCGATTAACACATTTACAGAAAACAGAATTCTTTACGAGACGAGCCTTAAGCGACTACTCTTTATTTTTGTACATCAAACCAACATTTAAAAAAAAAATTATCAATAAATTAAGATATAATATTTTTCGGACTGTCAACAATTTAGTCTGACAAATAAATCATCGTGGAAAAATCTGTTAATTAGTTTTTGTTTGTTAGAATAAATAAAATATCCGTCAGCCAGATTTTTAACGAATATTGAGCGTAGCATATTACTACATAGATATTATTATAATGAAATCAGTTCTGTATAATACTCAGTCTACAGGATCTCCTCCAATACTGGAAGGATTTAATTTGGTTCACGCTGGCCTAGTGAGGGTTGGCAGACGCATCTTCGAATTTCTTAAGGAAAATCCTCAAGTAATTTCCTCATAGTTTTAACACACTAGCAGCTATTATTACGTTGGCATTATCAAACAGAAACAACCTCTGTGGTATATAATAACAGGATATGCTTTTAATATACGAAAAGCATCTAAAACTAAATACAAGCGAAGTCTCGGCGACGTAACATGCATTCAAATCGCTTCATATCAGATATTGTCCATAGCAAGCTTGTACTTATCGATTATCGCATAAATGTACTCAATGTGAAGTTAATTTTGTTTTACTATGTTTAAGCGGATTCACTGCCATAAAATTCACGAAAAGAATTTTATTTTACTAACATTATAAATGCAATAGCTTCACAATATTTTTATGTTTGTTAGAAGTCAAATTAGAAATAACAAAATTCATAAAATGAATGTGTTTCTTAGGATTAGTAATGTGTCTTGTAAAATTGTGTAATTAGTAGTTTCGTAAATTGATATTTTATAATGATACATTAATTATTGTAACAATTGTGGCTGTATTTTTTAAAGAAAAAACTGGTCAGATTTGGATGAAATTTGTCACACGGGTAGATCATGTCCTGGATTAACACATATGTTACTATCTATCCCTGTAATTTGCTTCCATGAGAAATCATCATCATCATCATCATCAGCCACATAAAGTTCACACGGACCTGTCGAAAGCGGCCAGCATCCAAAGTGTTCCTGCGACTTTTATCAAGTCGTCGTTTTTCCATGGGAAATAATAGATATTTGAATTTTGAAATATATAGATGGCGTTGGTGTCTTACAGGAATTTTTAAATAGATGTCGGGGATATCTTACAATGTTTTGACTTTGGAGCGGGAAAGGCTTTTAACGCGGGCGAATCCGTGAGCAACACTAATATATATTATAGGTAATTACGGTAGCGATCTTTAATGATGCTTTTGAAGATTGCTTTTGTCATTCCGATGATTGGCTATCCGTAGCAAAACGTCAATATAAACCGATCCCTACCGGCTTTCCTTTATTTACATTTGACTTTGTTTTTATTTTTTATTAAATTTTTCGCGATATGTTAACTAAATTTATTTGCGTTAGTTACTTTTTGAAAAATGACACTTCACCACTGTTACCTTTAGACAAACTTATACACTATTTGTTTACGAATGTAGATAAAGTTTGATTTACGCAGTCTTCAATCTAAAATCAAGGCTTTCACAGTACAACTGAAGTGTTTGTTTGAGCGCGCTAATCTGTGTTTACATCTGCAATTTTCAAAATTCTTGGGAATGTCGAAGGCTATTTGTAGTAACTTATAGATAAGAAAGTATTTGTGTCTAGTTAGCATATCTTAATAATAATTGTTCTCGTAAAATACATCTATAAATAAACAATATCCCACCATGGTAATATAATTTCAGTTTGAACATCTCAAATAAGTCCACTATACAAATACATAGCCAGAAAGCGATCACAAAAGCGCCCAATCAGCATGATCGGTAGTGGAAAATTTTCGCCTTATTAATCCCACAGTCGTGCTCAAAGTAATCCATCTCATTAACCCGGCAAATGTCCCCGTTGGAACTCAAACCCCAATGCTCCCGATCGATTTGCACCGAGACAAGACCGAAGTCACTTTGCAAAACAAAAGGCTAAGTCCTAAGAAAAAGTCCCAATTACGTTTCCCAGTGAGCAGGCCCCCCGCCCGCGCGCCCGCGTCACCCCCGCTGGGCAACCGCACCCCCTCTCACACCCCTTGTTCGCCCGTTTGGTGCGGCGCGAGTGACAGCGGGCGTGTTATTTATTCGGATCATTGTGATTTGTTAGTTATTTTAATCGGTAAATGACGTTTGAATTATTTTTTTAGGTATCTGATATCTGTTTATTTTTTGTTTCGTCCATGTTATTTAACATGTTACATAAAACATTACTATTACTACCAAAATAATCACTTCTTTAAAAACTTACTGTTGAAACTTTTTTTTACGGAAAATAACTAGGTACAGTTTACAAAAGTATTTATTCAATAGTATACCTGTTCCCAATTCTGTCTGGATTTTTTACTTTATATTTTTCCACTGGAATAGTTATCAAAATATTGCGCTATGTATGTGTTAATGTTAAGTAACGGCGAAAAACAAATAAAAATCAAATAATATATTAAAGTTTATAATATCTATCTTGCCTTCTTACTAGAGACTTCCTCTGTGGTAGTTATATTACGATACGACTGCAGTGCTTAGGTTGTAGGTTTGCTTCCTGGGTCAGGCTACTAATATAGGGTTTTTTCTACTCATTATCAATTTGGAGTCTGGAATATGTGCCCGATATGATGATAGGCTGGCCCCTATCACATCATGGAATGAAATGGAAGATGGGTGTACCAGTTGCGCCCGTGCCTACCTCTTGGAGGATAACGGGCGTGAGTGTGTGTGTCTCTCCTTACTATACATTGAGAAATGTAACTAATCACAGTTATTTACTAAGTAATCTTTTAAATTGAACTCCATTATAATAATAAAAGGTTATTTACAATTACATATTTCTTCAAAACAATATGGATTTATTAACTAGCGTGGGTATTACTTGAATTATGTATAAAAGGCAGTAAATATAATTTGTGTTTATTCTCGATTTTGGAAACTGTTTGTTTTTGCAAACGTATATTAATTATAGGTAATTTTTTGTCCCTTATCCTCCATTGCCTAGTTATTAGAAACTTAATGCATTTCTTAATACAATGACGATATCAGAGTTAGATTAGCAGATGTTGAATTTTATAATACGGGACTAATTAAGAAATGATATTCAAGAAATATATACTGCGATTAGATGATTTTACACTTGTGTGTGTTTTTTTTAAATAAAACAATGTAATTATATTGTCCTTTTTCATTGTAATTTTACTACGTTACCATTCACTGTTTATCTATAAGTTTAATTTCGAAACCTGCAAACAATAGAATAAAAACAACAAAAGCGTACAATCCGCTGTAAGTGCGACCGCGCCTTTTCCCCAAAGAGTTTTATTACGCTGTCCGAAGGAAGTAATTTTGTAGGTCCGACTTTTAGTTTTTAAGAAAGTTCATTTTCCTTAGTCCAGACACTTTTCCTTCCATAGTACCTATATCCTAATCTGTACTCTTGAATGTCTTTATACGCGAACTAGAAAGGAGATTTAAAAAATTAAGTTTCTTCTAGAAAGTTCGTAAACTACTTTTTGGAACTCCGTATCGGGTGGTTAGGAAATTTCCTGGTTAGGAAACTATGACTGGAATGGAAAATTAGTGGAAGTTTCGGAGGCAGTAGTTCTGCATATCCGTATTGTATAATTAAAGGTTTTGTTTGCATTCTCAGGAATTATGATTTTGAGAATTGTATAACCTATTACTATGTGTTTTGTCACAGGCTGGCGAGTGGAGTCGCGAGCAGGAGTTAGTATTTTATAACGTTTTCAGTCATACTAAGTTTATTTGAGTATGGAAACGCGTTATTAATCAAAATAGCACTGCAAAAATAGCTTATTACAACTGATTTTAAATGAAGTTCAAATCGATGAGCAAGATATTATGTTATCTTTTAATGATTGGCACAATTATGCCAGCATGTTTCATTGCTTCTTCACGTTCAGACTGGTACACTGGGATGTTAAGTAGCATTATTTATAGTCATTGGCTACAATATCTTTCAAATCGGAACACAACGTTGCTTGGCGGCAAAAATAGTACGATGCAGTAGCGATAGGGGAAAATTTCTGAAAGGGACACAACATGTAAGTACTAATATGTATGAATACACTGCAAATCGTTCCGATGATAATTAGATTGTACATAAAGTGAAAACAGTAGGAATCGGTTATAAGGACGCGGCGTCACTGTTGCGATGTTACCACCCGAGCCGGGCTCCAGTCCGGCGCCAACTGAAACCTTCTCCTTAGTAAGTAAACTGTCCGACCTCGGCCTTAAGTCGTTACATAAAGACCGGGTATTGCCGAATTATTCACTGCCGGTGACCTAGTTGCAGTGATCGGCGCGGTTCACGGCCGCGAAGTTTGAGCCAAGGTTGAGGATATAGTTATGAGCGTAGCGGGAGCGGTTAGCGATTTTGGATTGGTGTGTTGTATTTATATAGTGAGTATTAAAATGGTAGGTATTTTTAAAGTGTTGTTTACAGTTTGCGTGTAATGGATATTTTTATATGGTTTTGGTAATGTTATTAGAAATGGTATTTATATTCGTATTAATCTATGTTAAATATTTGCTTTGAATAATCTAAAGCTCCGAGTGGGAGTTGTACACTCTTATTTTCAAATTATAATTTATACATTAAATTTTTTATCGTTTTTTTTTGTTTATTTATTCAATTCTAACAAATATCAAAACATGAGAATACTTTAAACACTATCATATTATTCATTTTATTATAAAAAATCAGATATCTATTGCGACATTGCCCCAAAAATTATAAGTAATCTACAATAAACTGTCTACTTGTATATTAAATAAAATAAACTAGTTTATTTGATAACAACTCTTTAATAATTTGAGGGATGATAATGTATTTCAATTTAGGAAAAGATCGGTTTATGACGCACTTATGTACTAGGTGGGTCACTATATAGATAGATATAATCTAAAATCCGCGTTTGAAATAAATCATTATGTAACACATTGTGCATTACGCGCGGATTGTTCTTTGCACATTGCGTTAATGAAACCACATACTTATCTTCTTGAAAATAACACTTTACAATAAAGTACTCGAATCGTAATTTTAAAATGAAAAGTTTTGCGCAAAATAAGTATCTCTAAGAGAATTCGTCGCAGCGGTAACATCACACTGTCAGTGAAATATAGATTCACGCACACACCAATTCATACTAAACTATAAAACTACAAAACAGAAAAAAAAAACAGTAATAATAAAATTGAGTTTTTTGTAAAAATATTCATAAGTCATGGATGATTTTGGCACAATGATAACAATGACAAATACGAGTACACAGTTGAATCCATTAACGCAATATCAAAATTACAATGTATTTAAAAATCAAATAATATATTACTTCTGTAAATATCGCAAACACTAAAATTTTAGCTTAATAAAATATTTTCTTATTAAAAATAAAAATAATTAATATAAACGTATCGCTACCGCTTGTGAATATAACCGCACCGCTACATTGTTGCAATAAGCTTTATCCCGTTCGCGTTATGAATTCGGCCGCTCTCCGTCGCGTTTCCCGTGATTTGTGCTCCTTAATGGATATTACAGCTGTAATATTGTAATTATTGTTTCCGGACATTTTGTTTTTGGGTCAGTAGATGATTAATGAGGGATATTGCCGAATTTGTACGTTGCGCAATTAAATAGTGTGTTATACCCATTGTTAATTGGGTAATTGGTTATTTTTACAATTACAATTATTTATTTATTTATGTGAAAGACTACCATCTATAAGTAATTAAATATAACAATGATATATTTCACCTGAAAGCCAATTAAGAGTTTTTACTTATAGTTTCAGGTTAACATAGTATCGAAAATGTATATCATCTAAAATATAATAGAATAAGAATTTTCCTGCAATAATAAATAAGTTATAAAGCTTTGAAAAGCTTTGGAAGGGGTACTAGAATAATAGCAATAGCAAACTGTGACGTCACCGAATTTCACCGGCTATAACGATGCATGTGTTATATAGAGACAGCGCGATATCACAGCTCTACTATTGTTCACAACATTTCAAATATGAATACTGCTTTATTTTTTAATTTGATACTGATTCCGAGGCAGTATTGATGAATTAAATTTGATAATTTTTCAAAGTACAATTAGACCTACTAAATTAACTGGTGGTTAATCTCCATATGTGGGTAGGTACCGCCGCACTGTCTATTTCTGCCGCCAAGCAGCAGTGTGTAGTCACTGTTGTGTTCCGGTTTGAACGACATTGTAGCCAGTGTAACTGCTGGCCCTATTAATACTTAACATCTCACGTCTTAAGATGGCGAGCGCAGTGGAATACCAAACATTACTTTGAAATTAAATGTGTTGGATGGTGTTTTTACTGTTTATGGGTGAGCATATCGCTTACCATCAGGCGAATCGCAAGCTCGTCTCGTCATTCAAAGCAATAAAAAACAAAAAATCCGCTACAGTAAACCGGTTATAACAAATATATTTGCGGCAATAACAACGGAAGCGGTTCAAGATCACTCGTCGGTTATCTTGTGTTTGCCCTCTGTGCGAATAATCTCTGAATGACACTCTGTACTTTGTTATAATCCACTGAATTATGAAGTATAAACCGTTTTTTTAAACTCATTTATTAATTAATAGCTTTGCCCACACCTTCGCCCGCGGGGAAGAATTCTAACCAAAGTTTTAAAGTAAATTACAAATGACGATAACTTTTCTCAATTATCCAATTTTAATAAAACAAACTCTATTTTCTGCTCCCAATTATACTCTATTCACCTGTGAAAGTTATATGAAAATCAGTTCAGTAGTTTAGGAGTTGTGTGCCAACAAACACAATGACAAAAAATCATAAATTTGCTGTGTATTTGTATTACTCTTCTTTAGTCAACAACTTTCTTTTTTATTAATTTTACTTTCAATTCACACGGCGTGTTCTGTTTTATTACATGTAAAGAAATAATTTTGGCTCGCAATCACACTGGCTTGAAAGTCCTTTCTAGAATAAGTCATCATTTCATTTCATATTTTAGTACTTCATAAAATTTTCTTCTATCTCCTCATTATTATGTATTACATTTTAATTAGATAGACACATATCAGATGCTGTTCCTTATTCTTTTATTGTATTGAATGATGTAATATATAGTGATGTTGGTGTACCTTATTAAAAATAAATAAATATACAGCCAATACGAAAAAAAAATACAAAAATATATCTTATCACGAATTTTACTTAGCTTTCCAGCATAAATAATAGTCTTTGTTAATTCAGGATTGGTCCAACAGTACTTTTGATCTAAATTTATTGTGGAGTTTATTTGTTAACTGCTAACAAATATTCAAATATCTATCTAAACATCTTCAATTGTGCTATGAGGGTTTAAAAACTCCCTTCCTTTAAAATGAAGTCTTTCTACTAAAAACCATAAATAAATCTGCGATGATTTTTGGGTTGTTATATTAGTGATCATTCACAGATGTCTTAATTTATTTATATGGGCACAGGAAGACTTCTCTGTACCTGATAGTAAGAGCAGGATCCACATAGATGGCCGATGAGAAGTGATTACCCCTCTCCAGTCGACACAATTATGCCGGCCTATTAGAATCCGGACGTCCACAGGCTAATCAGGGAACGCGACACACTTACTCGGGCCACTATGGCGGGTTTTACACCTTGTGTGTTCACCAGGCGGATAATAATATACTACTATCAATAAAACAGACAGACACACAGAGTAACAGAGACTTACTAATATTCCTACAAGTTATAAATTTATGTATCTTATTATAAGTAAAATATATTATATTTCTTATGAGAATAAAGCTCTTTAAACCCAGAACCCATTTGACAAAGATGGGCGTTATTTTTAGGCCTAATGACATGTCAAATCCTATTCTCCCCTCCCACAAATTAATTCCTGAGACCGCCTTTGTAGATAACGTAAGTAAAGCGTGTTATCAACACTGATAACAGTACAAGGCTAGTCAATTTGTCTGTTTGAGTACCGATTTTGACGTAGAATTTATAGTAAAACTGCCTTGGTGGCGTAGTTGTACTGCATGCGCGGTACGGCAGAGCGTTTTGGGTTCGAATCCCGGGTCGGGCAAAGCGATATTTGGGTTTTTCTGCTCAGTATCAACCCGGAGTATGAAATTTGTGCCCGATATGGCGATAGGCTCGCCCCCTATCACATAATGGGACGGAACACTCTTGGCGAAAAGTGGGTGCCCTGGTTGCGCCTCTGCATACCTCGTCGTGAATAAAAGTCATCAGTGTGTGTATAAGCAGGAATTACTTCGATTTAAACATAATCAGTAAAGTTCAGGGTCGGGCAATTATACGCGTGAAATTTTTGGTTTTAAATAAATGGAGAGTATGGAATTTACGCCGACACGGCTGTCGAAGCCAAATTAATTATTTAAAATGCCTCGTCTTACAAAGGCCTGGAACACGATTCGAGAGCCGGTTAGTCGGCATTGCACTATGTGTATCGCTGTGTACAAAATATAATATAGTAGGATGGATTTTTGACATGATTTCTTGTTCCTTATTGCCTCATTCTCTACGCCGCACGTTATTTTGACAGTACGTAACGCACCATGTCGCGGTGAAGACAATAGAAATTGGCATACAGAATACCATTCCACCAATGATTCCACCCTATTTTTCCAAAAATAACGTACCACTTCCACGTTATGAGTTTACACTGTCATAGAGAATAAGGCCTCATGTGCTAGGCAGAAAAAATCAAACAACTAGCCTCCTCAGAATCGACTGGTTTTTATGTATTTTTTATTTTTTTTATATAATATAGGCTTGCGTTTGACCACTATCTCGTCTGATGGTAAGTGATGATGTGGTCTACGGTGGAATACCCTTGCCTAGAAAGTTTAGAGACAAACTAATGGTGTTGAATATTCACTATTCATTAAACCCATAATTATAGAAGAATCATGAATTCGTCGCCTCGAAGAGAACGAAGTAAAATTGAGAAAAGTAAACGTTGTTTTTGACTTAGGAATATCACACACCATACAGGCATTCAAACAGGCCGGCATAATCGTGTCGACTGGCGAGGTGTAACCTCTGGGGGTCGGGAATCTAGACGCTACTTCATCTACCATCAGATGCAGTGGAGTCATTTTGTGGGGTATCAAAAAAAGATAAACATATGCCGTCAGTTAACAATCCTTCGGGAACCCACTTACCATCAATGGGGACTTTACGATGCTCGAAAAAAAATGCACTAAACACTGCATGAGGTCACTTTGCCTTGTTTGTAAAAAAACTTACCTTAGATCTTGGTCTTCGGAACCGATGGCATAATTTGTACTTATACCAATACTTCATAACCTAATTCAACTTTCCTTCGTTTAGAATTTCATTTAAACAGTATGAAACAAAGCCAAACTTAATTAGTTTTTTTCATCAGTTCTGAAAACAACGACGTAGTAATTAATTAGTTTTCAAACTAGAAAGTTTTTTGTACGTGATCAAGTGTTATACTACATTATTGTAATCAACGTGTGTTTATACTAATATATTACAGCTGCTTTCATTTCGTGCCTTATGTGGCAATATATTTGTCTCCTATCACATCATGGGACGGAATACACATGGTGGAAAGTGTACGCACTTGTTAAGCCTATGCCGACCCCTTCAGGGATAAAAAACTGTATTTCTTTGTTTGAAGGCAGTGTAATTATTTGATACCACTGCTCCTTTTGAAAATTCTTTAATTAATCTCCATTATTCTACAAATAGACTATTTTATACGTTTAAATCAGACAAGAAGAGCTATTGGTCTGGTAACGAATGATTATATATTTATTTATTTAAATTTAAACGGTTTCACTTTACTAATTACATTATTTTTAAACTACAACAATTGACACATACTACGAAAATGTTATATACAAATATCAAAAAAAATATATAGATGACCGTCTATAAGGGCTCTTGGTACAAATGTACAAGAAACTTAAAGATGAAAATTAAATATAAATCACGGTCGATAAGGATTCGTAATGCTAGAAGAATCGTGTCTTAAAATGTGATAGAAGTGCGTAAATCCTACCAATCTTTTTGCCGGCATGTTATGCACTGATAGTCTTCTTGTGGTTTTTTTCTAAATTGACAAAACATATGTATTCGTATTTCGCTGCATCTCTAACCTTGTTTTTAATTTTAAGTTGTGTAAAACACTATTTTGTACCAACTACGTGTTTTGGAAAATAATGTTTAATAAGGGAAGTGTTATACAGTTTGACTCGTCGCGTCTAAAATCACACTGATAAGATAAGTGATAACGGCAGGTCGCACGCCAAGGTTTCGTGCTACGCATCCGGCGTGATGCAAAACTAAATCATTTCACATGACAGGAGAATTGACAAAATGAGTATTATTCAGTCTATGTTAACGCCTCAAAGTGCGACTGCGGAATTAATTAAGTTCTGGAATAGATTGTATCAAGCAAGATAAATAATAATAATAATATCAGCCCTGTATTATATACTTGCCCACTGCTGAGCACGGGCCTCCTCTACAACTGAGAGGGATTAGGCCTTAGTCCACCACGCTGGCCTAGTGCGGATTGGTAGACTTCACACACCTTCGAAATTCCCATAGAGAACTTCTCAGATGTGCAGGTTTCCTCACGATGTTTTCCTTCACCGTTAAAGCGAACGATAATTCACAAAGAATACACACATGATTTTAGAAAAGTCAGAGGTGTGTGCCCTTGGGATTTGAACCTGCGGACATTCGTCTCGGCAGTCCGTTCCACACCCAACTAGGCTATCGCCGCTTAGAGCTTAGCAAGATAAAAGTAGAATCGAATCCAGACTGCATCTATCTTGCAGATGTATGCGGAATCGCTGTTATATTCTTGCTAGCCACGTGTCTGATAAGACACTCTAATTGAACTTTAGGCAATCCCGTGTTAGAAAAACTCCTGCGCAGGGTTTCCATATGTTTCGCACCCAGAATCTCCCGGTCCATCTTCTTGCACAATCAAGTGACAGTACTATATATTTAGCTACAAGATTATCTATCTATGTAACAGATGTTGAGATGAGAGCGGCTGTTCGACTGATGGTAAGCGAAACGACCACCCATAAACAGTAGAAACACCATTCAACACCTTGAATTGCAAAGTATTTTTTGGTATTCCACTGCGCTCACCATCCTGAGATATGAGATGTTAAGTCTGATTATGGCTAGTAATACTGGCTATGTCCTTCAAACCTTCAGTCCTTCAAGCGGTCGTATCGCTTACCATCAGGCGAGCGGCATGCTCGTCTCATAACAAAATAATACAAACGCCATAATTCCGACAAAAGTGATAACTATAACTGTCAATAAAGGAACACTGTAAGTACATAAACTAAAAGGACATTAAGATAGTATATTCCACTTCAACCTGAGCCTATATTCAGCTTTCGAAAACCTTGATCATAATGAGTTATTATATTGTCATTTATAGCTTGGACAAAAAATCACTTTACGTTCCTGCCGGCGACATCCGTTTAGGTAATCTGTTTTCTCTTGTAAGGTCTGGTGCAGCTTCGTTTATGTTTGTATACCCAAAGCATTGATGTTTTTCAATTAGAAGGTAATTAAAGGCTTAAGCATTAAAGTGTTCAAATTTGGAGGTAATCGAGGGCATAATTACTATGTTTATATTTTATTCACTCACACAGATATAACAATAATAAAAAAAACAATAATTACAAATGGCGGTTTTATCTCTACACAATCAATATCTTTCAGATTGGATGGATATAAGAAAAGAAGTCGGAGTAGAAAGGTTATTGTGATACTTAGTATTAATCGTCTAATGTAGATGTCTATAGTTAATAGAGAACGAAGAAGAAGAATAATACATGACATATGTAAAATTATAAAAATTAGAATTGATTTCCTCTCACTTTATAATATTTTTTATTTTTATAATTTCATTCTTAAAAATACTAAGTAAATAAAAATATTTTTAAGAATCAAATACTCACTTCTAATAATTATAGTTAGTTTTTAGTGAAATGTCAGATTTTTATCGATTTGTGACAAAGTTATTTTATTAATTAACTATAGTTAAGACTAAAGTCATCTTACATAATTCCAAAACCATAAAACAGTGACAACCTATAATTTACATAATTTCTTACGTCATAAATTTAATAGTCGACGCTACATAATTTCAATAAAGCGCATACAATATTATGTAAATGTCAAGTGAGGCTACTTAACCAAACAAAAACTGAGCGGTCATCGCTAATGACCGTCCTCCGGGCTCGCCTGCTGGCAGGTGACTCCGGTGGTCAGTCCACCGTCCACGTTTACCATAATAACAGCCATAATGACCCGTTGTTTATCATCCCCGGCCGCACACAAAAGCCACTGTGTTTAATTAAATGTCCATCAATATTATTTGCGCAAACATTAATATATTAAAGTTCCTCGCATTGCCGACATAAAGGAATGGCGCACAAACATTTTCAAACAAAACAATCCATGATAGAAGCAATTAATATAATAAAACCTTCATTTAGGCCAAACTACCGAGCGTTGACGGCGTACGCACGAAAATCCGTCTTTCTCTTTCGTTCGCGCGCCGGTCCCGCTATCTGTCCCCGTCGCACGTTCGAAATACCGTAAGCGAGAGGCATGGTGGGCGGGCGCGGTGGGTATTTTTTCACGGTTAGATAACGGCCCAAACGGTTCGCATCTAGGCGCCTTTCCGCATAACGATGTTGACTTTTGGCCACTATAAAGAACCTTGTCATGTTTTTTTTCACGATTCAACATGGCGATTAGTCTGATTGGAAATTTAATTAATCGTTTGAAATAAATGCAATCTTCACTGTTTTGCCGAGCGAAGTAATGGAACCTTGTTTGGAATGAAAAATCCATTACAGTAGCATAATGCTTTGTGAAAAATATTTAATGAAGGTTCTTATGAAGATTTTTGCTATTACATTAATTATGTTTGTTAAAATAATGTTACTTCATCTTTTATTCATTATATTAATGGGATCCTGAGAGGTCGTATTAACTTATTTTGCAAACAAGAGTAGATCCAAGCTGTTGCAAGTAATAATGTCAACAATATAAACCTGTTTGTTTAAAACTCATTTGTTATGAAAAATCTAACCTATAAATTAATCAGCAAAAAATGTCCCACTGACAGATAAATTGGCGGGAACAGAACACCGACGTGGTAAATAAAGAGGCGTGTAAACAAAGTAGATGCGGTTTGATATACGTTAAAAAAACCACCGAGTATTAAATTAAAACCAACAACGCAATACTAAATGCGATACCTACAACGTTGTTTCCTCAATCGCGCCATTTTAGTTTTTTACTAAGCGCATTAATCATCAGCTCTTGACCGTGGTTGGCTGGCCATTATTCGTCACATAATATAATTGGTTGGTTTTTGAATTAATTTTTTACTTAGATACACGGTTACCGCCTCGTGACCTTCGTTATTTAATCGTCTCTACATCCTGTTAAAACTGATATTTTGCATTTGAATTGTATTATGCTAACCGCATATACATAAGGCTGAATAACAATGATGCCTTGTACATTATTGCACACATATACATTTAAAATTAAACATATTAAAATTGAATGAATTTGTCTATGATGTTCTTAATTCAAAACTTGTTTTAGAATAAAGACAAGGATTAATAGGAAAATAATTCGATACAATTTGCTACGCAAGTTTCGTGTAAACATCGAATCGTGAGCGTTGTACAGGTGTGTCTCGTTGCGCGGACGGGTGTACAGCAGAAACCCAATCCCCGAGACAAGGCCGCGCCCTTGTTCCAATAGTCCGGTGCGCCAATACCTTCAAATGTATGTAATTACATATCTAATTTACATTGTTCGCTTTGATGTTGATGAATTTTATCACAGACTCATTGCTACCGAGATATACTTAGACTCGGACGGCTATTAAGTTGGTAGAGGTGAAATTTTATTGACGAGTAACGGATACTTTAAATCTAGAATGTTCTATTTAGAACTAATTTCTGGCCACGTTTAAATATAAGACTCTACCTTAGAACAGTAAGGGGTTTGTTTTCCCTTGAAAATCTTGGATCAATAATTATAATTAATAAGCTTCCTGCGGGACCTTCATAAAGTTAGAAACGTCTATTTGATGCTAGATTTTAACTTAGTAAAAATATTAACCGACTTTTTTTCTACTCGAACATGAACTACTCTTTGTTTATTCCAATTTAGTTGTGGTATTTGAGTATCAAAAGGACGTTTACAATCGCCTACATAGTCCAAACAATGCTCTTAAGAAATGAAGACTATTTTAGTGTCCATGACGCATTCAGTGAATAGCCATATATGATAGAGATGGCATGAACTTGTTTCCATACAAAGACATGTTTGTACGATTTTAAAATTAATTCAAATGAGAGAATTAGATCAAGTCCTCGTTCTTTATAATTATAAATTGATTTATAAGATTTAGTTTTATAAAGTAATTTAAAAATATATATCTGCTCTATGCCATTCTTTTTTACATTTCCGCAGAAAAAAATATGTTTTTCAAAAATAGAACGCGTGTAATCTATACTATTATATAAAGCTGAAGAGTTTGTTTGTTTGTTTGTTTGTTTGTTTGTTTGTTTGTTTGTTTGTTTGTTTGTTTGTTTGTTTGAACGCGCTAATCTCAGGAACTACCGGTCCAAACTGAAAAATTCTTTTTGTGTTGGATAGCCCTATGTTCGTGGAGTGCTATAGGCTATATATCATCACGCTATACCCAATAGGAGCGGAGCAGTAATCGCTAATCTCAGGAACTACCGGTTCGAACTGAAAAAATATTTTTGTGTTGGATAGCCCTTTGTTCCTGGAGTGCTATAGGTTATATATCGTCACGCTATGACCAATAGGAGCGGAGCAGTAATGAAACATGATGCAAAAACGGGGACAATTTATTAGTTTTGAGAGCTTCTGTTGCGTGCGCTGCGTAAACGGTTAAAGTTATGCAACAATAATGTATGACGGGATTGTTCCTCTTAAAAGTTCTACAAAATTATATCATAAAAACAAAGTCCCCCGCTGCATCGGTCTGCCCGAACGTGTTAAACTCAAAAACTACCCAACGTATTAGGATAAAATTTGGTATGGAGACAGTTTGAGACCCTGGGAAGGACATAGGCTCCCGGGAAAATATATAGCGTGACTTTTATAACGGAAAACTTTAGCCAGAAAAACTTTATAACGCGGGCGGAGCCGCGGGCAAAAGCTAGTAATTAATAATTATAAATAATTTTTCGTTCACATTTACATCCATGATCCAAGTTTGCTTAATAAATCTCAACCTTAATACAACTTACAAGGATTTTGTGACTTGGCTGTGCAACCAACCGTACAATTTAAAGTCCGGCTATTCGAATTTATAATCGCCAAACGTGCGAATTGGTACACGAACTTATTGGCAATTTGTTTTCGTGAACCCACGAACATTATAAATTAAAACCGGGGCTATTCTCTGTATAAACGCGTATGCGTGCGATGGCTGTATGGCGGGTTTTCTCTAGCCCAGTCCGGTTTGTACGGAAACAGGTGCTATGCCGTCTGTACGTAGATAAGCGATAACCGCTATTAATAATTGAAGTTTTAATTAAAATTGTTTTGTACTCATGCGAATTTGTTCGCTAATGTTAGGGTACATTTAGACTTATTCAAGGTTTATACTACAATGTAGATGCAGCGTTATAGCTGATAGTGTCTGCCGCTCAAAGTAATGACAAGATATTAAATGAAAATATGTCTATTATAGTCATGTTAAGTATGAATATAAGAGTAGGTAACATATAATATGTTTTATCATTTTGCATCAAATAATATAACAATTATTTGCATAAGTTTCATTACTATTTAAAATTGTAGTTTGCAAATATCTCTATAATGTTTAGATGGGTATTTCTCAAGTTATTTACATGATAAATACATCTTTTCGACAAAGCAAATTATGACATGTATTTAAGTTTTGAATTTGTTTAACAAAAAATTGAATTAAACACATTTTCAACAGAAAAAACTATCAAAAGATACACACATCACGCCTTTATCTCCTAAGGGATAAGCAGAGGTGCAATCAGTGCATCCGTATTACACCAGTGTGTTTTGTGGACCATGGCCAAATCGAGCACAATTTCTGAGCAGAAAAACTCAATGTCAGTTTGTGCGACTTGGGATTCGAACCCAGGACCTCAGTACCCAATAAAACCACGCCACTAAAGCACACATTTTCATTTATCTATGCACACTTGGAAAATAACACTTTATAATAATCTAGGTGTCGGGCCAGCCGTATCACAAAACAGCATGATAAAAAGCTTAGCGTTCGTACTACTGATAACAAGTGAGGGGATTACTGATACTGCACACATGGCCTTGTCTACCCGTTAATTAGAGGGTTTACATTAAAAGACTAGGTTTTGCTCGCGGTTTGGCCCGTTAACAACTTTTACGGCAGTTTTTTGCAAGTTAAGTTAAGTGATACTTGGGTTTTTCTGCTCAATATCAGCCCTGAGTCTGGAATTTGTGCCCGAAATGGCGATAGGCTCGCCCCCTATCACATCATGGGACGGAACACACTTGACGAAAAGTGGATGCCCTGGTTGCACCTCTGCATACCCCTTCGGGGATAAATGCGTGATGGTGTGTGTTCTGCAAGTTGCCGAGACAAAAAAAATGTCCAATATATTATCAGTGTCCCACATCACTGCTAATTAGAGGGTTTACAGTTGAAGACTAGGCTTTGCTCGCGGTTTAACCCGCCTACAGATTTTCCGGCAGTCTTCTGCAAGTTCCCGAGATAAAAAGTGTCCAAGATAGTGTCACATCAACAAAATTTGCGAATAAACCTCCAAAGGTTTACACAAACTTTTTCAGTTATAATATTAGTAAAGTACTAACAAAATAAAATAATATTAGCACTGAAACTTGCATATTTGTGATATGTACGAACTCCTTTTACTAATGGAAAAAGTAGTGGCCAAAGGAAAACCGGTCGAAGGAAATAATGTCGAAACAAAATTAGTTTTTGTATTTATCGCAGTGTTTTAAAATTTAATTTTCTCTCGATGTTTCAAAGACTGCATCCTTCATGATTCCGTCCCGTGACCTATCTATTCCAATCTCAAACATAAACCATAGAAATTATGAAAAAAATCATGGTTCCGGAACATCCGCGAGTAGGATTTGAAGGGTATAAATATTTCGCCTTGTAAAGGACAAAAGAAGCTCTGGGCTGACTGCCAATCTTCACTGGAGAGGCACTACAAGAAAATTAACCCTGTATTATTTACGTATTGTCACACTAGGCTAGGGCCTGCTGTAGTACTAAAAGGGTTAGGTCTACTACCCTGGTCTAGTGGGAATTAGACTAAACCCCTTTGAAATTCTCACGGAGAATTGTTAGGGATTAATGCTAAAGAAATATCTTTAGAAAATGTTTTTATTTATTTAGCGCATAGTATAGGTAAAATTCTTCTGTAATGAATCAACTTTTAAGTAATAATAAACAATAAACAAATAAATATATAATGACATTATTTCTGTTGAAATAATTAACATTTCAATGATCGTTTCCAAGAAAAAACTGTCAATTATTTTATCTTTGCGAAAACATAATTCTAGGTATTTGAATATTACTTTCTTTATTATGAATTCCTTGACCAAGTAATTTCTCTTGCATGAAAATATTGTATAACATTCTATATAGGCGTACTTAGAGTCACTTTTAAATAAATGGAAAAATTTAGCAAAATACTAGGCTTATTCTTTTGCTCACTAGTTTTTGTACTTACGCTGGCTACAATGTCCTTTATACCCGAACACAACAGTGACTACACACTGCTGCTTGGTGGCAGAAAAAGACATTGCGGTGGTACCTACCCAGGCGGACTCATATATGAGAGACCTACCACCAGTAGACTAGTTGCCGAGCAATGGGGTGCAATTATTGGCGGTATATAAAAATAATTCGTTCAGTTGCTCGTTTCGTTATCAAAAACTTACGTCAACTACAAGTGTTGTTTTTATTTGTTAAATGAACTTAACTGTAGCACGCTTTTCTCACTTTTCAGGGGTAGGCAGAGGTAATCAATCCATATTTCACCAACTATATTAGCTCCCATTTGTTTAATCTCTTAGATACAGACAATAATCAAACTGCATGAGAAAAAATACAATCTAACTTGAATATAATTTGTTTTTATTTCGTAAATTCTTAACATTTTCCAACTTTACAATAAAACCAAGAAAACATCGGCCACAGAAAACATCACATCCACCTTGAATAAAATTAATAAATTTAAAATAATTATCAATGCGATCACGTAGCGAAATGTCCGGAAAATATCTTGTAATCTAGCTAATCCAAGGTCTTGCAGATCGGCTTCCGTGATTCCAACCTGTCTAAATGACAATGGATGCGCCGTAGGAAATGTTATTACTAATCCCAAGTATAATGTCGCAATATTTCCGTTTAGATCTCAGGCCACAGCAAACAGTGATCTGAGGTTTAGATGGAGTTTAATAGGTACATCGATATGTACTACGTACTAGATCTGGCGTTCCGAACTCTCAATGTGTTCAACTGAAGTGTACTGCAATCTGGTATTGGTTGCCATTTTACTTATACTCCAGATTTTGAACAAATAGTTTATATGAACGGATGTCAATAGAATATACGTCAATGAATAGGTTTTTTTATACGGACACTGCATTTGTTACCTGAGACCTGAAACGTTAGATATAGTGCCACTATACCCAGCAAATTACAATATACTTCAAACCAAATATTGCTTGACAGAAATAGACAATGCAGGAGTATCTACCGGACTCTATACCACCAGTTGCGAAGGGTGAAATTTTTCAAAAGGTAATTCGAGGCGAAAAAATGCCTTAGTTAACATATCGCGGCCAATTTAAAAAAGACAAACGTAAATAAACATAAAAGGGAAGCTGGTATCACAGCCACCTACGTTAAAAACCCCTAACCATAAGTGCTAAGTAGCCGCGAGGCCGCTGTCAGGCAACATTAGAGCCAATACACGTCGCCACTAACGAGTCGAGTGATTAACGATCGCTAATTATCGCACACAAATATGGGACATGATAATGGATGTTTTTCACTACTATTTCGGATTAGTTCGCGTGATGTTTCAAGGGTTTGTGAGGGTATTTTTGTATAATTATGATGAACTATATTGGAGTGAGCACGAAAAATAGTAACCTAGATTATGATGTATAAGGGTGGTAGGATATATAAGGGGGAGGTTCCGCTATTTGATACGTAACTCGCCCTCCTTGTGGTAGAATATTTGTATATGCCCAGCTAGTGGTTATAGTACATAAGGACCTGGCTAAGGTCGTAGGAAGTCGCTGGATGCAGGCCGCTTCCAACAGGTCGACGTGGAGATCCTGGGGGAGGCCTATGTTCAGCAGTGGACTTCCTGTGACTGAGATGATGATGATGATGAAAACCCGCTATAGAGGCCCTCGTCAGTGTCGCGCTCGGGATCAGCCTGAGTATATTGGGTTTCAAACAGGCCGGCATAATTATGTCGTCTGGCGATGGGTAATCGAAACTCTATTTCAACCATACTCCATTTACTATCAGGCGCTGTGGTACGAGCCCAGCACGGTTAAAATATAGCATTATGTGAGGAAACCTATGCTCCTGAGAATTCTTCTTAACAATTTCAAGGTTATGTGAAGTCTGCCAACCCGCATTAGACCAACACGGTGGAGTAAGGCCTAAACCCTCTCAGTAGTAGAGGGGGTCCGTGCTTTGCAGTGGGACAGTATAAATACAGGGCTGATATTATCAATATATAACAAACGACTGTACATTTTGTGTTATGCGGCTTAACAGCAAAAATACACAAAATAGATACAATATAAACAGGCTTAAATTAAAGACTTAACTTGTAATACTTTTACATTTTAACAATAACTAGTTTGACAAATTAAACGACATATAATGGTAGGTTCATAGTTAATTACCGGTGAATAAAACGAACTAACTTTATATCAAACACGACATAACGCTAATTAATCCATTTTGTTGTTGGCTGCTGCCTTTTTAACACGCGTTACATTGCGTTCAGTGGCAATAAATATATCAATAATATATGTTATAATATTATCAATAAGGAAGGTACGTTTCTTATCTGCCAGAACTATAATCAAGAAGAGGGAATTAGAATCTTGTCGGTTACTTTACTCGAAGCACTTGGTTCACCGGATTCCCAGGAATGGGAGTCAAAAAATCTTGATTGACTTCCATATGTAACATTATATGCGTTGTTATTTACATATCAACAATTAATTTTTATTTATGTCTTGTTGTCTTGAGACCTACTGGGTATATTTTCAAGATGAAATCCTAGTATGATAATCTAACACATATCTTTTTGGCATTCATCCCATTTCATAAGCGGTTTTTACATCCGGGCACGCAGTGACCCCACTGCATCTGATGGTATGTAGAGTGGCGTCCAGATAGAGTAACTGACGGAAGATGATTACCCCTTGCCAGTCGACACAATTATGCCGGAATATTTGAGACGGGATATACACAGGCTGATCCCGGAACGCGACACACTTACGTGGGCCACTATGGCGGGTTTTAACATCTTGTGTACGGTCACTATCGTATCGACGCGTTTCTCCCTTATTGCTTATTTAAAAATACATATATACATAATTTTATTTCTTCTTCCCTGCCAGCCCGACCTGGCTTCTTTGTTTACTAAGTATATTTTTCATTTATTTTATTTTCAATATAAATTGACTTTGTTTATATAAGCTAATCTAATTAAGTAATAATTAAATATTCTAATGTACCTTGAGTTATCATAAGTGCAACTATGTTCGCCTACGTGATGAATAAAGCATTTTTATTTTTGTTTTTATTTATCCGGGCGGATATAAAATATATCCTACCACCAGCAAATTGTTTGTTAAGACAATAACTATAGCAGCACATTTCGCACATGTTACCGAGTTAGCACGTCATAAACAACACTATTGTTCAATTTATGACTCCCAATAAGTAACCAGTTGGCCACGTGATGTATACATGAGTATTTAGAGATTGTATTCGTGACAAGTTGGATGCTGGCCGCTTTCGACAGGTCCGTCTGGGAATCTTTGGAGGAATCCTATGTTCAGCAGCTGACTGTGTGGTTGATGATGATGATGATTTTTGGCAATCGGCAAATTGCAGTAATGATTCCCGCACGTCAAAAGTTAAAAGTTTCTTTCGTTGTGGATATAGCAATGTAATCTGATTTATAGGCGTTGTTACGTAAACTTACATAAGTACGCTGTTGACCTTATATATCTATTAGCAAAAGACCTTTCCAGCATAAGTACTAAAATTAATGCCCCGTTGGTTTTAACGCCTATTCAATAAAATTCTAATATTTATATAAACGATTGATTTTCAAATCTTCATTAAAATTAATTATGAAAATAATCTTTGTCAAAAATATCTACATAAAAACGTCCTAAGATCGTAACACCAAAGCAACGCCATCTATGATTGTGTATAGGTAACTCGGCGTTATAGTTAGCTAAACTCTAGGCAGGACAGGTCCCGTAAAGCGTATCACGCTGGACGTAGTCTAGGCCGCGTCGGTACAAGGCCACTGGCGTGCGGACACCACACATTCGGTAGAGTGGGGATAATTCCCATTGTATTTTTATCTATGAAATCTGAACATACTAGATGTTAGAGGAGTCTTTGTAGCCAGCGTTATTCTGGGATTATGAGACAATATTTGCGTCAAGAAATAAGCGCAGTGGAATGCCATACAGTATTCTGTAATTCAATGTTTTGGATTTTGTTGCTTGCATTAATGCGTGAAAGTGTCGTTTACCAATTAGTGATTTATATATTTATCATTTATTTATTTATTAAATTAAGACGCAAAACAGATTACAATTAAAAACTAAAAAAAATTATAAAATATACAAACATAAAACGAGATTGTATACCAAAACATTGCGCCCTAATACTGGTTAATTACTTAAAGTGCGGACTAAGATAAATTAAAACTATTGAGTAGTGTATAGTTAAAAGATTAAAACAAGAAAATAGTATAAGTGTAACTTAACAATAAATAACTAACTATTGCCGCTAGATATTCATTGTTTTAGAATTCTTGAGAATGAACAAAATCCAAATGGGAGTCTTGGTCGTCTCATTTAAATTGAATTAAAAAAATCATGAATCGCTAAGACGAAAGCAATATTAAAGTGACTATGTCTTAAGCAATGTTACTTTAGGAAATGCATTAGTAAAAATTTCGTTTTTGCCACAATTGTATCTCCAGATTTTCTAAGATTTATGGCTACTTATTGTTATGTCAAGTCGTCTATTTCGTTACTCTCTCATAAAAACCAGGTCAATCTTCTATGTAACTCTCGCTTTATTCATTTCAAAAAGCCAAATATTCAAATATATTCCTATTTTTTTCTTTCAAAAAATTCCCTATCCTTTCCCGTATGTAGTTTGGCGGCGCATTCACGAATCCTCTGGCAGTATGGATTTTCGTGAAGTGCCTACTCGTTTGCTTATAAACCCTAAACAAGGACTCCGGATGAGTTCAAATTGTGGAAAAAATACAAAAATTATACGTTTTTATTAATTTGGTACACAAATTAGTAACTGTAACAGTCTAAATATATAAAAATATGTTCGTTGTTCGATTTATCGCAGTGACAGTAATTATAAAACATAGCATTGTATTATATTTAAATTGTAATCTATCTCTCTTAAACGTTTTATTCGCTACACAGGCGATTAATAGTCCTACAATACATTTTAAAGGACTTAAAATATTAACAAGCGTTAAGTTTCTTTCACTTAATATATCAAAGTGTTTATATTGGTTATGTACGGGGCGAGGTAATTTACTATTAAGACTACTTGATCAATGACTTGCTAACATGATATTACAGATATGAAAAACCTAATGTTATAGTTAAACAATGCAATGCAATGTGTATTTATTACAATAGACTATCAATTAAATATAAATAAAGTTTCTAGTCAGTTAAGTGAATCGTTTCCATTTCACGGACCGCATGAAATTGGGGAGAACTGTTAACTGCTTCGTATTTCTTTTGGGGCCACGTGACAAATATTCAATTTAAAACCTAGCAATAGCTAGTTCTTGCACTGACAGTAACAACCAAAATTACTGTTCGTGTCAGAATTATGACTTTTGTATTGTGACAACTTTTAACCGTTACTTTACTTTTATAGTGTAAGAATCTAATTGTAATAATGTTAAAACTTATGAACAAGTAAATGGAAGTTCATTGTCTGTGTGTATTGTGCTAAATAAATTATATTAAAACATACAAACAAGCCATTTAAAACTATGTCCATTGTCTAAACATATTTTATAACTATTTGTTCTTGCAACTGAATTACACAAGTTGGTGGCCTGATTCTGACATAATCACCAAGCCTGGCACTAAACAGTAGCAACACCCAGAGCTACCAATTTCAAAGCACTCTGCTCATCAAAGTTGTATGTTTCATTACAACTAGTTTAATAGCTGCGCAATGTCCTATAATACTAATAATTCTAGAACCTTCCGAACACTAATCCGGCATGGCAGGAAAATACGCATAGATGCGCCGCCATGGCCACCTAGTGCGCGCGCGCTTGCTCCAACCTACAAACTGGTCGGATTTCGTGACACTCGCCTCTACGCGTGTGCACCCATTCACAACTGTGTTCGTATATCCAACCGCCTACCACACGCATTTTCCGCCGTGTTACACAACTGTGCACTCTATGCTACAGTGATAGAGTTGTGCTCTATTATAGTAGTTGTTCCGTAAAGTTGTTACGTCACTTGTCATGGCATTGGTCGGTTTCGGAATGATAAAATGGGCGTAGTGCGTTATTATAGTTGGTGTTTAGATTTTTGTTACAGTGCCCGGCCGATATTCGAGAAAAAAAACCTGTTATCAGTGTGTGATAACATCGTGTTGAAGTATGATCTGTGTATTAAGAGTGATTATATGTAATGTGAGTAGTGGTGAAGCGATAGCTTAATGTGTAGTGGAACGGACTGCCGAGGTCGCAGGTTCGATTTTGTTAGCAGAAGAGCGGATTTTTTAAAGGTTTGTCAGTGGTTAAAATAGAGCAGTAAAAACCAGATAAGCTAGTCTCCAATTTTAAAGGTAGGTTAAATTTACGCATTAGGCCAATTTGGAGGGATGGTCATTCTCATTGTAAATTCTCAACTAGCAATCTGAAAGTACAAGGTTCATTATCAAACATCAAAGTGCACATGGGGTAATCATTAAATTTATATGTTATTCAGTTATTTTGTTTATGACATAATGTGCTCTGAGACATATTTCCGTGTATCCCTGACTCCGCCTCTTCCACCTGCACTTACAGTCCTTACTTTAAGAAAATTGGGGTCGATACAACTAATTTTGAAACCTTGCAGACACGATTAGACTCATTTTACGATAGGTCCCGTGATGTCAACCCCTCTAAGGGATCATTAACTTCTGACTTATGAATATTAGTATTTGTCAGTTTCTTCCTCACATCACATATTTTGAGGAGTAAAAAATACTGAATTAAAAATTATTATGAGACTTTCCGAAATCATAATATTAAGGTTACTTAGAATCCACTTCGGTTGTATGTCGCTTATATATAGCCAAAAATATTACTCTACAGTTTCCAAGCATACTTTATAGGTAACATATCTGCGGCTTAAATAATCCAACATACTGCCTTATGTCATGTTTGTGACCGTTTTAGATATAACAGCTTTACATATTTACTATATAACGTAATAGGAAATCGATTAATTATATGTGAAGTCAATAAAACTACATTTAACAACAACTTGATGTAACTAACAATTCTTTCTCTGCTAGCAAAAGAATGAATCCCTCCTAGCGTATTTTCGGCCACGGCGGCGATCTCAACGGAGATCAGCCAGGTACGAAAGATATAGTACACAAGTGAGTGCGCAATACACATATACACTGTGTTCCGTCACTCTCAAAGGCCAGTGAGACGATCCGACATGACCGAAGCGATCAGGCGCAGGACCAACGGCTTTACGAGCTCAAAACATAGAACAAAGCACCTATCAGATGTACAAATTCCAAGTGATGTACCGGAAAAATACTAGCTTAGCTAAACCGTGACTAAGTTAGGCATCCTAGGCATTACATAGTATACCTATAGGCCACGTTCCGCGAATTGAGTAAACACGATCCGTCATGGCGAGGAAAATAAAATGTTTACAACATTTTAGATGTTTAATTGAATTCCGTGTTGGACGCCGCTGGAGTGGCATTTGTAAGGTATTGAATTATGTATTATAGAGGGTGTTTTTGACATTGCGTTACTAATAAACACATATTTATAAACTTGGAAATAACACTGCAATAAGTTATCAGTGAATGTAAAATAAAAAAATGAAAGATTAAACAAAATAAATATCAATAAGTTATTTTAATTTGAATTCAATGACTAAATGCTACTACAACTCTAAGAGAATCTTTCGCGAAGGCAACAGTTTAATTCAGAAATAATGTCACGCTTACGCCATATCTAAGAAACTATAAAATGATGATGACAAATGAGAAAAAAATCTGAAAACAAAAATCGGGTTTTTTGGTGAAAATATTCGTTATTCATGGATGATTTTTGGCACAATGTTAACAAAAGTAAAGATGAGTATATGGTTTCATTTATTAACGTAAAGTCAAAATGTCGCGCATTCTTACAAATTAACCAATCAAAATTAACAATTATTTAACTGACTCCAATTCGAAATACAATAGAAAAGAAGTAAATAATAATACAATTACTGTAAATACTGTAAATTCTTATATGCCATAAACCTACTATATCCGAATATATCGCAATTGGCATAGTTACTGCTGAACAACGTATTTACTGTTTATATGTTCTAAACTAAGTTTATGGGATTTATCCAATGGAGATTTGAGATTTAAATAATTAACCTTTCAACCAATGCAGTTCAAATATTAAAATATGTCTAGTAAATTTTAGAATCAATCAGACTGCCGATCTATCCCATACATATTTCTTTCCCTATAGCGATAGATTGGTAATAGCGGGGAGGGTCCCTGCCCACCCTTTAGCGTTAGTCGTAATAGTCTCCGAATAGAGCAGGCGCGTCAGCTGCGAGATAGCCGCGAGACCGTGACATACAAAATGCGCACGCCGCACATGCTTAGTTACAGGCGCAAGGTCGAACCCATTTCGCACTTAACGCGCTGTTTGATTTAAAGCCTTTTAGATTTGGTTTTATGTTGAACTATTTACGATGGCCGAATATGTTATGTTGCTTATGTTGGGACTTAAAACAGCACAATTGTCCTAATTCTAGATACACTAAAATGTTTGTCCATAATTCTTATTTTTGAGTTTGTTGTTTGTAACGTACTGATTATCTGGTGTTTCCCTATGATATAGCAATTGGTTACCGTACTTGTTTGTTACATTAAGTAGTTATTAAAGTCTATCTCTTTGCTCCATGTCACATTGTCAATGCACTACACTCAGGGTAAAACCTTTCATACGTTACCAAAGTATATTAAATTGTTCCTTTTTGCCCGGTTAATGTCACCGACTATTCATTACCTCTTCCCGAACACAACACTATTAGGCAGTGTCCCTTCTATGTTTAATTGCATTTGCTTTGTTCAAATTGATTTACTTATATGGTATCGTTGCACGAGGAGCGGAAAGGACTTGTGTTTTTAATTACTATTAAGAATTTTCCGGTAATGTTTGCAAAATGGCATTTACAATGTAAACAATTATAATTAATGATCGTTTTGGCTTGGTATTTACTGTTGCATTTGTGATAATGAGCGAAGGCCGGATCGTTTTATGACTAACGATTTTAAGGGTATTCAAAAGTAATAAGCATCATTCGTAGCATAGCAACAGAAACTGTGCATGCATTGCATATTAGCTTTTAAGGATATATGTATAGTAACAATTGCAACGAATAAATGTGACACAATTTATACTAATGCAGTTATTTTGGTTACTATTGTCTAATATTGTAAACTTCTTACTTTTATAAATATTTTTATTTCTCCATAGTTTTGAGGTGTAAACCCAATATTTAGTCAATTTTGTAATGTTGTTAGGATATATGTATCCGTCAGTGGACCATCGAACAGATGTAAAACCCGCCATATTGCACGCGTGTCTCATTCCGGGATCATCCTGTGTATACCTGATTCAAAATAGGGCTTTGCCTACTGAGAGATGATCATTCGTCAGTGGACAGTCTATCTTAATCCCTCTTCGCTTACCTACCATTAGGCCCATAATAAGACTTAACATCTCATGTCTCAAGATGGCGAGCGCAGTGAAATACCAAACAATACTTTGTAATTCGAGGTGTTGGATTGTGAGTCTACTTTTTATGGGCGGTTGTATCGCTTACCATCAGGTGAACGGCAAACTCGTCTCGTCATACAAAACAATAAAAAAATGGTCCAGTGGCGTCACTGCTGTCCCCGTATAAGAATAAATAATACAAGATGTAGGCTTTTTCATCAAATGCCATTTTAATACTTCAGTCACGTACCACGACTTGGAGGAATGATGTTTTCTAAACGTTCTAGCGAGGAAAGCGCGACCCCCGAACTTTAAACTCCGACCTGCGAGACGTTTCCATACGTTTCTATTGTTCGTGTTGGAAAAAATATTTAGTAACCATTAGAGTTATGTTTGATATTAATATGGAAAATAAGTTATGAACGCAATTTGTACAATGGATTTTTGGTCGCAGAAAAATATATTCGACGCAAACGGCCATGTCCTTTGATCGTGTTGACTTATAAGTTTAATTTTTTCATAGCTATAAAAACTGTACCGGTATTTAATATTACAACCTGATACCTCCACAAGTTCCTGAGAGAAAGGGTTTTGACAGACAGACAGTTCCTACAAGGGTTTCTTGTGAACGCAAGGAACGGAATCTTTAAAACAATGGTAATTAAAAACTTATAAACTTGCATTTATTATCTGGGACAACTTTCAAGCTATGCTTTGTACCATTTTAGCTATGTTAAAGTTGCCCTAATGAATGTACTGTTTGTTACTATTGTATATTGTCAGATCAGTAATTTTTAATTTCAAAAATAGTTTCTCAAACAAACTAACGCACTTACAGTCGCATCTCGCAGCATTATACATCAACGTGCCCCATTACAGAAAATATATGACGAAAACTCAATTACCCCAACAATTCCTCAAGAATCTCGACTAAAGTACTAATTTTGTTTCGCGTTCCGCCATCTTGCGGCAGAAAAAGGCGCGTTTCGTGAAATGTAATAATTTCCACAAATGGCGGTGGATGTGTGGCTTGCTATATTTTTTCTCTACAACAGTCGGCATTATAGCTCAAAGAAAATTTCCCCGGCATTTTACGAGTTCACGTTAACAAAAGAAGTTAATTTGTGTGATTCGAAACGCACCATCATTTTGTTATTGCGTCCGCCATTTTTGTGTTTGCGCGTGTTTCTATCTAGGGTTACCAGCTGTTTGTAGATACCAGATTTTTTGAGCCTAAATAAAAAGTTGTCTTTATTTATCTCAGTTGTGATTTTTTCATATGAAAAAGATTTATAAAACTGTCTCAATATTTCACAACTGGGTTATAATAATATATTCTATAGATAGATTCACATAACACAAAGCTTTGATGGTTAAACTGAAATCTATTTATTTGTTGTTGGCTATTTATAGCAAATAAATTATACCTGCAAGGAATCGTTAAGGCTTATTGAAAAGTGCCACCGGGCAGTGTTTTTGGTCCCAACCGTCCTATTACGAGCGCCGCTGCTCCATCTTTAAGGCGATACCTCAAGGTCCATTTTCATACATTTTGTTTCGGCTTTAATCTGGGTAACTAAACAAGTATTGGCAAGTAAAGAATTTAAATTCACGTCTAGTTAGTAATTAGTTCTCGCAGTTGAAAGAAAAACGTAAAAATAATTAATAATCATGGATATTTCGGCCTTTAAAATTTAATATGACGAAATTTTAAAGGCAGAAATATCCATGATTATTAATTATTTTTACATTTTTCTTCAACTGCGAGAACTAATCACTAACTAGACGTGAATTTAAATTCTTTACTTGCCAATACTTGTTTAGTTACCCAGATTAAAGCCGAAACAAAATGTATGAAAATGGACCTTGAGGTATCGCCTTAAAGGTAACAAAAAATATTAATGTCTTTTTCGTGAGCAATACTACAAAATTACACATTACCAGATGCAAAACCAAAAATCATGTCCAATCATGTTTTCTCATGATGGCAACCCTGTTTTCTACTGTCATTAGGCAGTGGTACCAACTTTGTGAAATTACGTGCTACGGCTGCGTTCAAGTATTAAATTATGGGTTTTTATGGTTTACGTGTATGGGTGTGTGTGTCTATGTGTGCCGCGGCAAATTTTATCGATTATGATGATATTTTATATGATTATCGATTTAAGACGTAATTTAAAAAATTGAGGAGTTTCAGGTTCTAAACTAAATTATACTTATTTATTATTTATATAAGAGACAAATACAATGCCATTGATAGCTACTGATACAACGTGTCATCAAAAATAATGGGACAATAAAACTAAAAGCTATAAGTAATTAGAAACGACAAAACATTTGTACATCCTACAAACTCACATAAAAATGACACTTCTGAAACCACAAAATGTAATTAAAAACACAATATACTCTAATACCAACATAACGATACAAATCCAATATATTCCATATTTAAATATAGTAAACAAACAGCCAGTTCCATAAAGTCCGGACCACAACAATTTTTACCGCAGAGCCAATCGCTGTCGATGCTAAATACCGAAACTGTTTAAATGAAAATAGTTAGACCATAGTTGTCAATGGCTAGCGGCTATTATGCACCCGCCGTTCTGATGAACAGGAAAGTTCCAACTTTCGCTGGAATTGATGAGGTCTGGAGCGAGGTATTTGGGGCATTCGGAGATCAAAAACAAAAAGGTTTCAACTTTATTGACATACTTGTGGAAGTAATAGAATGGCGGTTTGGGAGATAATAAAACATGGCGATGTTTAGAGTTGTTTTATGTTTACTTTCGGGTAGTTAAACTCAATAAAAATGGCTTTAAAGATTAATTAATAACTTCACTGTAACATCTAAAATACTACAACCAAAAACTTATTAAATTTAATTCTCAATGTTAATTATATTCGTTATAATAACTTGCTATTTCTGAGTTATATTGTTACTCTGCGTGTATATTTGATTACGCAACGCACACCTGCGACACACTCATCTATTCACAGTATTAGATTTTGCTAATACGCTATTTTCATAATATTATATTGTTTGGCTTTTGCTATAAAAATGTTTTAATTTTAAGTTACGGAGATGATGTCATGGCATTGACATACTTCCATGGAATGCTTATGTGATTGAAGCATGTAATTTAAAATATTATTGTAAAAGACAAAAAAGTTTAGTTAATTTTGGATTTATTACAAAATTTATTCAAAATTCTACTAAGCAAAAAATATTGATTTATTGTAAAACTACAATTTAAAACGCTTTCACGCATGAGTTACAAACATTTGGTTCAATATTGATATTTAAATTTATAAATTAGTTTTATATAGATAAATGGATGAGTTGCAAATAATTGTCATTTGTCCAGGATAGTTAGACTCAAATGTCTCGTAATTTTTTATACTCATAACCAAACTTATTTCTATGTGGGTGAAGGACTAGCTATTTACTTTAAATGTGTCTGTTACAATGAATTTGCTTTTAATGGCCCTTTTACCGTCAAAAACTGAGGCTTCATACAATTTAAAGTTAAATCTTCGTGCCGGTGCCAGCCAGCTAATAGTATATAAATCCTGCATGCGTGTTTGTCTGTGTAAGCGAGTCGGCCGCTTTGTATCGCTAATTATGTCGGACGGTGCGATTTGTAGCGTTCACCACCACACGTATTTACACTACTTACCATCTCATTTATCTTGCTGGCTGTTTGTTCGGAATCTTTGGAACCGAATTTGTGATATTTTTTTGTGTTTATTTTAAATACAATCTACTTGTCCTGCTTATTAAATATTTCTATTCGCATGTTATTTTTGCCATTATCCTGGGTTGACTCGTAGAGTACATATATTGTACAAAGTGAAACATTTAGGCTAGTTTAATAATTGTCATTCCTTTGGGTTTCTTTGGTTCCTACCAGGGTCGAGGTGTGAGAAAATATTACTATTACGAAAGTAATTGGAACTAAAAACAATAATAATAAATAAAAATGAGTAAAGACAGAAAAAATACTTGCAAGGTATATAAACCCCAATTAAAGTAATATATCTTAAAGGGACCTCTACGTGTTGGATCCATGTCCCCACGCAAGCCTTCCAAAGGGACTGGCCCCTGTGCCGTGATTTCCAGCAGGAAAGATACAATATAATAATATCAGCCCTGTAGTACACCGTCCCACTGCTGTATACCCCTCTACTGAGTGGGATTAAACCTTACTCCTCTACGCTGGCCTGGATGTTTCCTTCATAGTTAAATACAATAATACCCATAATTACAGTCTACATTATCTTCTGCTTGTAAATACATGAGACAAAGATCATTTAAGTGTTTAAAGACTAACTATAATATATTAATCTGTCTTAGCACTTACCAATTACAATTATTTAATGACGTCATAATATTTTAATTACTGTCAGACAGATAAAACAATTGAATACGCGTCAGTCAGACTAAAAGAATAATTAAATATCACAATAGACATGCAACAAATACAATTTATTTCTAGGTCTAAGTAAAACAATAATTAATTATTATACAAAATATTTTTTATCGTCTAAAGCGTTTCGGAATTGCATAATTTTTATTATAATTCACTTTCAACAATAGTTTAGAGTCTATAACTAAATATATATTAAATAAAACAAAAAAAAAATGGTCAATATATCTAAACATAAATGAACAATGGTATTTTTAGCTCCATTTAAAATAAGTTAGTTTAAAATAAAAACCGTTGCCTCCTCCACGGCGAGTGCAACGTATCAATCAGTCCACCATCGCATGTAAATGAATCGAAATGGCCTGCGGACGTTCGCCTATTACATAAAATGTGCCATTACGTAACTTCCATCTGCCAATAAAACATTATTGAACAAAAATTACATTATAAACGCTCGTCCCTTCGAACAAACGGACGCCTTATAAGGAACCCATTCGACGAGATGTATTAAAAAATTGAAATAGCTCGCGTGCAACGACCGGCCGATAGATAGTTAAAAAAAGAATCTAACCCTTTGACAATTGCAAATTAGATCTTAACGCGATAAATTTAAAGTACCATTTCGTATAAACATTACCATGGCAGATGTTCGAAATGAAGATTAGGGGAACTAATGCATAAAAAGCGATCGGCCAATGGGTGCGCGCGCTCGTTCTCCGTCCCTCTCGGCCGTGCGCCGTCACTCTCTTTCTAATGGTCATATTTTTTGCCATCTTCTAATTCCTCATTCAAATGACGTTCGATTCCAGAGGCGCGTAACCTTTTATGTCACAAGAAACGGTTATTTTTTGTAATACCCAATTTCGAGAAACGGTTATGCATTAAAAAAAATTATATCATAGATTATGATCGATGGTTCTCGTTTTTTTTTCCGTGTTCGCCGTTGCGTGAGCGATGGGAACTGATAAACAATGTTTTATGTTAATATATATTTTTTGTTACGTTCCATTATGTCATACAACTGTGAACATATTTGGTTAAACGTCTGTATAATGTACGAGGAAATAGTGTAGGTTTACTACAATATTTAATTAGCACTTTGGACTTGTAAATAGGTTTAGAATATTCTAGTAAGTTGCGTTAGTTATCGGCATGTTTGGTACATTTAAACGTCATGGTTCAAGGTTTTGAATACATTTCTATACTACGCAGAACGTTCAATTATTATAAAGCTTTTATGGTATTTTAATGTTCATTGTCGGTATATAAATTAGCATATCGGTTTTTCAAGAAGATATAACGAATACACCTATTAGCTTTAGTACACGACTCTATCCACGTAGGTATTCTATTCCTGGGAGGTCATTTGTTACGTTAATTAGTAGTTGAAGTTTAAATTCCATCGGCCGGCAAAATAAATTTAATTCAAATATAACTATATATTTTTTTCTCACAACCTTATTAAATAACTCTTTGTATTTCAACCCAAAAAATATCCTTCAATTTTAAGTCTGATCAAACTTATAATACCATAACTTGAGAAGCAGATCGTAGAAGCCGCAAGTTCAATTCCCTCAATGGGACAAATGGTAGTCTATTTTCTATCTAGAGGTCATCAACAATTTTTTTTATAATTTTTATTTATTTCTCTTATTTTGATTTTTGTGTCATTATGGTGTTCAAATGAATATTGTTTATTGAATTTCGCTGTTTTTGTTACCGAATAACATCTCAACCAAGACTATAGGTTATATTTATTGATATCATCTGACGGAACTTCGAAAACGAAACAGGTTTGCGAGATAACAAGCCCTGTAGGTGCGTTGGGGCCGCGACGTGAGCATCCGGCGACATTGTCTCCTCGATCGCATTATTCGTTTTGTATTGATTCGATATTCCATTGTTTTTGACTATCTACTTTAAAACCGTGAAAGACAACGCAATTCAGACACCGATGACTTTAGATAATGTCTTCTTATTAGTCCGGCACTCTAGAATAGTCGCGGTTTTTTTTTTGGAGCACCTTGGTTGTCACCGGTTGTCACCATGGCGCCCCATTGGAGGATACGGAAGGGATGCGGGAGGAAAAAGAATTTTAAACACTGTTTTTTTTATTTTTACACTTTTAGATACAGCTATAATGTCTATGAAGGGGGGGGGGGGGGTTTCAATCATCATTCTATGATGTTTTTTTTAATAGTTGTGGTTGTCGCGATGGTGGTACGTGGAAAATTGTCAGCAGTCTTCTCGGCGATGTTCCCAAGTCTGCTAATGCTTCTCCATTTGTCGATTGTACACTCTATCTAGATAATGGAGTCTACTAAATATGCTGTTGGTAGTATTCTTGTATCCGCCCGGCGACCACCGTACGCAAGGTGTAACACCCCATACAATGGTCTATGTAAGTGTGTCACGTCTATGGATAAACCCGTGTATATCCGGCTTCAAGCAGGCCGGCATAATTGTGGCCACTGGCGAGAAATAAATTTGTTTCCTCAGTGGACACTTAGTGGTAGAAATAAACATTACAATGGTACCTACCCAGACGGATCCTGGCATACAAGAGATAGGTCTCTCGTATGTCGTAGGTGACAAGTAGAGTACTTGGTATAAATAAATATGACCACTGCATTACCTAATACATCTATAGTAAATATATTTTTTTTATGAAGAAATTCTCTGATACTACCAAATTTTATTACTTGAGCAACATTTTATTATGTTTTAATTCCACATAAAAAGTACACGCCACTAAATTCTGTACTGTCAGATCTAAGTATAAAACCTAGTGGAAAATAAACCTTTTGTCGCTTTCCTTAATTGGTAAATGATTCCAATGGATGTATCAATAAACGAAGAAATGGATTCAGGCCTTAATGGCGTTTGTATGTAAATGTATATTTATCTAGAAATTATATTCAGATGAGAGATAAGTTTTATTGACAGCGTTGTAGATAAGCTGTTATTCCTTATTCATGACTGGACTGGTAATGACATCATTACCAGCATCATGATAATTCTGGTCTGGATACTCCTTTGTCTAATTCTGCCGCTGAGCAGATTGTATTTAAAGGTTTGAATATAGTTTCTTTAATCCTTGCTATTATAATAAACCTTGCTTTGCAAAGTAACTCCATTGCAAATTATGTTATGGGAAAAGTAGTTTTCGATTTAAGATTTAACACTTTATAGCTAGAGATGTCTTTAGGACCAATTGCCTTTCCTCCCTTTTCTTCCTTCTAGCTAACGGAAATATTTTTATCGATAGCACATCAACGTGACTTAACTGCATCAATGAAGCCCAAGGAAAATATCGATCGGCAAAAAACAACATCCCTAGACCATTGGCACAGTTACGCCGGCCTGCCTCATTGCTTCAATCTCCATAATTTCTCTTACTATTTGGTTTATAGCAGTAGCATTGTTTTAATCAACCAGCCTGTCACAGTTCTCAACTGAACGTAGGCCTCTCCAAGTGAGCACCAACCATTCCAGTCTTGAGCAGACGCATGCATCCGCTACCCGCCTTTTTCAAGTTAGCAGACCATCGTGAATTATTTACTGACAAATCCAACTACTCATTGCAAATTGATCGGAATTCTATTATATCTTTGTCAATATTGAAAATGTGCAAGTCTTAACAATAAACGTTTTTGGGACAACCCGCGTAAAATCCATGACTAATACAATAAGTTTGACTAATAAGTGAGTAATACAATACCTCGAAGCAATTATCTATGATGCCGCCGTTAGTTCAATTACATTGCTGAATGTGTCTAAATAAAATAAATAGGATCCAATTGCACATGTATTTGTTATGGCGACCTCATTTTAAATTAAGCAGATTGGCAAATTATTATATATCAAGGAACTTATAATTTTTTGTATCTTCTTGCTTTCCACTCCAATGTAGAGTCTACGTTATACTATTTCTCATGTTGGAGAAACGATTTAATTTTATTGATTTTGCTGTAGTCAACCACCTCTAGGAACAATATATATTAATATCAGCCGTGTATTATATACTGTCCCACTACTGGGAATGAGCCTACTCTACTATCAACAGGGATTAGACCTTAGTCCACCACGCTGGCCTAGTGTGGATTAGCAGACTTCACATACCCTGAAAGTTCTTAGAGAATTTCTCAGGTATGCAGCTTTCCTCATGATGTTTTAATGAAGTGTTTCTACCAATACAGTCTTAGGTAAATTATGTAAGATAATCTACACAAAATGTTGTTGGACTTCAGATACGAACCTAAGACCTGGTCTACAGACAATAAACGCCGTTAGACCAAGGGGTCAACAATATCATTGTCGACGATAATCTAAAACCTATAGTCATAACTTCTGAATGCCTTAGAGTATTTCAAATACCTCAAAAACCAAATCAATCTACTGAAACAGTCAAGGCATTTGTCCAATAATGGGTCAATGAGACTAAGTTAAAGATTATTTGAACCTTGACATTCTATACGACTTGAGGTACGGCGAAGTCACAAGGATTTCTCACTTTATAGTTTATAATCTGGCAGAATTTCAACAAACATAAAGTTAAAAAGTTGCGATAAAATCCGTTTAAATAGTTTTTATTTCAATGTCTAACATTCGCGTAAACATAAGAAATCATTATGCAAACATAAAGTTATTAGATTTTGCTTGTCAGATCCGTAGGTACATTGCCAGGAAAAAAAGTAATACAAACATAATATTGGTTCCCATTTGTAAAGGTGGAGTAGTAGTTAACACTAGCGGGTTCAAATAAATTCACTAAAAAGTACCACAATCAACACAATGGGCTCAATAAATCTTTCATCAACTAAAACACGTGTGGATGAACATAATCCAAAATTAACACTAATCGTTCAATGTGCCAAATCCACTGGAATGATTAGGTTACGTGTGATGTCAAGTCGGACAGGACATAGCATTTGCTTTCCCACTCAATCCCGTTTATTCCGAATTCTAAAATAACAAAATACTTATGTTTACGCAAGTGTTAGTGAATGTAGTTGAAATGAAACAATTTTTCGGATTTTATCGTGGTTTTAGATTTATAATTATCTCCCGACGTTTCTAAAACTTTGCAGCCTTCACAATCCCCCATAATTATAAAATAGTTTTATATCTAAATACTTATAACATGGCAAACCGCGTAGATATAGGCTGTCCGTACAAATAAGGAAGGTTGTTATTCGTATGGTCATTGGTGAACATCTAACCTATTAATCAAAGTATGCATCGCAGAAGGATATAATAGTGATGATAATTAAAAGGCAATAATGTCGACTATTCCGTACACATATTCGCGACGTTCCAAACAAGGACATGGGACGTTTCCGCGTTGATTCATTTGATGCGCGGTGTCGAGTGTGAGATGCGAGCGATATAACTCAGGCAGCGCAGCGGAGATGTCTTAAGATTTATTTTTTTAACATAACTCTATTTATTTTCCTGACTACGTTTGTTACTTAGACAGGGAAGGCTTATACAAATACACTTGACTTTCGGGTGAGGGCTTTAGGCACTTGTAACTCTTAAGAAATTAACATTGCGAAATATACATGTTTTTACAAGTGTTTGAAAATATATATACAGAATTATGTACATTTGTACGTTGTCGAATGTTTAAGAACAGGAATTAGATTTGCAATAGTACTATCCTATTTTAGCCTACCGATTCATTAGAGGACCCATACTACCCAGAATACAGCACCCAGCTCATGCCTAACTTGAGTTTGGATTTTCCTTCTTTAAGGTGACATAGTACTCTATGTGAACCGCAACCTAAGGCGTCATCAAAGCACAATCATTTGCTACAAACTGAATGTAGTCATCAGTATACATTAGATTTTTAAAACTATTACGAATGAGGAAATTACTATTAAGAAATAGAATTATTTGCTACCACGATTTTCCCCACCTTTAATATTGGATCCTTTACCCATACTGTGACAGACCGGCGTAATGAATTAATCACCAAAACGTAGGTTTCCTTAGTTTTCGATATTTGTGGACACTCAAGATGAAGCAAGCATGAGAGGATATAAGAATATTCTGGTAAACATCACGTGGCTGATGGCTGCCAAATAGGTCTATAGCATAAGCGTATAAGCGTATCGCCTCAGCTCGTGCCGCGCGCCGCATCGAACATGCATGCACAATGCGTTCTGAGTCACGGCGACCTTGCGCAGACCGGTCTAATCGCAGTTTTAGCCAATCAGTAGTCGGCGCACGCGTCGCTGGCGTCCTTTGTTTACACATTTTGTACAAAATCACCTTTTGTCACACATTTTTATGCGCATTGTCTATTGATTGGCCTCTTTGTGACGACTTCGAACTTGTACAATGACTATGAAGTTCTTCGTTTAAGTGCGACTGCCTTTAACTTGTCTTGAATTTTAAATTGCAACGCTCTTTGGTACTAAACTATATTCCGGAGACATTAGCGAAATATCAATAACAATCAGTAACAACTAAGAACAAACATTCAAATTGAAACATTATATATAGGTATCGATTCGAAAAACACAAATTCACCGATATTGAAATCGAAACCCAATAACTGCTACTGTGTCAATGGGGCGACTTTTATTTATACAATCAATTTCCATCTAAAAATATCCTCTACTTCCAACAATATAGAAACTTCGGAACGATCGCGTTTTCGAAACGAATGACGTGCAAGTTATTATCTTACGGAACTGCTCTATTGGCTATTGTTAGAAAATTCATGAACATTAATTGTTTTCTTGTTGTCTCGTAATAGCAATAATTTACGTCAACTTGTTGATTTTCTTGATGAAATATTTTTATATACAGTTTTTTGTTACATCCTCATTGGATTAGTTGCGTTTCAATTATTAAAGCCTTGAATTAGTCCGATAGGTTAAATTAAATTATTTTGTAAGTGTTGATTGGAAACTGCTCGTGATAGTCACTCATCACGTTGGACAGAGATAAGCCAGATCCTGGATACATTTCCCAACATAGCCTATCAGCATGTAGGCATATATCGTTATGTGCACGGTATAGTGACCGCACTGCATCTGATGGTAAGTGTAGTAGGGTCCAATACAATGTCGACTGACGAGAGATGATTGCTCCTCGGCAGTTGACACAATTATGCCGACCTGTTGGAACCGGATATACACAGGCTGATCCCGGAACGCGACACTTACGTGGGCCACTATGGTGGGTCAACATCTTGTGTACGGTGGTCGCTATCTGGGAGGATATAAAAAATATTCTACCACTAGAAAGTTCAGGTTCACTGAGTTGGAAATGAAATTAAAAAAAAACATATATTCAGCTAAATATTCAACTAGTATTTACTGCTCATTAATAGGAGACGGGAATAATGCTCGATAAATGCCAATACATCCTCCCTTATTACATGGACCCTAACATAACTGGTAAAATGTGCGTATTTTCCTACCTACCTCTAAAAGGGACAAGGAGTAATGGCCATACTATCTCTGCCTAACCCTGAAAAGAACAGGGAGTAATGGTCATACTATTTCTGCCTAACCCTGAAAAGAAACAAGGAGTAATGGCCATATTACGTATTTCTTATTTCATTCACGTCACAATCTAGATATAAAAATCCATTATTAAACCGATTATAATACAGTTATTTCCAATAAAGATAAATGACGGCTTATAACAAAATATGTCAGCCATATCATAGCAATGCATCTTAAACAAGTTCTCATTACTTAAAGTTCAGAGTGATAAACTCAGGGCATGCAATTAGTCAGACAAAAACAAGACTTCAATTTTTTTATTCGAGAAAAAGTTGACATACGGTGTTGTAGCGTTTCATACAATAGAAATGGTTTTTGTGGCATTAATTACTAAACAAATTGAATTATTGAATGAAAAAGCGGTTTTTTACGAATTAACAACGAATCATAAATAAAAAATAGTTTGTTCATGTTTCATAAGGCAGTGGACTTTTTTCCAACTCCGGAATAACCGATTACGAAACTATTGGAATATTGAAGCAATCCACGTGACTGACTAAAATCTAATAACAAATATATTAAACGCTTGTGGCCAGTCTAACTCCTGACTTAATAAGACTTAACATCTCATGTCTCAGGATAGCGAGCGCAGTGGAATACCAAACAATACTTTGTAATTCAAGGTGTTGGATGGTGTTTCTGCTGTTTATGGGCGGTCGTATTGCTTACCATCAGGCGAACGGCAAGCTCGTCTCGTCATTCATAGTAACATAAAAAAAAACAAGCTATTTTCAAGACATGAAACCTAGCAAGATAATGTGTAAGTCTTATAGTAACCAGTAACGTTGACTGAATGTCATTAAAGCATGAATGCAATAGATTACTGCTGCTTGACAAAAAGATAGACCTGCATCCAGATAAGCCCGAATAACCAAACTAACCTATTGGTTAGTTTTAGACTCATGAAAGAGATCAGCAATAAAGTCTTCTTTCCTCTACCTACTCCGATGTAGGATCAGCGCGACATTCTTTCAATAAAAGTTAGAGACGACATCTTTTATCCAAAATATTGGCAAATGAGATTCTAATACAAATAGCCACTAGTAAAAGCGTTATTAAAGCATGTAGGTACTTCTACTACAATATAATGAATTTCGATATCCTTTGTTACAATTCAAATGGCATTCAACCAATCCTAGTATTTTATCAACTTTTACATTTACTTGGCATCATTTGAAGTGGTTTTCTCACGGCATGTCAATGTATTAGGTGGAGGAAACTCGTATCGTTATGTAACGCTGTTATTAACACTTCCGGTGAAGTTCTAGGTTCAATCGTGATGCAATTTATGTTATTTTAATTATTTCTATCCATGGTGGAGCATGACCGATGTGGGTAAAGGCTCGCTTCTTTGACGGAAAAGACCTGTGGACCAGCTACATATGTAGTACATCATGATTTGAACTTATAATATATTTATCTTCTAGCAATGCTGCAAAACTTATGCTATGTAGTTGCTAACGTAGCTCCCATTTCCTTGTGCTTCGCCTGCATCCGTGGCTATAGGAAATCAAAATAAAATAATTAATTGACACTTATAAGGAAGTTGTGTCAGTTTTGAAACAAGATTTACCTTGGAGTAGGTACCTCTGGAAGTAATTGACGTCAAGCAAGCCATCGTAAGAACTAAACCAAATTTATTCTGCGAAATACTAGAACAGCATACTTGATTAGAAAGAAGACGGTCAGTAGAAGAAATGAAAAGATCCCATGACACTTCTCTCGACTCGACAAACAACAGTTCGCGAACGGTACCAAATATCAGCTTTCAAATAACATTAGCTGTTCCGATTTACTTGGAACTCAATGTAATGTGCAATTATTTTTTTATTACACCCGCCGGTGTAGTGGCCATAGCTTTAATTACAATACAGAGCAGCTCGGGACACGCTTCAGTTAGCCGACTTGCTTAAAATCAGCTTTTAGATTGTGCTAAATTATATGTTCGCCATAAAGTTGAAATTAAAATATATTTAGTGAAAAAAAAAAGACTCCTGTCATTTAAATGTAATATGTTTTTAATGGTTGACAACTTCTGGCAATTGTTTTGCGTTTAGCGAAATTATTTGATGTTTGTATTCGCCTGTGGAAGTCTTTGACATGTGTTAAAATTAAGTAATTTTGATTGTAAAGAATGGCCTGTAACCCTAGATTTTGTCTGTATTAAATTCCATTTAAGTCTTAATGCATTGAATGAACTATTTAATAACAGTTTCTGCGCTGATTTCGAATAAACATCCAAATGTATTCTCCTCTTTCGCATTCACTATATCAAACGAGAGTAGATTGGAATTCTTTTAAGGAGGTATAGGTGAAGCCTGGAGGTATAGGTGAATGGTTGTTGCAAATACTTTATAAAAAATTTAAAATAATTTGTAATCTGTATTTACTTAAAACGGGTTGAAATTAGTATTAGCATAAATTAGCAGAGTAAATTATAACAATGTATTCATTAATTACAAAGCAACAAATAAAAGGAATATTATTAGTATTATATCATTAATTAAAGTAAGATACGAATTTTCGCGCTATTTTGTACACGTAATACTTTCTTGGAATAAAACTTATCTCAAAAAATTTACCAATATTAGCTCAGATATTGCTGACATAATTAAGTAAACAATTTAAAAATACTTATGTTTTGTAGTAAATAACCTTTTATGGAAATTAACGATAACAAAAAATTATATGCAAGGCAACTAACTTTCTCTAGACTGTGGTATAAAATCAAGATCCTAAAGATAACATGAAAATGTTTTCGAACAATGAATTCGTTACTCCAGCTCAGTTTAAATGTGGATGCCGTACAAAACTATTGAAATTAACGCATGTCTAATTATTGTTTACTATGTCGTAAATATTTATTGCTAAAACAATGCGCGGCTTTTCGTCAATCTCGCGACTATGGTTAGTAAATGTTATGAGTTTGATTTATATAAGACTTTTTAATCTATTTAAAATTGAATTTGTGTCCGTCAAGGCGATGGCTCGCCCCCTATCACATCTTGGGACGGAATACGCATGGCGAAAAATCGATGCTCCAGTTGAGCCTCTACCTACCCTTTCGGGGATAGAAAGCGTGAGTGTGTTTAATAAAAGTAGGAGGTTCTGTTTTGTATTTTTTATTTAAATGTTATTTAGAAGAAGAGTTATTCTGATAACTTAATAAATTGACTTACTGAAGTAAAACAATAATTGTCTTTTTTACTAATTATTTTTGTATAAATTTCGTAACATTGTAAACTTAAATAATGACGTCACAACGAAGCCCTCTTGCAGTAAGATGAGGTCAAAATAACATGTCGAATAACACAAGATTATAGGAAGCATTTCTCCACCGTAGGAAACGTCCGCGTGTCATTATAAAGTAATTTCTAATACATTTGAGTTTATTACCACTGCAATAATGGAGAATGTTGGGCTCATAATTGAAATTACTGTTCAGTTGACACCTAGATTTCTATTTGTTCACGTTTTTTACAAAATCTAGGCTTGGGAAGATATTTATCATCAGTGAAACCCAAATTTATATAAAATATACCGAACTATAAAAATAATGAAAAATCCATCAAAGTTAAATCGAAAGTGAAAATCATTGGGCCGTGAAGAAATAATGAGCTATATTAAATCATTAGAAAGATAAGGTATATTGATGCTACTATAATTTTACAAATTAAATAATATACGCTAGAAACTCAAAATACATTTAATTCGTGTAGAAATAGCCATGAAAATGTTTAGCGCCATTTAAAGCAATTAACAAAGAACAATATTACACTATTAAAACAGTAAACTTCATAAATAAGAATAAAATATTCTTAGCTCAATAAAAATAACATAACGCTATATCCGAAACGTAACATAAATAACGGTTTTATCGTTACAAAAAACGTTACCGATCCACATAACGCATGCTATAGACAATAAGCAGTTTTTACGCTTCTATGCTAATTTAAGCGATTTTATGATTGCAATTCAAATCTTAACCGGTTAATGGTATTTTTTTATTTATTTTTATGGAATAGCTTCTAACGATACGGTGCTGATATCGATGTCGATATTTAAATTTATTTTTTAGTTATAACATATTTCGATTATTTTATTTAAGTCATGATTTTGCTGTCGGCTGTGCCCGCGTGACATAGTTATTCCGGGATGAAAAGTAGCCGATAGCACTTAGAAGTAATGTAGCTTTATACTAAAAAAAAATCAGCGTCGGTTCAGTAGTTCCAGAAATTAGCACATCAAACAAACAAACAAACAGCTTTATATATTACAGATTTGTATTATAAAAACCCAGCAACTCCGGACCAGTACGTGCAGGGGCCCCTTGCTATACTTTAATTTTTAAATTCGACCAGAGGTATGTCCGAAGTTATTCACAAGCTGGAATTAACCAAATCAAAATAAGGAGTCGTGGATCTGATAACAACTTGTGCAATATGTTATACTTGTCATCGTATGTACTTTAAATAGACCAACCAAACGGACTTCAGGCGAAGGGTCCATATAATCCGATTCTTCCGGCTTTCCTTTATGTAGAATCAAATTATCATCAGAAGGATTTGTAGGACGCATTCATGTATATCAATAAATTTTGTGTCGAATTCCTTTTGGAAAATTTCACCCTTCGCCATTAATGACCCAAAATCATATTTTTTTTCACAAATACAAATTATAATGTTTATTAGACACAATACCGACCCCAATGCTTTATGCTTCCCATTTAATCTCAAAAACTGCATAAAATGTTCACACTGTAGTCGTTAATGACGCGGCAACGCGCAGATGACAAAAACTGGCTTTACTAGTGATGTACATGTATCGATACATTACAATCGACAAGTAGATGAACCGATTCGTGTACTTATCGACATTTACCTGGGGTGCTTTATGTTATGCAATTTAAGCGATAGAAAGAGAATATTATATAAACTTGTAATCATTTATGTAATGGTATCGCGTATTTCTGTATTAAGGATCAGTAATACAATATATTTTTAGCTTAAGATTGGTGACTTTTCTAAAGTCAGTCCCATTTGGAACACCTATTTTTAAAACATTTCAAAACACACAACCCTGCAGATCTCAATATATTTCACCACATCTGAACAAAAAACAGACGTTCAATCACTTGATTGGTAGTCCGATCAAACGTAAAGTTCCATGCATCAATAATTCGAACCTGCGACCGCGCACTGGAAAGATCATTAGGTAACCGGCCAATAGAATCGATAGCGCGTGAAAAACACCATTTGAATACTAAGTCGGAGCCTCGTGTTTAGATATATTGAGGTGCAAACTTGTTTTTATACGGTGTAGGGCGCGGTCGGGTGTGCAGCGATTAGCGGGCCTTATAGTCAATGAACCAAGTCTCCCCATGTCCTAGGGCCTAGAGCGACGACCTGACGACGAACTGCCTTGATAGTGAGTGCTGTTGGACATTCAAATTAAACTATTTTTCAGATTTTAACGCAGTCAGATAAAATCCGAAATTAGTATTTATAAAAAATCAGACTGCTGTTGGAATTGAGAAACCTAGGACTAAAGTCTTAGTTGCCCGTATTGGGTATTGGGAGATTTAATATCTCAGAATATTTCGGTTAATTCACGTCTATTGTACTATAAAGATAGGCAGATATGAAAGTGGACATTATGTAAACAATTTTTCATCAAAAAATCATCCCACGATGTAATATTGTCCATCAAACAAGTTATCAGCATATTAGGTTTAAATTCTAATTCCAGATAACAAATGTTTTGTATTTGTAATTATACAATCATAATTAAAAATATATTTATTCATATTAGATGTAAATTTCTATTCCCGATAGCTAATATGTTGTGTATTTGTATTTATACAATAAAAAAATAAATAGAAATATAAAAAATGTCTCCGCTACCCACTGTTAGCATGACCCCGCCCTACCATAAGTTATGCGGGCTAGAGTGGATTTTATCACCCACTAAAATATCTGTTAATTAATATTCAATAAGTATATTTATTTACGTTTTGTTGAAACTCTAAGTTTAAAATTCTAGGGACGGATTCAATATTTTGAGTGAATTAAATAATATTTTTATTTAAAGACAATTTAAAAATATCGTATTAATTTTAGAAATAATTATTTATTACAATAATTATGAAAGGAATAATCGATTATTAATTTTATTCATTAAAAATATAAGCTAATTATGGTTTGGCTGAGCATAATGATATGTATAGGGCTAGATAGTGTAGGATAGGTAAAGAGATGTGCGGATCATAGACAATAATGTCATGGTATGGTATTTTGTTTAATCTATTTACAGGTATGCACAATAAGCTGTAACAGCTATGCATATTTCATTACCCACTATCAATATATCAACAGCTCTATTTAACATTGATCTGGAAATCTAAACATAAAATTTTATTACACAATCAAGGTTGGATTCCATTAACGCCGATATTAATATCATTCATGAATTTTACTATTGTAGGCGTACTGCAATCTAGATATAAAGAAACTAAAACAGAGACGTAAATTCCACGAATATGTGGGAAACAACAATTTACGAATTAACTGTGGTTATCTTAACGCGGTGTAGGCGTGAAATCAGTGATTGTAAGATTGACGTAAGGGGGGCACGGGTCCCCCGCACACTGACTCCGTACCTGTCGTCGATTTCGACGTGTGAAAGTATGTTTTTATTAGTTTGTAAAACCGGCCGCTGTAAACGTCTGAATTTCAATAGCACACGCTTTCTATAATAAAATATAGACTTAAATTAAACGCGCAGCTTTCTAAACACTGTCCGATATAGATATTGTAATGAAGAATGCTCGTAGGGATATTGATTCGTTGGTAGTATTCAAACATCTCCCTTTTGAGTCCACAATGCCAGAGAACCGATTGCTGATTTCGCAAGGCAAGGGACCTCGTGTTTGTCGACTTTTAAGGAGAGGTGTGAGAGATAGGCTCTATGGACCTTTAGCTTGTTGACATAAAATGGTCTTTCGGGTCCGTGTCGACCACCGTATTATATTTCATTTTTTTTCGGATAAAATAAAACTCAGAAGTCGCTATCCGTTGACATTTTATTTATTGAACTAAAACTAGAAATGGTTGCCATTGTATTTAGGGTTTCTACAATGTGCCGCAAGATGGCACCAAACAATAATTTATTATACGTTAATAAATTTTATATATCGCTGTAACAAAGGTATAGAGTGTTTCTTTCGCTGTTTTTTTCGGTACTACAACTACTACTACTACTAGATGAATAATGATTTAATGTTTCGGGCAGGAACTAATAAATAATCTGTCCTATTCCGGAAGGGTTCAATATAGGAACAATTATAATTCCACTCGCCTAATTTAATACTATATGAGTAGTTATTACAAATCGAATGATACCTTTACAAAGTCTAAGAAACCAAGCAAAAATTACTTATTAATTCAGACAAGGGTAATTTTTTCAGAGCTTACTATAAACAGTTTGCTTAGCCTCCAAACTCCATGAATAAAGTACATTAACCCCAAATACCATCTGCTTGATTTTATTAGCATATGTAAAAAAATTAATGGTTGAAATTAAAACTAGAATTAACGATGTTACATTAGCAATGCTGTTTATGACGAGTCATAAAAGCGCTTGCTTTTTAATTATCTTAATTTACGACTACTTCTCTAACCGATAGTCTGGGGTCTGCTTGGTTGAATGGTGTCGAGCCAGGACTGTAAGGTCTTCGGGTCGACTCCAAAGTTCTAAGGATAAAAATCTTTAGATTGAATGCTTTAATCCGATAAGCTTGTTGGTGGACTGCTTTGGTGGCGTAGTTGTACTGCGGTACGACAGCGCTCTGAGGTTTGAATCCCGGGTCGGGCAAACTGATATTTGGGTTTTTCTGCTCAGTATTAGCTCGGAGTCTGGAAATTGTGCCCGATATGGCGATAGGCTCGCCCCCTATCACATCATAGGACAGAACACACTTGGCGAAAAGTGGGTGCCTTGGTTGCGCCTTTGCTTGTCCCTTCGAGGATAAATACGTGATGTTGTGTGTGGTCGTTAGTACCGCGGGCCAGGAACCATGAGCTCTACGGTTCAATTCCAAGGTTTTAGAGTTAAATCATTTAGGTTAATGAGCTGGTCGTTAGTACCTATCTGCCCTTCTTACCATTAGGTTCAGTAAGGTCACTTTGCAGTGTGTAAAAATTTCGTGTTAAAATGTGGTGGTACTCTACATTGAAATGTAAGATGGAAGATGTTTAGCGCGAATGAAACAGTTTAAGACAGTAATAATTACAAAGGAGATAAGGTTCGATTCTGAATTTAAAATTCCTTTTTTATCAAAAATACTAAAATTTATTGGTATACTTGCGGCGAAGGGTGACTTTGCCGAAAAGGAATCTGACATAACATATAGGTACTACTTATATGCATAAATGGCATGCGAATCGTTCCAATGCAAATTATATATATTTTATATAAGTTATGAAAGGGAAACCGGCAGGAACTGGTGGTAGGTCTCTCATATGTGAGAGTCCGCCTGGGTAGGTACTACCGCAATGTCTATTTCTGTCAAGGAGCAGTGTGTAGTCACTGTTGTGTTCCGGTTTGAAGGACATTGTAGCCAGTGTAACTACTGGACATAATAAAACTTAACATCTCACGTCTCAGGATGGCGAGCGCAGTGGAATGCCAAACAATACTTTGTAATTCAAAATGTTGGATAGTGCTTCTACTGTTTGTGGGCGGTCGAATCGCTTGCCATCAGGCGAACGGCAAGTTCGTCTCGTAATGCTCAGCATTAAAAAAGGATTTGGGTTATACAGGCCCTTCGCCACCATCATATCTGATAATCTACATAAATTTCAAAGGATATACCTACCAGTGTGACCAGTGGGGTAGACTATACAACTAGTCTCTCGTCAATATCAAAATCTCATACAGTCTGTTCAGAAAGAGATCCGTCGTGGCCGAAAAGTGAACTAACTTTCGAATTTTACATAGCAACCCTTCCCCGCCATTTGGTAAATATTAAACTCATTTTTTTTTTTGTCGTATTGCTTTATTATAAATGATCTTGCATATTGATTTTAGGGATTTTTGTTTAGAAACATACCGAAACTAAACAAAAGAGGTAATTAAGCACAGTAGCGACCTCAAATCCCACGACGGTTCTCTGTCTGAACAGACTATAGAAGCGATATAATTTAATACATGGATATTATTAAATCTAATATTATAGAATTAAGTTAAAAACAGCTTTTGTTCGCGGCGTCGATCGTCTTTATTAGTTTATTGGCAACTGATTGACGTAGCGGGATGAAACAGTCTTACTAACTTGTGTTTGTCTTCATTTAAACTTTAATATTACAGTTTTAGAGTTGTATTTTACAAATCGATGCATTAATGCGTGTATCAACCCGTTGGAATATCCAAAAGGAATTAAAACTTTGTTTTAAAAATTGTATTTTTTATAATATAACAATATAACCTTGTATTACATTTGACTAGTTTAATACTAGGTAAAAGACTTTAGATTTTAGTCCTTAGTACGGATAGGGACTTCACATACCTTTGAAATTCTTAAAGAAAATTCTTATTTATACAGGTTTCCATCCTTTCCTTTATCGTTAAAACCTTTATTTTAATGTGTGTACTTCTATCCAATAATGCGGAAAAGAGCTGCGACTCTAATGCCACTAATGGGGATTAGTTTCAACAGTTGTATGGTATATGTATGGTACCGGAGGTATGTTTTTAAATGAAACTAGAAGATGCAAGTCACCATAGCTATAGTCTTAACTGTACGAACTTCAGTTTATAATAACGGTGCGAATATAGTAATTAGATTCGTAAATGGAATACGAATAGAACGTACAATATAAATTTAAAATAAAAAATAACAAATATTTTTTAAGTGTTCAGTATTTAGCAGTAACATTTTCAAACCCAAATTCTACATATTGTTTATACATACACATACCATATCTCTGATGAAAAAACTTTCTTCAGTGAAATTAACTTTTTTATTGTTTTACATTATATTGATTTTATTCAAAGGTTTGTTAACTAAGGTAGTGTGAGCGATGAAAGCCCGGTTCCTAACAAGGCCCACCATTTATGTTTTCAGTAATTTTGTGGCATAGTGCAAAACGTGGTAATTTTTTATGTTAGTTCTTGCGTTATTAAATTTTATAATATTTGATATGTTGCAATTAAAACTTTTTTTATTGAAGTTTTTTATGCATCGACTTTATAATTAAGTGTCCGTTAAAGGGTTCCTTTACCTTATTCATATTGTGTTATTTTGACTAAATATACGAGTTTTAAGCTATAAAAATGATTTTGAAACAATAAAAATCTCATTCGCGATTCGTACATCCGCACATCTCTGCAAACATTATGACGTAAAATAAATTTCATTCGCGACAGTGGAAAAACTTCTACATTACTAAAATTAATGGCAACACCCTCTGAAACATTGCACTTGGAAGAAAAACGTGGTCCGCGTTTGTATCCACAGCTCTACCGGTTCTAGTTGCTGGGTTTGAGTGTGGTTTCTGGGGTTTGAGTGTGCCTAGGTTATGAGTATACGTTGGTTATGAAAGTTTAATAATAGATTGATGTGGGGTTAATTAGGGAGTGTTTTTATCACTATGAGATGATAATTGTTACGGTTCTTATTAGTCCACGTGTTTATTTGGCGGCAGCCGGGTATAAACGTTTCGGCTTGATTTCAACTTTTTAAATTTTTATCTGCTTGTAAATGTTTATTTTATTTTTGTTATGAAATATATGAGATAACCTATTGTTTCCATTTATTTATACACGTAATCTTACAACGTATAATCTAATGGTCAGTTTAGTGCATTGAAAATACCCAAAAACATCCTTTAAACCTTTCTCTGATAATTTAAAATCCATTATTTTAATAGCAATATACGTGACTGTATATTAATACAAAGTTCCCTTCTTCCAGGTCTAGAACGGGTGGCAGAGGAGTTGATGGGTCGAAGAAAATGGAAACTATACCAGGACGCCTTGATACCAAAACGGAACGAACCAGAGCCGTCGAGCGAGGACGACTCCATGCCGGCCACCGACCCACCGCCCGCGCTCAAGATCAAGACCATAGAGGAGATAAACGCGCCCGAAGACGAACGGCCCAACGACGAAGAACCGAAGGTGGAGAGGCGGCAAGAGACGATCCTCGAGAGCCTGATCAAGCGGCCCGCCACGCAGCCCAAGCTAGAGGTGGAAGAGCCCGCCGACTGGAAGCCCGCGGACAAGTGTTACTTCTGCGTGGATGGTGAGCGCGGCGAGGCGGCGCCCGACGGGACCTCTGCCCCCCCGGCGGGCGGCGCGACCGTGAGTACCGCCCTGTTATTTCGGCGTTTGTATGCGTTATCGGAGTGCGGTTACAAACGCTCATACGTACCGTGCAAATGGCGCTCGTTCGGTTTTAATTAAAATATGCGCTGATTCTACGGTGTGCGGTGCCGAAGTTATACGAGCTCCGGAATAGCAACTTCAATGCGCCTTTTGAGAAAATAATAAACAAAAATTTGTTACTCAAACATATAAAAAAAAACAGAACTATATATTGAACATTGATGCAATTTATTGTAATCGTTACCAATAAATGCATACGTCTTAACCACCCGGTGATAAGAACGGGAGTGATATAAATAATTTCATAACACGACCACTGTTACTCATTACAAGATCCACTGGAATTCGTCATTTATTTGCTATTTACAATTATTTCAATAATTACAATGCAAATCATGAATCATGAACGAAATCCACAGTATAAATTAACGAGAATTATTAGAACTTAAAACAATAAAAGTACTTAAACTTAAAAATCACGTAGTAATAAATAATATTTCAAAATAGAAGTCCAAAAAGGATACCATTTCAAAAAGCCTTGCAATATTGAATGAAGCTAGTTTTCATTCTCCAAGTTCTATTCAAAAATAGCGCGAAAAATAAACAACAAAGACATTGTTTGAGATGCAAACACAAGGTGTGAATACAAAACTGACAGTGCTCTCCACACATTTTTAATGGTAGCTAGCGAGCAGGTAACACCTGATGGTAAGTGACCATCTGCCACAGTGGGGGAATGAAAACTTAATCTAATACTGTCTTACTAATGTTAGAAAGTTTGTGATATTTAGAAGGTTCTTATCGTTTTTTAAAGTATTGCTCAATTGTATTTCGTAGATAGATCAAGACTTGAATTGAGATATCGGTAACTGAATGCGAAATGGTATATTGTTATTCTAGCAACGGTTTTTATGCGATGGAACAACGAGGAAAATATTGGTAGAAGGTATCCGAAATACCTTTGACATTCTTCTTTGCAATAGTTTATAGATCCAATAATATATTTAAATAATTGCTTATCATAGTCTTTGATTTCGTGAAGTAGCACGAATAAATAAAATTATATTGTGCGTGAATTTTTTCGATATGGCTCCTTCGCTTTGCAATCATGAGACGGAAAACACAAAGGCAAATATGCCTTGGTAGCACCTCTGTCCACCATTTTAGGAATAAAGGCGTGATGTGTTTGTGTATGAACTTTTCACAGGAAATTCTTTAAATCGTGAAGTAGACGTTGTAGCAAGTAGCAATTAAATACCCTGAAATGTATATGATTTCTTTTATTTAGAGAAGAGAAGAGGTTAGAAAATATCGCCTCATCGATGTTGCCAGCATATAAGTTCTGTAGGAGTGCGGTTTTGCCGGAATAAAGGTCACAAAGGAACCGAATATTTTCCGAAAAATACTTAGTTTCTATTTCCTTCTGATAAGCTCTCTTCACTAAAAATCATACCGACTCGTTTGTTCCTTGCTGCGTATGAACACACTGTCTAATATACTTGTTTATACAATTTATATAACGATTCATTGGACCTCAGGGACCAACAATAACTTTATCATAAATATAATTTGTCTCTCAGCAACTTAATGTTAATTGTTCTCAAAAATGCTGTATGTTATGGCAAACGGCTTCAATTATTTCGAGGTTCTTAGTTAATAAGAAGAGTCTTATTTACACCTAGTTAATAACCAAAAAATCAAAATATAGCATGTATCTCCGAAGAAGAAGGCAATGTTTAGCTAGAATCACGGCTTAAGTATACCTTTGTTCTATAATGTGAAAATCCTGTTGCAATTTCGGACACAAGGTCATATTCATGGCGAATATCATCTGTATTTTTAGAATTTCTTTCCTAAATGTTTTGGCCCTCATTTTAACCTGCTTTCTATTGCGGCTTCCCGTCACCTTTAGAAATAATGTCAAACCGCTCGTTATCTTTAGTTTGACAAAAAATATAAGATCTGTTACTACTGAACTAATGACGTAATGTTGTAAGTTTTTGAGGGTAACACTTGAAAAACGACTTTATTTTATATCTGGAACTTGTTTTGCATAGACGTTTCTTTTTCGCGGGCAAAAAAACGCGTTATCGCTACAATCTCGGGATGTTAGTGGAACGGGAGATGACTCAACCCAAAATAACAAACTTGAAGTTAAATTATGCGTTTTCCTATGTAATAACAAAAAAATATGTCAACGCTATGTTATACGCCTTACTAATATATATCTGTGTTATTCAGTTGTTTGCAATATTGAGTAACTTTTATTATCAGAAGAAGCAATACAAATCTTTATTTAATAACCTCTTATATAGACATATATAGCTTTTATTATCAATGCTCTAAGTGTAGAATAAAATGAGTCTATTTCACGTAAGAATACGGGTCATTTTTGATAGTTTTTAAATTGGACCAATTGTAGATGGAATCATTAACATTCATTTCATCATGGATGTCCTCACTAGGATAAATGACACAATGAATTCCGGTATGAGTCAAAAAGCATTACCAACCTTGAACCTTGTCCCACTGATCAACTGAGTCATCTTGTTACACGATGTTGTTGCAGCAAAATTGCATTCATTTTAGACACATTGCCATTACATTAAGCGACAATAATAAGATAAGCGGCGATAGCCTAGTTGGGTGTGGAACGGACTGCTAAGACGAATGTCCGCAGGTTCAAATCCCAAGGGCACACACCTCTGATTTTTCTTCAAAAATTATGTGTGTAAATTATCGCTTGCTTTAATAGTGAAGGAAAACATTGTGAGGAAACTTGCATACCTGAGAAATTCTCTATAGGACTTTTAAGGGTGTGTAGTCCATCAATCTGCACTAGGCCAGCGTGGTGAACTAAGGCCTAATCTCTTTCAGTAGTAGAGGGGGCCCGTGCCCAGCAGTGGGACAGTATATAATACAGGGCTGATATTATATTCTATACATTACCATTATGTTTGGTACCAAAATTCCAGCAAGAGAACGGTCTAATAAAATGGCAAATTAATAATGCTTATATGTTGAAGCAAAGGGTGAAATTTTCCGAAAGAGTACTTGACGCAACATATACGAACTAAAATATATCAATGCGGTCTCACAAATTGTACTAATAGAACTTAGAGTTTACATATAATAAGAAAGGGAAGGAAGGGAATCGAGTTATTCGGAACCTCAATACAAACTGACAAACCCATGAATTTTTTTAAATTTCCTTAAACTTCATGAACCTTGATAGTTACTATATGGAGACCTGAATAGCTCGATACTTAAAATTTGTGTTTTTTAGATAAAAAAAAATAGGGATTTCTAATTACTTATCAAACTGACAAACTTTTGAAATTTTCTTTGGTCATAAAAAAGATCCTACGGCACTGTCGACATCAAATTGATAGACCCTTGAAATTTCTTTAGGTCTTCATGAACTTAATAGTTACTATATGGTGGCCTAACGGCTCATTAATTCAAAATTATGTATTTCAGATTAAAAATAGGGATTTCTAATTACTATATTACTGTCACAAAGTGTCAGAACAGGTCATGATTGCACCGGCATTTCGCCAAAGGAGTTTCCGTCCTCCCTATAGTAAAGAGGGCTTAGGGCCTATCACTTTACAGAAAAGCTAAAGTTATCAGAATAGACAATAGCTTAGACATCCATTAACAGAAATAATAAACGGGCAGAGACAATCATTGTCCTATAATTGTGCTTATTGTAAATCCTTTAGGTGCCTCGGGCAATTACTGCGTTGGGCCCTAACCAGCCAACTTGAGCTGTGTCGTTCAATCACAGTGTATGAGGAAGGAACGGCTCCAGGGCTCTTTCCGTTTGGTTGTCAACCCTTTTCTATTCAGTGACTAGTTTCGCGCGCTGCTTTGCTTGGAGTAATTATTATTAATTTAAAATGTTGTTTTTTTTTCTATTTTTTATTTTTCTTTTATAAACTCTACATTCTATAGTCCTAAATATATATTTATTTACTGTCAGGATTCACTATTAGCTTAAAAATACTGGCTAAATTTGTTTTAAGCATTATAATTTTAATCATTTTATAAAATTTTATTTCCGCTCCGATATTTATCATTGCTTAATATTATTTATAGTTTACGTCAGATTATAAATAATGTGTAAAACTGACTGGCAATTATTATTTTAAAAGAAGAGAGAAGAGAAGTAAATATAAAAATACTTTTTGTTGAATTACTTTCTTACTACCATATTGTTTTATTGCCATCTCACAAATTCTATTTAAATTAAAAAGAAATACTAAATCATTCTTAGACTATTTTTTTTTTAATAATCCTGCTGTATGGCGTATTTTTTATCACAATGCTAGATGTTATTAGATGCTTTTTATTGGATATTTTCAATTGGAAAAAAGTATAAAATCTTAGAGTAAGTAGATTCCCACTTAGTATAAGTTTTTTTTTCTAATATATAACATTTATAATAGTCCTTTACACGTTGTAAAAAAGTTTAAACTTTACATTGAAGTATGAATTAATAAAATAAACATGAACGATGTGATTTTTTTCTCTGCAAGTAACAGTAATTTAAATCTGATGAAAATTATATAAAAATATTTCTAGAAGTTCTTTTTTGAAATAATTGATTTCTCCTTCTTCTATACAAGTAATATGGGAATAGTATAGAGACATAAGGACGTGTCGGTCGGTTACAATGTTCTGAGGAGTACACAACAATGTAAATATTGGTATAAAGCCAAATCATAATTAATTAATTCCGATATTATATTAGGACTTCGTCTTATGTTTACATGTTAATCGGAGCCCTATTATTTTCAAGTACATTCGATCCCACAGTAAGGGATCAAACAATACTGGATAGGCAACACAAGCAACCATCGTTCCAATTTACAATACAATGCCTTATCCATTTTCTGCGTTTCCACGTCAAAGTTGAAAAACTCGTATTTTGATTAATACGCGCGACAGAGACGGGGTGCGTGCCACGGTGACGTCACAGGTGATTCTGGGCTTTATATTCTAAATAGTAAGGTCGAGACTACCGTTGGCAACGTTTGTTGTTACTGAAATAGTGGATACGTGTAGGCGTAGGGCATGAAAAGTAGGCAGTGTTCGCACAGAGCGATGAATGGAGTGGCCATTGTGGCTAGCGCTTTAATAAAGAAAATAACTTGCTGTTAGGAATTGTTCCGATTTTGAATTGTTTTTTGGTTATTATTATTTTAGGACAGTTGATAGCCTTCTTTGATAGCCGTTGAGTTTTATTTTTATTTATATAAAATTCATTTAATTTTCTATTCTTATTACTAATTTAAGATTTTTTTTAATTCTTAATAAAAATAATAGTTTTAAGTTAGCCGATTCATGGAAAATGAGTATCGTTTTAAAAGTTAAACATTTCCATTTTTTAAATGAATGTTTAAAAAGACATGAGTACTTTCTCAATATTCAACCTCAAACAGGATACGCATTATTAAAAAAATAAAAATCATATTTAAATATTCTAAATACAAAAAACTAAACACCAGCAACCACCAGCATTAACATTAACATTTAGCTGTTGTATAAAATGGCAACAAGCAGCAATTGTTCAGCATTTAAAACCATAAAGGAGTGCCTTATAATTGCACACCGAAAATGGTTGATGCATGAAATGAATTCACTCACCGCCATGTTTTTATAGCAGTTTACTATCTTCCGCTAGCATGTAAGGGATATTTGTATCACATATTTATTATTTTACGAAGCATAGACAATATAGTTTTTTTTAAAATACACAGTTCAGTATAACAATATTTTTGTCTATGAACAAGTTTGTAGACGATTTAAAGTATCTTGGAGTGCTATTTTCGTTTGATAACATTAGTATAAAAATAATATTATAAGGCGTGTAAAAGGAAGATATAAAATACCCTTATTGCATTAAAATATAAGGGCTATCCAGGTATAAGACATTTTTAAAATATGTGAGAAAATATTTTTTTTTTTTATAAAATTTTTTATGGTTTCTTTGTCCATTATCAATTTATCGTTACGGAAATGAAAAACGGTTGTAGGTAATTTTATAGTACTGGTAACTAATAATTATGATATGCATAATAAACCGTCTTACTGTTAGACTATTTATCTAAGTGTTTTCATCTCGTACAACTAAATTCATATTAGAACACAATTCTTCTTATACAGTTAGATCAATAAGCAATTTCCTAAATTTATATACTTACCTATAATTTGAAAATTAAAAACTTATATACTTATTTTGTTATAACATTATTTACTTTGCAGCTTAGTTCAAATCTCATGGGTAGCCAAATAGGACGCTTCCCAGTAACAATGATTTTTTAGATCGAAAAATATTAAAACTAAATTTAGTGCTTTCTAGAATTCTATATAAAATAACTGCACAGTGTCAAAGACCTTACCGTAATTATGTTTTTTATATAGAACCGTTCCATGGTTATACAATAGAACAACAATTAGAAACTATGTAACGAGCAAAACATTACACATTATAACTGTGCTTTGATTCGTCATAGTATTAAAGTTCGGCATAAATATTACTACTATTACTTTGAACTATTTATATAGAAATACGAATAAATTATATCCAAAGCCTAAATAAAAATAAAGGTTTTAAAAAATATCAGATCGACAATATTTTCGCCTGCATATCCCAAAAGTAAAATTTATATATGTATGTATGTAGCCCAAACAAGAAATAAAATTACAAAAATTATATCAAAGATTTATTCACCTTGTAAATATTATTAAATTTTTGGAAATAATCTTTTTCTTAAAGATATTCTATTAATCCGTTCAACAGACAAATATTATTATTTTCTTATAAACATCTATTGTGTTTTTGTAATTATTATTTTTCAAATTTCGAACTGTCGGTTTTAACGTCATTCCATTTGACTTTGCCGCATAATATATTATTCAGCCAATTTAGAAAGTTTCATTTTGACACGCGTTTCTATTTTGACAGCATGACAGGTTTGTATTCAGCTGTCTTATTATATTTTATCTGATAGATAACGTTAACACGATCGTTGTGTAACAGGCTTGAGGTAATTTAAACGAAATGTGCTTTAAATATAATTTTACTACCAAGCATGACTCCATGGTATCGCACTTCCTTTATTATTTTTAATTTGCTGTAATTAAACGACTTTAGCTTATAAGTTATTATGAACCATTAAATGTGATTCAACATTGTGACGGAAAAGGTTCTAAGTCAGTTATATTTTTAGAGATTATAATTAATTTTGAAACATGTAATTTGATAAAAAATGTCATTGCATTTCTCCAAAGTAGATAGGGAATGTATAAACGTTATAATTTTCATTTATAAATTTAATCCAAAACATACATTAATTTAATCGTGTTAAAATTAAAAATAAGAATTTTAACAATCGCGGCCATATGAAATAATTTTCCTCAGTTAATTTTTTGCTCGATACAAGAGGTAAAAATATTCGCATAGTATAATTTACATATATTATTAGTAACGCCAGTCACGTTAAAAATATATGTTTTCCTCCCCTCATTATAAGCCTTTATTGAACGCGATATTTTGCATACAAATAACGGACAAAAGGTATGTTCAAAGTCGACTCCACGGCCGGCCCAAGCCGATCGGTTAAACAGCATAGGCCGGACAGAAAAGCCTATAGGGGCGGTCCGTGGAGGGTGGAAACCTCGGAAAATTCACGTGCCAGGCCCCACCCTCGGCGCGGAACACGTGCGGACAAATAGCCCCAGTACGTACGCGCTCGCTAATCATCGCCGTGCGCGAAAAAAACACGAAAATATACCATTACGAAGATTTTTCGTGTCGGGTACTTGGTGTTTCACGTTTCCCAAATTACATGCACCGGCCTTAATTATTGTTCAATCGATGTTCCAAATTTAATTTGAGTCGATTATTGTGTAAATTCGAATTTTAAAAAGTGGCGGGTGATTATTTATGATTATTAACAAGTGGTAATACGAATTATAAACAATAATTTTGAATATGTGATTGTTCGAAATTAAAAAGTGGCGGCCTTATTATTTGCATGTGACTTTGTGATATTAAACATAAAAAGCGAAAAGTTTTTTAATTTTTCAAAATTCGCGGCATTTTTCTCATTACGTGCGCATATTTTTTTTTAATTCGCACGTTCCGTTTCAAGCAGCGGAAATGTTGGAAAGCGCCGGCTTTGTGATTTGAGTGCGCTTTGTTGCTTTTTTTTATAGTGTGAAATGGAAAACGCAACATGAGCCGATTTCATGGTTAGTTGGTGTTATTAGTTCGAAACATGAAATACTACTGAGTGTGATTCATGCATCAAATGCACCTTTTTTATTTGGCGAACACTTCTATTTTATTTTTCCTTCGCCGTTTTTATGCGGCCAGGCGCGATATCAAGTTATATCAAAAAGTTCTCACGCCATTTATGTATTATTTCCATTTTTGGAATTCCTTTTTTATTGGATCGTGGATTTAAAACTCTACAATATAACATAGTACATATTTAATCAAATTGGCCTTATGAAAAACCTACCACATGACCTTGTCTCAACGTTCAAAACATATGCGGCATAGACAAAGTTTTTAGCTCGGCAAATAGTATTTATGTGTGTGAATGTAAAGTTGTCGTAATTTGTCTCTTTTGTGCCAGAACCGTTATATAATGCAGTACAAAGCTGGTATAATGAGCACATGATCATAGACAAGAGCCGTGTTTGGAGAACTCTATGCCGACTGTCACTGTCAACTTGTGTGGATTTTTAATCTGTCGTTTATGTTTTGCTTGTTGCTCTAAATCTACACAAAGTTTACTTTTAACTACAAAGCAATATTTAATTTGCCTCGGTACATAACGCTAACATAGTGTTTGTCGCATTATTCAAACCCTTGATAAACAATATTTTGTGTTGATAACATTAACCACTAGTTACTTTGAAGGCCATAAAATCGCTACACATTATTTTCCATTATCTCTAAAAATACCTTTTTAATCTAATTATTCTAAGAACCCATAAGTACTTTCGAAAATCATTTTTATAACTCACCTAACCTTAACATCCAATTTATATCCTCAGCTCGTTTCAACTACAAATTTATTTATAAATATGATAACTATAACGTCTATTATTCATAACATAATAATTATTATTCATGAATAAATCTATAAGTAATAAATCGGCAACTATTCAAGTGCAAAAACACTACAGATCACTAATTATCGCTTACAAGTGCCTATTTCGCTAAATATAAACACAATTCATAAACCAATATTGCTGGTAATTTTGGCATTAAACACTGTAATTATATTGAGGTAATAATTGTCTATGGTAATCGAAAATAAATATGGTGTTTATATTTCATTCTAAATTATATCGAAATAGCTTGGAATAAATGTGTGGATATAAAAAAGTTAGCTCTAGCATAAACATTCTTTGTTCTTTATTTAAATAAAAAAAAATCTAAAAGTAAATTAACATTTTCCTTAAAAAAAACCTGGTGTTTTTGTAAAACTCTAATAAATATTACAGCCAGCGACATATAAAAGCAACAAATCATGCACACATTACATAACACGTGTGTGTGTGTTTGTGTGCGACACAGAAACCTTGGCACACAACGCCGAGGGTTATCCACCAAACACACACTCGTATATTATATAAACACCTTTTAGAACAAACATTGAGTTGATATTTTTCTGTTTGAGGATTTAGCAAAACATTTTTATTTTTTTTATTTTTCGTTTTATAAAAAAATGCTTTGCATAATAATTAAAAAAAATGTTCTCAAAATCAAAGCCCTTGAACAAGTCTTTAAAGTCCAAACCTATCCATAACCTTGTAACAATAAATTGCATATAATTATATCCTGTCCAAGCTATTAAGTGATAGACAAACAACGCCAACAAGAGGCTAAACAGAAAACAAAACCGGTTAAATATTAAAATATAGCATTATAACACGAAGCAAAATTATATGTGGGGCCACGTGCACTGCAAATGTATATGATATAATTTTCCTATAAACAGATAAGAGTCACGGAATAAACTTCGCTAATAACCTACTTGAATTGTAAATTGAGACTGAAGTTTTAAAAACATCGTGCCCCGCGAATGACGGAAAATGATAAAATAAAAAAATTACATAAATAATATGTAGTTATTATGAATTAAAAGAATAAAGTATCTAACCAATGACAATTATAGGTATATACGCTTTAAATCTAATTTCATATTCAAAATCAACTGAAACAATTCAACCTGACGACTTTATTCAAATTCTAAACAAAATTTATTTATATTATTCACCGAACGATAAATGAATTGCGAATTAGAAAAGAAAAAAACACCAATTGTTCTCGAACACATTAATAAAAATACTATTCTAAATTCAAACGGCCCATTAACCGGTTCCCACGAGCGCCATGTTGGGTCGTCCTCGCCCGCTATTGGTCGAGGCCGCGAGTTTAGAATTAGAATGTGTAGACCCCACCATTTGGCGAGCGGCAAATTATGTTGCTAGTATTTTTTTTTTCCAATTTCGGATAATGGGAGCAGCTGTTCGGCCCGGCTTGTCATCACTGACTGTTCTCTATAGTGCGTTCGACCGGTAATTGGCGTTTGCTATTAGAAAAAATATGTTAACGTTCCAAGTTCAAATATTCACTGAAACAGTTTTTATATGCGTAGTAAACATGTCGCTAAGTTGGAATAATGGACGTCACGCATATTTAACTACCATTTTATTGAAACATAATTGTCCCACATTTTTTACTTTGTTTATTAGTAATCCAATTGTGGCATTTGTAATAGTTTATGGATAGGAAATAAATACTTTAACTTTTAAGGGTAAAACTGCAATTGACTTAATATTTCGAAATTAATGAGACATCGAGTCAATTATATCTACTCAAAATAAGGTTCTACTTTGCAGCGAATGAAGTATGCAATTTATTTGCTTGTTGGATAAGTAGCTCCCCTAATTAATAACCTCAAATAAATTGTTTTTTTTTCCGAGGCAATATTCTAAAAATATTTTGTTCGTTTGCTGTCAGAAAATCAAAAACTAAAGACAAAGTTAGGCACGATACCCGGTGATGGCGTTCATTTATTATTTTGAAAACATTTCAATAATTATTTTAACGGATAATCCTTCGAGGCGATCAATTATCACTAGGTGTGATTTATAAAATGTCCATAATTTACCCAAACATAGTAGGTGATGGTTGAATCAACGCACAATAACCAAGCAATCGTTTAATATTTTACCTGATTTTTGCTAAGCTCTTTCCTTCCCTAGGCACCATAATATAAGAGTATAAAACACTAGGTTTATTAAAATTATTCGGGAACATGACTGCATTATTTGGATCGTATTTTTAAATTCAGATTGAACGCTTACATAATCTGGCAATATAAACTGCTTATTTTCATCAATGCGGCCTCCAAAGTGACGTCACTCACCTGATGTTAACCGAAGTAAAAACCAAGTGAGCTAATTTCCCAAAGCCCCGAGTCAACCAGTCAATAAAATGATTTATTATCCTAAACAACCAGATTTTTTCCTTAAAATTATTTTTTTTAGACACGAGGATGACAAAAATATATTTAAATGATAAGAAAATAAAGACATATAAACTTATCTGTTTACCTTCAAAAAACCACTAGCCTTGTACCATTTTAGTAATAACCCGAGCTGGCGTCCCAGACAAGGCTGGCATCTCGTTAGATCGTTTGAAACGAATCAGATGCTGAGTTTGCCGCTCAATTTAGTTGTAATTGCTCGCATTCCATTTATTAATTGGCTAGTTGAAGAGATTCATGTTCTATAATTAAACATTAAACAGTGCATATGGTTTCCTTGGTTTAATGGTAAAGACTGTCGTGATAAGTTCGATTCCGGGCAATTTTCTGCTCAATTGATTTGGTCAAGATCGGGGTTCGTTCGCTTTCGTATAAGAATACTTGATCATTTTTTTTAGTTTAATGCTATATTTAATCTTGTATTTTGATTTTTTCTCCCTATTATCAGGTTAGTATAAGACAAGTTACTTGATCATCTCTTTATATTTAATGTTAATGTAATGTTATATTAAATGATTCCTCGTCATCTCCATAATTCTTCCGATAGCAATCTAACCTTTGATGATATAGCTATTATATTTGTTCACATGACTTGAACAGATTGCGTGTTTATACGAATCTCAATTAATTTGTTACATCGTCCTTTAAATTAACTCTTATTGAGGCCATTCAATAACTAAAAATACACAATATTCATTTCAAACTTTAAAATATGTTGATAATTTAGCAAACAATATTGTATACTTAATTAAAATATCTTAGCAAGGCAATACCTTGATAATGGCGTTGCATCTCTCATTCGCCGTGAAAATTATGCCGGCTTTTTAGATACATTAATGCAATTCACTGAAACAAAACATTATGGCTGGTTTTCCTTATATACGGTCATTATTCTGATGCGAAATATATTGTATAAATGTTGCCATGAGGCAAACTCTAAATTCCTTAGACGTCAGAAATAAAATATTCTGCTTATTTTGTATTTGACGGCCATAAAATCAATTACTAATTGTAAATACGAATGTTTCTAAAAATGTTTGTTAGTCGGATATTTGTAACTTATAACTACTTATTGGAAAGTTTAACTTACAAATAAACGAAATGCTGGTATATTTTTTAACAAAATTTATGTTCAATGGGCAAGCGGCCTTTATGAGAGGCGAACCGGGCAGCCGCCCAGGAACTCGCGCTTACAGGGGCCTCGCGCGGTGCTTTGGAAGACCTTTTTAACGATCTTACTGTCAAAACTATTAATACCGGGGAACTATTTTGCTCATCTCGGGGCCTCGACTTCTTTTTTGTTTTCGCCTAGGGCCTCGCGTCGTTTAGAACCGCCACTGTCAATGAGGGTTCTATGAGAAAGGACCAAATGCCGAGGCTAGGAAATTCCAGTATATATTTTCATGTCTAAGTACATAAACACGACGCAACCGTTCAAAGTCAACATGAAGCGAGCTGATTTTGTTTGTCCTTATTCCTTGCATAAAATATTCGCGGAATTTGCCATTGGAATAAATAACTAGTATTTACCTATTATGCACTTTATAGTTAATAGATCCAAAAGACGTTATAAGTGCAGTTAGATCATACTTGTGTAGAGGGACAATAATTGAACGATAGACCATTGTTTTTTTATTGCTTTGATTGACGAGATGAGCTTGCCGTTCGCCTGATGATAAGCGATACGACCGCCCATAAACAGTAAAACACTATCCAACACCTTTAATTACAAAGTATTGTTTGGTATTCCACTGCGCTCGCCATCCTGAGACATGAGATGTTAAGTGTTATTATGTCCAGTAGTTACACTGGCTACAATGTTATTTTAACCGGAACTTTAGTGACTACACACTGCTGCTTGGCGGCAGAAATAGACATTGCTGTGATACCTACCCAGGCGGACTCCCACATATGAGAGATCTACCACCAGTAACGAACAGTCTACGATGTTTCTATTTCCAAAATAAAGACAGGGTAATAAAATATCAATCCACCCAGAACAACGTGACAGAACCCTGGTGGCTAAATAATTTTTGAAGTCATAAAATCACTCATAAAGCGTATTCCGCCTCTGTGTGGTCTTCGTAAACATATTGACCATAATGGAACATAATGCCAAGTAATAAGATTATTAATAAAGAATATCAATAAATTGTTTATTACATACTCCATCCAATATTTTTATTTTTGGTAGGATATATTTTTATATCCGGATAGCGACCACCGTACACAAAATGTTAATAAATATGCCATAGTGGCCCAAGTAAATGAATCACGTTCCGGGATCAGCCTGTGTAATGTGTATATCCGGTTCCAACAGGCCGGCATAATTTTTTCAACTGTCGAGGAGTAATCATCTCTCGTCAGTCGACATTCTATTGGACCCCACTCCACTTACCATCAGGTACGGTGGAGTCACTTTGACGTGCACTTAAAAAAAATCATAGCCAATAAAATTTTAGATTGGATGCATGAATGAAAAATGACAGCTTAACTGCTGCAAAGGATATTTTCCCTTAGACTTTGTCTTCAACGTTTCTTATATTTAATTATTTTAACTGAAATATTGCCTTTTAAGTGGAAATATACCACCGTTGCTTAGCGGCAAAATTAACTCCAAGCAACGATATTCTCATCAACGATCATTATAGATCCACATGTGTTTTGAGGAAAATATAATAATAAGAAATATTGTACTACAACACACATCACGCCTTTTTCCCTAATGGGTTAGGCAGAGGTGGAACCAATACACCCACTTACCTGCGACCAGTGCACTTACTTATCGGTATGTGTGTTATGTTCCATGATGTGATACGGGTCCTATCGGCCATCAGGCTCAAATTCAGAGTTGATGCTGAACAGAAAAACCTCGTATTGACTTAAGTGTTTGGAATTCTAATATAAGAGAAATTTGAAGATATTTCTTGACTTGATTTGGACAGTATCGTTTTAAAATGATAGAGCTATTGTCGATAGTTTAATCTTCAGCCTAACTAAGGACGTCTAAATAAGGTCATCAACAGGCGAACTTATAATAGGAAGAAATGTGAAACAATCAAAACCTACGTTTCGTACGTCAATAATTTTAAACTCCTCATCAGATTAGTATATCTCGCATGTTTATACCTTAAATTTATTTTGAAAATAGCAACACCAGAGTATCTTGCCTGTTCTTCTCTGGTGAGAACTGCTTTCCGAACTGGCGGTAGAGTTAATATTGGCGGAATCTAAATAATGTATAAGATTTTACATGTTCAAATAAATTATTTCATTTTATATAGACTTGTTTGACGTGTCAATTTTCCAAGACCCATGGTTTGATGAATCTTTTCCAATTGCAGCAACCATATCGGCTCGTCAAAATACTACGCACAATTCACATCCAACTAGCTTATACATATATCTATCGGACTCGTGTTCAAATGACGTGTGCGCTGTAGCTAAACAATCCGTTAGTTAATATTCAAGGTGGACCCGATTAGCGAAACCTCAAGGTGAAACGGACCGGTCGTGTCGAGTTTTAAAACCTCCATCGGTTCTTCGGACTGTTTTATATTTTTTAAAGCCTGCTTTTGCTAAATTTTAATTTTTAGGTATAGTTTATACGACTGCAGTGATGACTTGGGTTCGATTCGCCGGTCGGTTTTTTTATAGTGCCTCGGTAAGTGGCTTCACTGCACCTGATGTTAAGCAAAGTGAAGATCATAGCCCAGAAGTCCAGAAGACAACAACTTTTTTTACTCAGGACGGTTTTCCTACTCAGTATTATCCCGGTATTTGAAATTTGTGCTCGATATGACGAAAGGCTCGCAATCACATTATGGGACGGAATACACACGGCGGGAAGCGGATGTACCAATTGCGCCTTTGCCTACTGCGATTTCGACTGTAATATGATGGAAAGGCTGACAAGAGACGTAATTTTGTGTTATCGTCAGTTTTGTTTTAAACGTTTCTGTTTGATTCTGAAGGTTAACTTTGAATACAGAAATATAGTACATACAATATACATACATAGTATCACGCCTCTATCCCATAAGGGTAGGCGGAGACTATGAATTGGTTTTACTCAATCCTGGCACACATCTTTCGCTTCCTTAGTTTGCATCAATATTTATTTCATCCATCGGTTCAGGGTAATTTTGACCTGGCCTTTACCAAGAATGTCAGATATCTGACAGTCGAAGGTTAAATATTATAGTAATTATCTACAATATTCAACTCACACTTTGTAAATAAGATATTCCAGCGAACAATGCGAAAGATTGTCTAAATATAATATAATTGAAACACAGGGATATACTACAACTGATGGTAGGTCTTTCATATATGGGAGTCCGTCTGGGTAGGTACCGCCGCAATGTCAATTTCTGCCTCCAAGCAGCAGTGCGTAGTCACTGTTGTGTTCTGGTTTGAAGAACATTGTAGCCAGAGTACCTAGTGAACATAATAAGACAACATGGGTCTCAGGATGGCGAGCGCAGTGGAATACCAAACAATACTTTGTAATTCAAGGCTTTGAATGGTGCTTCTACTGTTTATCGCTGTATCGCTTATTAGGTGAATGGCAAGCTCGTCTCGTCATACAAATAAAAAAAATACTATGTTTCCAAAACAATGGTTATCCTCAAAGTACATTTATACCAACTCCAAAAAACCCAGTATTGGCGTCTATTTATAATTGTTTGTGTACCGCTGATTATCGTGTGGCCTTTGATTCGATGATGTCATTTAGTTCCCATATAAGGCTTTGATTTAACAATTAGCCAATTAATGTTGGCTCTTGTTCATGTTTTAGATGGTAAAGGTTATTCACTGGGTAATTTGAAATTTGGAGATGACCATAATAATGCATCGAATCAAACAAATGAACGCACATTGCGAATTTATCGCCGAAGGGGTATGCAGAGGCGCAAACACGGCCCTCACTTCTCACCAAGTATGTTCCGTCCCATGATGTGATAGGGGGCGAGACCATCACCATATCAGGCACAAATTCCATCATCGAATTAGAAGAGTGATTGCATAGAATCACTCTTCGAATAACTGCCTTTGACGTGATTTTGTTTGAATGCTACCTAGAACGTATTTAAAACAAGAATACCTCATCAAGAATTAAATATATGAAGGCTACAGGGAAAACAGTTAAATTATTAGCTAGACAGCAATTTCTATTGAAAATTTGATAGCGTTTAAAAAAAATTGAACCAGTTTTTCCCGGTTATTATAACTTATACCAAAATCAAGAATGTGTCAACATCTTAAATTAAATGTTACTTTATTTTGTCACTACTTATATCCTTATGAATTACCACCTAAAGCAAGTTAATCATATACATGATCTTTGCTAACGTCTGCTCCGAAAAACTCTATTTTTAGGCTAAAAAGTAACAATTTGGAGAATTGGAATTTATAGAATTGAAGTAGCAGTTCCAAAGGTAAACGCGCTTAAACAAACAAAAATCTTTTCAACTTTAACGATAGTTAATAACGCAAAAATCATTGAATATAATTATAACTTTGTTGAACTAAGTATCTGAATACTAATTGTATTGTTAGAACATTGACAATGATAACTTAGTCGAATAAAAACGACTCTAGAATTGTCTATTATCGGTAGTAAAAAAATATTCTCGTAATGTAAATATTAATCTCATTACATTTTTGATTACATTATTTTGAAATATCTAGAATATCTAATATCTAGAATAGGGCTAATATTCATGATAAATTCATTCAAGGGATAAAATGTAATACATACAAACGACTTAAAATTACAGCTCTGTGAAATTTTAATTATTATAACCTATTATCGTGAGGAAACCTGTATAAACCTGTAGAAATTCTCTATAGGAATTTTAAGGGTGTGTGAAGTCTACCAATCCGCACTGGCGAGCGTGGTGGACTAAGGCCTAATCCCTCTCAGTAGTAGAGATGGCCCGTGCTCAGCAGTGGGCAAGTATATAATACACGGTTGATATTATTATTATATTATTATATATTATCGCTCGTGGCTCCAACCGCACGGAAAAGTTTTTCTTGCATACATATCCTGTTATATATTTTCCTGGAATTGAAAGTATCGTACGTCCTATTCCAGACTAATAACTATCTCCATCCCAAATTTCACCCAGATCCGTTCAGCCATTCTAGCGTCATTAAGTAACAAACATCCAAGCTCTCGCATTTATAATATTAGAAAGAAAAGAAACTTAAAAAAAAACATATTTATTAGTCACCACTTATAATGTAGAATTACAAATTAATTTAAAAAGGAAAATGATAGATATATGTACGTAATTTTGATCGTCGCGTCGAGGCTGTGGCAAATAATTACATCTGAACATAATATAACTATTAAAAAACTATTTGTCGGATTTTATCGCGGTTTTAATATTTTAATTTTCTCCCGACATTTCGTAGACTTTGCAGCCTTCGTGGTCTCGGGAGAATAGTTTAATTTGAATGTCTAAAATTCGCGTAAACATAAGAAATCATTATAATATAACTTTTAGTTTTTCGAAAAATCAACCTTGAACCTACGAATTTAACATTATTATTAGATAGCAAAAATATCTAATACCAAAATGATTATACATACAAAGACTACTCAACAGGCGGGCAGTCAAATGCCTAAATTTAAATATCTGGTACAAGGCCTCACGACGACGGTTAATAAGATAATATTGCTGTTCATATTGTTTGTGCAAATTCGGTATCATTCATACTAAATTCTACTAAACGATTAAATAACCTTGGAGATAAATAAAGTTAGATGCTGACCATTGTGTCTATTCCTTCTGCCGAGTGAACCATAACTGTTGTTCCAGATAGAAATTCTAAATTCAAAAAATTTTACGTTCTTAAATTAAGTTGGGGATTCTTTTAATTTTATTGTTTGTTTATATAAATGCTGTTTCACACCTGTAATTAGTGAGTAGACTCATCCATAATGTAATTTAAATAAAGCATGTTTAGTTTATAAACTGTTGGTGTGCAATTAAATAAATAAATAAATTAAACCCTAACTGGTTTCACAAACGAGCGCTTGCGCGCTAAAAATACAGAAAAATAATGAAATGGGTTGTAACATCGTTTAAATTGATTTACGATGTTGATTAACATATTTTACACATTAAATCTTAGTTTCTGTAATTTTACAATTCATGAGAAGTCAGCGTTGATTGCGCCGAAGCATTTTTAACTTAAAACGATCGTAAAAAATGTTGTTTCGCGTAAATTATAAATATTTTATAGGTTAAACACTTTATTGCATTTGGTGTACTATTACGAATGTACACACTCACGCCTTTGATCCCCGAAGAGGTAAGCAGAGTTGGATCTGGTGCCCACTTTTCGCGCCTCATAGAGGGCGAGCCTATCGCTATATCGGTCGCAAATTTCAGACTCCAGGCTGATACTGAGTTAAAAAACCAATATGACTTTTCCTGACCCGGGAATCGAACCCGAGACCTCAGTCCTGTAATCGTACCGTAACACAACTACGCCACCGAGGCAGTCGAATGTATCGTTTACGAATTTTAACTAAAATGTTTATGTTGTTTGTTTAGAATATGCGTAAGAAGAATTGGTTTATGTAAGTTCTATTGATTGTTGCATTTATGAATGCATTGGACAGCTCGTCACACTACGTTAGATGTCATTATATCCAGTTAATACAAAAAATGTTGACTAAACAGAAAGATATGCATCTAGCAAGATAACAGAAATAGTCAAAACTAAACAGATTATATCCTGCAAAAAAAAATCCAATTATTATACTATCTGGCTTACTTATAAAAAAATCGCAAACCAAGGCTTTATAAAACACAAATTTACTCGATCAGCTGTAAGTCAAAACCCGCCATCTTGCCTCTTAATATGGTATAAGGAACCGGTGATGTTATTGACAGCTATTTAAGCAATTCTTAACCACCTCTTAACACTAAAAAAAGTTTAGAAGGAAGACTGTAAATATTTAACGCAAACAAAGTAAATTTTATTATCTAATCATTACTTTTCACAATATTAAATAGTTGTTTCGCAGTGACCATCCTAGTACATAAATAAAATACTTTATAGTGCAACTTCCTTATGAATTTGCAACTGACAATCGCAATCATGGTTCGCTGCTAATCGTTAAAAATCATTTGCGTCACTTGACAAATTAATTGTTTCAATTGTGCCGGCGAAGGTTTAAGATGTCGGACATTTTCCGCGATATATTTCAGACGTTAATTGTAAGGAAATAGGACGATTAATAATAAATACCATTTAACCTCAAACTAGCGTAATACTAAACCTTAAGAGAGGTTTGTTTTGCGTTGGTCCGGGAAGGAAAAAAGAGCAGATAAATCGCCTCTCCAATTTTCATACTTGAGGTTAAAATGACTCCTTAGTTCATTATTTTGTCTCCCGCTTTGCTATGGAAGTGGACAATATTTCAAACTCCTCCCTATCTTTCTATTTAATTAATTTCGTTACGGGGTAAAGGCAAGTTAGTTTTCCCTGAGACTCGCCGAGCTTCACTGCTCGTTGTCATAAAACGCGTGGCACTGCTGATCCAGGCTTACAGGAGTTGTAATGGTGGGTGTGAGGGCGGGAAAAGAAAAAGGCTCTCTAATTTTTATTTCTTCTTAAAATTCAATACAGAGTTACTCAGATATGTTAGTGAACCTATATTCATAATGATAAACATTTTCAATCAGGTGGTTCGTTTCTTAAAATTCTACTTACTTGAATATCGACCTTATCATTGTTCATAAAGTCGAAAATTTAATGACTAAATTCTTAACGATCCTTGTTAACCTGATCATTATTATACCCGTATAAACGTAGCTAACATGAATAACTAATTGTAATAATAATTAAAAATGACAATAGCCGGAAACTCTAACTACTAATTCGTCTTGCCTCAAAGCGAAGTCTTCCTACGTCATATTAAATCATTACTTTAATATAATGGTTTTTGCTAATTTTAATATGTATAGATATTCCTTTTCCACCTTGTACTCCTGTGGGAACGGCACAGGACAATATTTTTTAGAAATGTTGCAGAAGTATTTGCTTGGCTGTTACAACCGACTTTTTAAGTAATTTATTAATAATCATAACCTATAGGCTTGACGAGTCTTGACTGTATCGGGGGCGTATTTGTATTACAAAATTTGGGTGTATACACCTCTGCCTACTCCCGAAAAGGAAGAAAGGCATAATGCTATGTAGACATATACGGGACGTAATGCGTAATTTACCTCCTAGATACAAAGCAATTAACTACTCCTATGATAGATTAATTAACTGTGAATTTTTGCCGGCAGAGTCCAGCGTCGGAGTCGGACAGCAGTTCAGTGTCGGGGGCCAAGAGTCCCGCGGCGGCGCCGCCCCTGTTGCAGCACTTGTTGCAGCTGCAGGTGCAGAACCCACAGACCATCGCGCAGGTAACTGTCCGCTACAACTTCAACCTTAATGACAATGGTATAAAGAGTAAGAGGATTTAGGTGGTAGTCCAAAAGCTAAAGCAGCTCAATGAAAGATTTTAGATTTAACTGACTCTTTGTATGATCAAAAGTATAAAGTAACCTAAAAATATAACCACTTTTTGTAAATGTTAAATAACAAAAATAATATATTTGATACTTTTTGTCTGAAATAAGTTTAAGTTCCACCTAAATAACAAAGTTTACTTAATACGAGAGGAAAGTAAAAAATGTCTTCCATACTTTAAAGTGACTTAAACATTCTTCATGTATTTATTCACACCCGGAAAACAAGAAAATACAATCCGTGGTGATAACAAGGAAACAAAAAAGGTGGTTCAAGGATGTACCATTACCGAAATATATTTTTCTGAGCTTACCTCACTCAAATCCTTTTAAAGTGCGCTAAGAACTCCAAAACATGCAGTTATTACTTTTTTATTATTTAAATTGCAATAATAACTTTAATAGCATTGTACAATGTGTAAGTTAAAAGATCAAATTAAGTAAATATTTAAAAGGGCGCTTGAACAAATTTACTTTTGACTAACTTTATCTTCGGAGCCGCTTGAGATAGTGTTTTTTATTCATTAAATCTCAATAAAATATCGTTTACTCTACTTAATGAATATTATTATTAATTCAATAGTCTAGATACATTCTATTGAATTGTTTGAGAAATCATTTAATATTGTGATATGGTTTTATTCCCCCATTTCAACCCATACTTGTGGCCATATCAATTTCGCTCCGTATTGCGAAGTCACTTGAGACGCTGTCAAATTAAAGTCAGTATCTTAATATCGTTGATTAAAATAATAAACAAATATCTATACCATTTCAAATATTATTTTATTTCACACTTTATGACGGATTTGAATAACTCAGTTTTGTTTATTAAACAGCGCCGACTCAGCTGCCAACACGCACTTAAGTGACAGCTCAAGCATTGTTAAATAGTTCAATACTCTAAATGTCTACTTAAAACCCTACTCAAAAGTGAGATTAATTCATTAATCCGCCCCTATAAGTTCTTATAAATATAAATGACTCAAAAGAAACCGTTTTTAAACAATTTCGTTATTTTAAAAATGGAATGGAATTTAATTAAATAAACATCATTTTGCTCGATATCCTTAAATAAAAAAAGAATATAAAAAAAAAACTACAAATATTTGTCAGGATCTAGGATGTCTGCGAAGTCTGAAATCTGATGACACAGATATAATTAGTCCAAACAATAACATTTAATTTTAATGACGCTCAAAAACAAATAAAAAATTAACACAGCCATACGTGAGGCAAAAGCAATTAGTTTCGATAATTATACGCTTAAAATATTCATTAAGAATTTTAAATATAAGTGAGATGAAGTAATTAAAACTGCTGCTTAACTGAATATCAGTTTTAATTTTATAGTGAACAGTTTTAATAAAATGTCAAGTAAACAAACAGACTGGACGCGAAATATTTTTATTATCCTTGTTGAGGAAATGAAAGTATGAAAGTTTTAAAGTTTATCAGTTGGTTGAAGGATATCTTTATGCAAAATCTTTTAAATAACAAATTAAGTGACCTCTTGTGTATTGTAGTTGCCATTCGTCTTTTTCACCTTGGCGGAGTATTTTGATAACTAATTATTTTAACTTACACGTTGTATCAAATAGCATTTTATATGTTCATAAATTATAATTGATTATAGTAACTTCTCACTTGAATTACTAAGTTTTTTTTTGAGTTAAAAATAAACAATGAAGCAATATAGACATCAAACCAAACCATATCAAGGGAACAAAAACACGAACATACAAATGTCCAATCAACTATAGTTTATTTGATATCTCTGAAATTATTTAGAAAGAGGTTTTAAGTTATTTTATTCCCTTAAAAGTTTAGTCACATATAAGTCTAATGATACTTTAGTCATTATTCAACAACAATAATGCCTAATAGATATGAAAACCCTGACCGAGTTAGTTATTAGGTAGCGTTGCACTGTACCTTGTGATTTAACATATTTTCTAGTAAATGAAAAGACTGGCCACTGAATGCTTATACGACGACAAAACATTCGTCAATAATCAGGCACATATCTTTCTTAATCCTTATGTCTATGAGTAGTTATTGAACCTTTTTAAGTACGTATTTTTTATCAGCAAAGTCTAAATTTATTGATAGTATAGTTTTAATATTTAAAAAACTATATTTAAAAAGCTGGCAGTTAAGTACCGCGGCATCTATAATATACTTTTTAAAAAAGGAATGAATTATTTTTAAACCTTTTGTTTATTGATAGTATAGTTGTAATATTTAAAAATGACACTATTTTAAAAACTGGCAGTTCATTACCGCGACATCTGTAATTATTTTTTTAAAAAAGGAATTTATTATTTTTACACCTTTTTGAAGTTCCACAAAGATTCCAATAATAGATAACTCGGCCAATTTTAAGTTACTTTTATTTAAAACTTATCTATCTACATAATATTTAACAATAATTTGATTATTAATTATGAAAACATTTCCGGTTTAAATATCATATAATAATGTTTATATAGTATGTTCAGAAAGAGAACCTTCGTGGCATTTGAGGTCGCTACTGTGCTTAATTACCTCTTTTGTTTAGTTTCGGTATGTTTCTATACAAAAATCCCTAAAAACAACACGCAAGATCATTTATAACAAAGCAATACGACATGATAATGAGTTTAATATTTACCAAATGGCGGGGAAGGGTTGCTATGTAAAATTCGAAAGTTAGTTCACTTTTCGGCCACGACGGATCTCTTTCTGAACAGACTATAGCTGCCAGTTTTGCTAGTGTCGTTTCGTCAGTAGTGGATGTAATGGCAAGTGGTAGGTTTACCAGCAGGCGTACACGGAGATGTATGTGCAGTTCCAGCAGATGCTGGCCGCGCTGGCGGCGCTGGGGACGGGGCTCGTGCCGACAACGCCGCTCACGCAAGCCTGGATGATACAGCGGCTCGCGCAGCAGCGGCATCACACTGACAGGTAACACGCAATTATAGTTCTTATGTAATAGTCATATAAGGAAAACGCATTTGTAAATAAAAAAATCATGTATGTGTTCACGAAGGTCCACTTTTGTAAGTATTTGAGTTCGTGAATCATTTAAACCTTATACTTCTATCAATAGTAAGTTGCGACGCGAGATATTTTGTTATATTTATTACATAAGTATTTGAACTTCACTTTGAAAAGTTTGGCGTGACCATTTTAAGTTGAGCCCAAATTTAATTTAGGACTTTCATTTTCCAACATCAAATTTACAGAAGAAAATTAACTGCCTAATGTCCCGGGATATCCCACTCATCCTCACGTATCCATCCACCTCATCCAAGGCCAGGAGGCAAGCTTCCACCCATTATTAACATGTAATATATGAAAATAGCCGGTGCTTTGTAATCAGACGGACACACGGATTCTCATCACGTCTCAAGGCTATGTATTTATGGAGTGGTCATGATAAATAAGTCTTTTCTCGTGTATGCTTCCGCTAATGCTAATACAGACAAAAATACTTTGTTTATGCACATAACTATATACATATTAACGTCAGCGCCCCGTTCGGGCTGTTGCAAAACTGTAAGGTTTTGCTGGTGGTAGAATATATTATATCCGCCCGGATAGCGACCACCGTACACAAGGTGTTAAAACACACCATAGTGGTCTACGTAAGTGTTTCGCATTCCGGGATCAGCCTGTGTATATTCGGTTCCAACAGGCCGGCCTAATTGTGTGCTGTCGAGGGATAATCATCTGTCGTCAGTCGACATTCTATTGGACCCCACTCCACTTACACTTACGTGCAGTGCGGTCGCTTTACCGTGCATGGAAAAAAAGGTATTTTGCGTGCCAGAGGTGACTGGATATCACCACAATGTCTACTTGTCCGCCAATATTTTTTTCAAACTGGGCCCTTATTCTATATGATAGTTTAAACGCGTTAAGCGGCCGTGTCATGTTATCTTCGAGAAATGTGCGTGGTATGGTATTCTGTAAGCCAAATTTCTATAGTCCTAAACATGACGCGTTGTATTACGTGCTTGTTACGCACTGTTTAAATAACGTGCGGGATAGAGAATAAGGCCCCAGATCTTATTAAAGGTAAGGCAGAGTACAATTAAAACATTTACATAATATTCTTGTGTATGCCACTCCTAAAATGTGATCTGGCTAGTGTTCTGGTTTAAACTTAAATATCCTATAAGTTTATTATTAGGCATTATGAGACTTAAAATGTACTCAAAATTGAACCTTAAAGCTAAAACACCATATAAACAATTAAGAACAATAATAGAACAAGCAACAGACACGCAACACGAACAGACCTCGAACTGATGATTTATTCAACAACTCGCATTTTGGAAAACAATTTAATGTTGTTTGTAGAGTATAGAATACGGCAATTGATATAAAATCTAAAGATCTTAGAATAGTCCAAATTTTTATTTGTTGTCGAATAGAGCTCAAAATATAAAAATAAAAAAACTTAAAATACTTCAGAATAAAATCATTGGCTCTTCCACAATATATCGTAAATCAAAATTGGTTTTAATGGTACAGGGCATCAAAACTACACTTTCTTTTTTAAATAATATAGAAAAATGTTAAAAATATTTATCAAAACAGCAATGTTTACTAAAACAGGTCTCCTGTAATATACTTCTAGATTAACGATCTATTTCGTGGGAGCCAACGAAATGTTACCCTTCTTTTGTCTCGCTTCAAATTAGATTTTGGTTGGATTCTTGTAACGTTATTGAATATAAGTACATTGTAGTCTAAATAATATAGACTCGATGAAAAATATGGACTTATTAACAGAACTTATGAAGCTGACTTCATAAGTTCTCTTGACGCGAGTCTGAACTCGCTACCACGTTTTAGAAGGAATAAAAACTACGCAATGAATGGCCTACATAGACAATCATTTAAGATTTTAGAGTAAAACTAAACACTCTCTATATTTAACATCATTTAAAGTGTAATAACATTCATCATGTAAGGATCGAAACATTTTTTTTTATGTGAATAATTCTGTAATATGTTTTGGCAATTTTTTATTTATTAATTTATTTATCACCATCATTTTGACAATATTCTTACAGGTACCTTAAACCTAATACAATATTGTCGTTATTAACTATAGTAACTATTAACTAATACACTACTTAAAACTATAATATTTAAAAAAAAAAAACACTTATATATATTTTTGTATATGCTCAACATTTCTAAACTGTGAAATATGTAACAATCTTATATATTTATCCTGCATAACAAATCAGACTTAAAACAACTCTCTCGATTTCACTCAAATTTGTTTATTAATATCAGGAATTAAGTAAAATATTTTAATATTAATCATTCTAGTGCTGTATATTATACAAAATAAATAAGGGCCAGAATATTGTATTATCAGTATTTTCGCAAAACATCCGCGCACTTCACCGCCACATTGAAAGTACCGCCAGATATTTCGCCTTAAACTTTATTTCAATGCCATTAGAAGGGCGGCATTCAGTAGTGTACTGGCGGCGCGTGCATAGATCCTTGGCCCACGGCCTTGCTCGGTTAGCTAACTTACGAGGAAGATGGACTTATGTTGGACCGTATCCTAATCTATACGTATAATAAAACAGCAGAAATCGGTGTCTGTATATTGAAAGAAATGTAATAAAAAATAGGTGTTTATAGGAAAGGAATAAAACACAAATCAGCGATTCTTTTTATTATTTTCTTATGTCTTTTTGTTTGTTAGCGCACATCTAAACTTCTGAACGGATTTTCATGTAGTTTCCACAGTTGGACAGAGTATAATTGGGAGCAGAATTTAGACTATGTTTCATTTAAATCGCACAAGGGTAAAGTTATTCATGCGTACGAATTCGCGGGCTCAACTAGTTATTATATATACGAAAGTTTTTGATCGTTTGTTAGTAGTAATAGTAAGTACTGATGTGTAGTTTTGGATGAAATTTGGCCGATAGTTAAATCACTCTGCGGAATCCCAACCTAAACTCATTTTAATAAAGTCCTTTATTTACTGTGTATTTTACGCAAGGATTGAAATGACTTTCTCTCCACGGAATCCCGACCTAATCTCATCTTAATAAAGTCCATTATTTCTGTGTATTTTACGTAAAGATTTAATGAGTGGGATAAACCGGGCTCGCTCGCAATGTCACATTTGAATCGCGGACGAATAGGGTTGACATCAACCAGTCTTCCTTATAAAAAATACGCAAAGGTATGCTTAGTTCAAACACAAATTTACTCGTTCAGCTGTAAGTCGAAACCCGCCATCTTGCCTCTTAAAAATATTTAAACTCGGAAACCGGTGATGTTTTTAACAGCTATTTAAGCAATTGTTAATCACCTCGTAATGCTAAAATAAGTTTATAAGTAAGACTGTACTTGAGTAGGTGCTTACACGTACCTAATTTTTGGGTTGCCGGCTACGTTAAAAACAATTGTATCACCCTGTTCAAATTTATGTCTATCGCTGGATGAGGAGAGCGGAGGACCGAGCAACGTGACTCGCTCTAGGTAAGGCCTATGTTCAGCAGTGGACAGTTGTAGGCTGATGAGATGAGATGAGTTCAAATTTATACGTTATTTTAGTATCGAATCCCGGGGGCTAGGGTCAAGCGGTTGTACTGGGCTTTTCGATCAGTATTAATATCAGTACTCTGTGGCTGACATGGCGATACGCTCGCCCCCTATCACATCATGGGACGGAACACATGCCGAAGAGTATAGGCACATATTGAACCCCGATACGGCTTACATTTTTATGGATAATGTGATATGTGCGATTTCTAAATACTTTGCTAATACAATAAATATTTACTCTTACTTTATACGTCAAACCTGGCATTGTTGTGCGTCCTTTGCCGGTATTGTCTCGACACTAGGTCAGTCGTAATGTTATGTCATATGCTTGTAATTGGACAGTTGGCGGGCGTAAAATTTTACATTCATGTTTAGTATAGGAGTCATATATGAAGTTGTTAAATTTATTTTAGCTATTGATATTAGATTATAATAATAATTTGTATGAGTAGTTATATGTTTATATATTTCTTTTCATGTGTTTTCTAACGGTTGCAAATTACCATTATTATTACATTTTTATTAAGAACTTTCAATTCTAAAATGATTCCTATTCAAGGTTTTTTTTTATTCCATTCGTATACGTTATTTTTGTTTTCATATTGAACCGGCCAGACTTTTTGATGTACATATAGCACGTTTTTCTTCTGCTTTTCAAACTTGATATTGGCAGAATTGTCGTATAATAAAACAGCCAAACAAAATAAATTGGATTGGGTTGGATAGTATAGGAGTCATAAACAATAGAGACAAAATAGTTATGTACAGTCAAAAGAAAAAATAGTTTATTTACCTAATGTTTTTATCGCTTTTTGTTTTATATCTGCTATTATTATTCGACATTGGCAAATTCACCGATAAATAAACGGATGAAGCTATAATATAAAAGATGTCTAGCATAGAATATCCAATTGAAAGTACAACTACTGGCGCCAGGCGAAATGTGTAAATCCTATATCCGTAACATTGCATCTTATTCCTTTCTCAAGGTTGGATGTAACCTGCCGAGTAACACACGTTAAAGCGTGAGACAATTGCCAAGTGAGTCGATCGTCGCTTGTCTGATACGCCATCATTCATAGAACAAACCTGAAGTTTACAAAACTCTACACTGTATTTACGCTCGCCATTACATTTCTTTTTGTAAAATAAAGTTTATAATTTTTTTGAGAATAGTAAAAAACATTGTTAAGAATATGATGGGTAGAGAAAAAAAGCATGGGTCAGTATATAAAAGTCTATAGACGATTAAGGGTTTGAATTTGTTCGGTTGCTTACGTGGCTCAATGTACCTTCCATATGCATACCGTGATCATTTCTAAAAAATATATTTAATTATATTACATCTAAAACAAAACAATATTTCGTAAATTTCAATTCTGACTTAGATATAGAACTACGTTTATATTGTGTTTAAACACACACACACACACACATCACGCATTTATCCCCGAAGGAGTATGCAGAGCCGCAACCAGGGCACCCACTTTCCGCCAAGCATGTTCCGTCTCATGATGTGATAGGGGGCGAGCCCATCACCCATATTGAGTTGAGTTTATATAAAAGTCAAGCTATAAAAACAGTTTAACAAACAAACCTAACACCAGATTGTGGACATCCGCATCCCGCATACAACGCGATCGACGCGGCTGCACCGGATGCGACGCCGACAATACTCTGTTCCGCCACATTTCGCCGACAACCCGTTCGTAGCTTTCTGGAGGCTTCGGCAATTAAATTTTACATTTGGTTTCTAGTTCTATCTTGGTTTAGTAAGGTATTACTGGTCGTGGTATTAAGCTAAAGATCCTAACGTTTAGCCTTGATATAATATGTATTAATGTAGTGTAACTACTGGATGTAATAAGTCTTAACATCTCATTTTTTTTTATTACTTTGAATGACGTGACGAGCTCGCTGTTCGCCTGATAGTATGCGATAGGACCACCTATAAACAATAAAAACACCATTCAAAACCTTGAATCACAAAGTATTGTTTGGTATTCTGCGCTCGCCATCTTGAAACATGAGATGTTAAGTCTATGTCCAGTAGTTATACTGGCTACAATGTCCTTCAAACCGGAACACAACAGTGACTACGCACTGCTTGGCGGCAGAAATAGACATTGGTATTTACCCAGACGGAATCTCACATATGAGAGACCACCAGTTAAATATATGTAATACAATTTAAACAACCAAACAACACACGAACACTAAGCCTACAGAAGCCGTCTAACAGCTAATAACCCACAAGGTTTAGCTAAAATCAGCTACGTTTAGCCAAAGCGTTAAGCGACAAAATAAAATGCATCAAATACGAATATAGCACACAAAAGAGTCACACGTCGTGCGAAGTTGTGACCACAATGGCGTCACGGTGCGCCTTTTGTGAGCCAACACGGCCCGTCAGCGCTTCGATACCTATTGAGACAGTTTTCGTTTATATAAACTGTTCTGATGGTGAGGACGATGATACAACGATATTTGTTTAAAGGCATTTGATTACTTTGTTAGCGAAGTTTTTCCCGTGTAAATCGCGACCAACGAGATTTTTACAACTGTTCCTCTTCAACAGTTATCGTTACATTTCAGTAAATTTATATAAAATCGTTTGTATTATTAACCTAAACCTTCATCAAGAATTGCACTATCGTTTAGTAAAAACCGTACAAAAACCCGTCCAGTAGATTTTAAGAAAATCGATCACATACAGATAGCTTTTGGGGACTTTGTTTTATCATATGTATAGATAGATAATTTATTTTGCATAAATGATCGTAGAATTCTTGTATTTGCCCTCACAGGGTAGTAGTATCATAAATACTATAGTTGCTTTACTTAGTTTGAGATTTTAATAATACCACTATATCGTATACTGTCCCACAGCTGCTCACGAGCCTCTTCTACCACTGAGAGGGATTAGGCCTTAGTCCACACTGGCCTGGAACTTGAGTGTGTACCTAGCGACTGAAGCAGTCTCAATTTTAGATTTTATTTTTTACTATTCGGGTAATTCCAGTCACAGGAACCTCACGTATTTTTTTAAATCGTATTATGAGATTTATATAAGTTCCTCTAGTTGCAAAACGACCTGTCCATACATGTCACTAGCTTACATTACCATATACATATGTTTATCATCATAGCATCAATACAAGAAATAAGTAATGCGCATTCTAAAGGCAATTGTACGATAATTCTTTTTAAATTGTCATTCAATGAAGAAACTATTGACATATCCAGTTAACTATGAAAAAGTTGCTTAAAATACAAAAGGTGTTAACTGTATAATGTATTATTGATAAAGTAGTAACAGCATATGTAAGCATAAACCTTGTATATTCCATTTTTTATAGCAAACTGCTTCATTAGATATAAATATTTCATTAATAGTATTAAAAAGATCTTAATCGTGTCAACGAAAAAAGGTGACGTGGAATGGTCAAATAAATAAAGGTTTTATAAGATGTCCAGGTGTTTTGCTAGTTTATGTCGATAGTCTAGCCTTTATCCTAGTGAGTGATACTAAAATAATTATTCGACTTCACTTCCAAGGAATATCATTCACAATACACGAATTATAGTTATTTATCATTTTCATTTATTGCTCACTTGAAACTAGACATTAGGAACAGAGACTCTTATACTTTTTATGTTAGTGTGTGAATTTCAATAAATCCAGATCAGTGGAGGGTTTTCTGAACACCCATGCTTCCAAATTAATTCGGATATTCGACGCACTACCGTATTCCTATTTTACCGTCACACTAGTAAACATACTATTACAGGTCGCAATGGATCCGTCATTAATAACCTTCTAGCCGAAATTTGGCCAGCACAACCAATTAGAGATCAGCTACACAGGAAATATTATAGTACACAAGTGTTCGCGCAATACACAGGTTCTGTTCCTTCACTCTTATAGTCCGATGAGACGGCAGTCCGACATGACCGCAAGCGCAGCACCAACAGCTTTACGTGCTTCATTATTAATACCTCAAAATGGAATCATGATAATCAGCCCGTTGCAGTCCACTGCTGGACATAGGCCTCTCCAAGTAACGCCACAGAGTCTGATCTCCTGTTTTATGCGGATGCATACTGGATAATCTCTGCCAGCCCTCTTGTGTAAGCCATCCCGCCATCTCGCCAGAGGGCGTCCCAAACTACGTTTGTCAAGACGCGGTCTCCACTCCAGAACAGGCTTTCTCCAGATATCGATAAGGAATATATCGTTGTAATATCGTGGGCGGCATAGCGCGCGTCACCTGCTCGCCCGACGCGTCCTCATTCATTACTATTGAGACGGTAACCGTAACTTGAAAATAACTGAAGACATTCTCGAACAGCCTTCTGCGAGCATAATGCTGTATTGTTGTGGCTTGTATTAACTGTCTACGAGGCGAATAACTTGTAATGTTATGTAAGGGAGTTTATGGTTTGGAGTCTGGAGTGTACAGATATAAGCTGTCAATATGACGTTTGTTTACTAGTAGCAGTTGGGATAGATCACTGCAACGTCTATTTCTGCTACCATGCGGTAGTGCAAGCAGTGTTCCAGCTTTAATGGTATTGTATCCGGCATTATTACTGCATTTCTTGACTTGTAATTTTGTTGGACGACGAGCATATTACGGTATTATAGAGAGATTAATACCGTAATTAGGTGTTGGTCGCGACTTCGCTCGTATGAAAAAGCTTTCAAACTTTGAAACACTGTAGCGATTCATAGCCCTACCTATAGGACGTTAGCGCCATCTAGTTATCAGATAAAAAAAAAACATTATTTCCAATGGGAGAAATATCCGGAATGAAAAGTAGTCTATGTGTTATACCCGGTATATCTTCGTACCAAACAATATCCAAAAAAAAATTAATACATAAATTAATATTTGCACAGTTAACGAATTAAGAGACAATAGTTTTTCATTTGCAACAATGAGATATGGTTGATTCATTGTTATATTATTTGTTGAGTGTAAGTTGAATGCGATAGGACGTAAGGACGTCCCAAAAACATGTGCATTGTGTAGGACAAATGTGAAAAACTCATACCTGTAACAAAATAGACTTTTAATGTAAGATACTAGGGGTTGCTCGCGGTTTCGCCCGCGGGAAAAGCCCTAATTGCTACGAAAAAACTGCTCAGTCACTGTAATCATCAATAACTGTATAAAAAAAAATACAATTAATAAAATAAAATAAAAATTTGAGTAAAAATTAAAACATTTGCCACGGGAGCAAATCTTCGGGATAAAAGCGTATATGTTATCCAGGACATGGTCTACACGTATGCAAAATTTTATCAAATTTAGTTCAGCTGTTTCTGCATTTACTCCTAACGAACATCCAATAATATTTCGCGAGACGAAAACATATATTCTACTTACCCATTCACGGAAAAGGGTGGTGAACCAAAATAGATATAGTCACTCGATTTAGAAATAATACTTATCAGTCATTTTGAAATCTTACAAATAGATAATATTTCTATTGCGGGTACAATGCACTCGAGTTTTAAAAGTAAAATAACAAAAACATGTTTTTGCAAATACATTATCATTTTTACATCTGTTGACTGATTTTAAAAATAGTTTTTATTTTAATTATACATGAAATCAGATGTTGAGATAAAGGCTATGAATTGGAAATAAATATCACTGGCTTGGGATATGCTTCTGGCTTTTGTAGTATTTTTTTTTATTTTTTAATAACTTTCCGTCTTGTCTAAGAATTAAAAAGATATTTTTGATATTGCAAAAATATAAAACAATTTTTACATAAGGCAATTTTTAAAATCATTAAATAGATTTTTTACTGCGTTATTTCTCATGTCTTAATTAATTTTTATTTGAATTTATTTCACAAACTATATATTATCTCGGATATTTGTTTATTAAGTCAATAATCCAAATTTATATAGTTTACGAGTCCAAAACGCACCTGTACAAAGGACAATTAGACGCCTGAAACTATTTAGCGTGAACGAAAATAAAATTACTGCAAATACAATTATTAATCTTAAATATAAGCGTTGTTCTGTAATATAAAATAATAAATGTATTGTATGTATTCTTCCCCACCAATTACAATGAGTACAGCTAAAATTACTGGTGGTAGGATATATTTTATATCCGCCAGGATAGCGACCACCGTACACAAGGCGTTAAAACCCACCATAGTGGCTTACTTGTGTCGCGTTCCGGGATCAGCCTGTGTATATGCGGTTTCAGCAGGCCGGTATAATTATGTCGATTGTAGAGGGGTAATCATCGCTCGTCAGTCAACATTCTATTGGATCCCACTCCACTTACAATCAGGTACAGTGGGGCCACTTAGCAAAACACAAATAAAAAATAAATTAACGCAATATATCGACCGATAGAACACAAACGACTTATCCTTAAACCTAACCTTCAATTATAATTTTATAATATTTCACAGTTCATTTTATATTCGCAGAATAAACCATGCATTAATCAATAATACCTCATAAATATGAGTAGCGAACGCCCAATTTCTTAGTGCAGTGCATACGTTTTGCTGTAGTAGTAGTAGGGTAGTTATCTGTAGTGCAATGTGTCGCCCACTGTGCGGATTTTGTTATTATTTTAATGGTTATCCATTTTGGAGGTAATATAAATAAATTAATTATACTTTGTATTAAATTATTGTATTAAATACTTTGTAATTAATTATACTATGTAAAAAAGCGGCGATAGCCTATTTGGGTGTGGAACGGACTGCCGAGACGAATGTCCGCAGGTTCAAATCCCCAAGGGCACACACACCTCTGACTTTTCTAAAAAATCATGTGTGTATTCTTTGTGAATTTATCGTTCGCTTAACGGTGAAGGAAAACATAGTGCGGAAACCTGCACATCTGAGAAGTTCTCTATAGGAATTTCGAAGGTGTGTGAAGTCTACCAATCCGCACTAGGCCAGCGTGGCGGACTAAGGCTAATCCCTCTCAGTAGTAGAGGAGGTCCGTGCTCAGCAGTGGGCAAGTATATAATACAGGGCTGATATTATTATTATTATTATATTAAAAAAATGTTTTTGTATTCGCTTACTATTGGTTGACAAATTTAAATACTGCTTCGGCTGTTATTTTGTTAATTTACTGAGGAAGATTTACGTGTATAGTAAAGTAGTTACGGTTAAATTGATTATTGATATGTTAATACAAGCAATGCACCGATTTCTAAACATTACACTAAAGATTTTGGAGGCACCCGCAAATAAAATGACAAAAAAGCACCTTCGGTCTTGTGAGTCTAAAGGTTTCAACCAACATCTCAATATTTTCCCTCCGGCGGAATTTGAAATCAACGCTTGTTTTTCTTTAATATCGACACGAAACGTGACCCTATTACACTTCATAGTAAGCAGAGTGAAGTCCATAGAATGACAACTAACAAGGGATGAATAATTATCCCTTTCCAGTCAACATTGGCATCCGATATACAAAGGATGATCCCAAATCCCATCCCATCCCATTTTTACCTTGAGTACGATGGTTATCCTAGCAGATACCAATATTCTACCATCAGCGTACTACCGTTGGGTCCATATTTCTAACTCCAGTGGTTAATGACTAATGATACTTATACGTGAAATTTAACACACCTTTTGTTAGTCATTTCCAAACGGTTTGCATCGAAATATTCATCCATTGTGCTATGGATGACGTAAACTACGCAGAATGGATTTACTAGAGGTCAACTTAAAATGGTCGTTATCGACATAGAACTTCAAATGGTCACTAAAAGACTATTTTTAATAAAGTACTTAGCCTTAGTTGAACACGCCTTAAGTCATACATTTAAAATTACCTAGGAAGACAATATTATTCATTAAAGGTATATAATACATACATATATATGTAGATATATTATATATATTTCTTTACATAAGATCTGATAGGGCTATGTCTAACACAAAGGCTGCACCAAAACCAGTAAATCTAAAATATTTAATTCCGATTGCTATTAACGATTCCAATTTTAAATTTGAATCCGATGCCGACAATAAACCAATCATAATAAGTACATAATTTGTAAGGTTTTTTTTTAATTCTAATCGGTCCATTTCCGCGAACCATTGAAAAAAAATTGGGTTCGATTTTTGAAATCAACTATTAATTTATGCTAAATATTTAGTTGTAACCTGTATGTCACCCGCAGGCTAGGCGAGGGTGACAAGCCGCCGACGCTGTCGTCGCCGAGCCCCGCGGAGCAGCCGCTGGACCTCAGCGCCAAGTCCACCTCCAGCACTAGTGGGACACCGCCGCCGGACTCCAAACTCCTCGACAACAGGTAAAATATTAAAATCTACCCTAGTTTCTTAGAAAGGAAGTGTCTCAGTTGGACCCCTGCTTACTCCTTTCGGAAAAAGCACGGTCTGTGTGATCATACGTCTATCACAAAAATGTCTTATTTTTCACACACTAATTAAAATTTGCTTGTAAAATTCTAATATTACTCACAAAACGAACAACTTTTTTCGAAGCATCATATCGGGCATCCGTCTTCAAATAACTATATCAGACGAATACAATACCAATGAAGGTATCATGAACGCACTGGAGAATAATGCTACCGATTTCTATGACAGGAATGACTAGTACCCCTAGTGGAACGATCTACGCTCTACATAAACTGCTCTACCATCTTTTTATACTGAAAAGCAACGCACTTACATTTGCCATCATAATGGACGTGTTTTGCTTCTTATATACGGTCACTATCCAGCCCGATACAATATCCAACCACACACCATCTGCAATGTCTATTAATTAAGGTATATATAACATATTAGAATGCCGCTAAAAGCTGTAAGTGAGTTGCCAATGAAATTATCATCGCATTGATGGCCCTAAGCCTCTATCGAGGTCGGGTTGCCATAATCCTATTTAGCTAATACTTGAGATAATTGTGTATAATTTGCTGTTCAAACTGCAAGGTTATGCTTTGCTTGAGGTTCTGATTGGACTTGGTAAAAATTAGACATCGTAATACATTTATAATATAAAACAATTTATTTAAGGTAAAATAAACTCCAGTTTTCATGGTTACCTAGATTGCAAGCATTGATTGGGTTTAGTGGAAAACCCTAGGTTGCGGGTTTTCCATTCTGAGCAGTCATGCCACAAAGTCATCAGTGTATTCATTGCTTAAGATACGTTTTATCGGTAAATGAAACCATACGAGCCGATTTTAATACTTGAAAACTCTCCAAAAGAATTCCGATGGGATACGAACTCTACCAACCCTTCTTAGGTCTGCGGAGTCGCAGAAAGGCCTAACTCCTCGTAAGCTAAGGGGGTAAGATAGGGGTCCAACAATACCAATATACAATACATAATACATTACATTATATGTACAATACTATAAACTTCGTACTGTAGTATCCAGTTGAATGCGAGGTACCTTTATTGGTGTTTATATAATGTTTTATTCTTTATGATTTCTTATGTTTACGCAAATGATATTGAAATAAAACTATTTTGCGGATTATATCACGGTTTTTTATATTATAATTTTCTCCCGACGTTTCGAAGACTTTGCAGCCTTCGTGGTCACGGGGCAGACTGAGGTGTTGGTCGCCTGAAAAGTCAAAGTTACAATATCTACCTACATTTTATAATTATACAATTCACTTAAACGATTTGTTGTTGATTGTCCGGTCTACGCAGAACACAGGATAACGTCGGGAGAGAATTAATATAAAAGGCTGCGATAAAATCCGCTAAATACTTTTATTTCAAATTGTATTCCTTGTTCATTGTGTTTTAAATTACGCGAGTAATAACTATTTCTTCATTCAATAATACAAGACTATAAAAACAATCCATCCGAATTGACCTCGGAGTACCTTTAGGCATAACATTCCTAAGAACGCAACACATACAGAACATTTGCTACGGACGGCACATAATGGCACTTCCTACTGCCAACTCAGATTACAAAAACAATAGTAATGTGAACGCACTCGTAAAACTATGAAAACTAAAGTGATCGGCCACGCGGGTCGACGAACTTTTGACATACGACTCTTTGATAGCGCTTTATAGCTCGTGCCAAACTTATGGTCGTTTGGTTAGACTGTTTCGAATAATTGTGTCGATAGGCGAGGAATCTCAGGTGCAGTAGTCACTTATTTGTGCAAAAATAAAATCGCATCAAGGGCCTTTTAACAGTAATGAAGCTGCGTAACTCTGGTTTTTTTTGGGCATAGAAAAGTGACTCCACTGCCCCTGAAGATCGTGGAGTAAGGTATATTAGAATATCGACTAGCGAGAGATGATTATCCTTCGACAGTCGACACAATTATGTCTGTTGGAATCCGATATACACAGACTAATGCCAGAACGTGACACTCTTACGTGTACCACTATGGTGGTTTTTAACACGTTTTGACGGTGGTCGCTATCCGGACGGATATAATATATATCCTACCAGCAATTGCTCAAGCATTCATGCTTTAGACTGTATGCAACTAGGCTCAAAAGTGGCTCCATATTTCAATGATACAACAATTATTTCCAAGAAAGTATTTCAAAAAACAAACATCTTTGTCAGGGAATTTCTTAAAACCCTTTATCTAATCGCGCAAGTGCAACAAACCAACCATTTCGTCATAAAAATGCACTATATTTAGATAATGTCACAACGATTCAATTCAGTGTCCTGTTGGTACAAGATAGGAGTTCTTTCGCAATTCGCAATTAGTCCGTTGACGTCCAGCGATAAAGTCCTTTGACTCCTTGCAAGATTATTTAAAAGTGTTCGATGCACTCGTTGGTAATAGACATGGGCGATAGGGGCCTTCAAGGCGGCACTAGATATAAACAGTAATAAGTCATTGAATAAATCCGTGACAATGAGAATTATCGATAGAGGTTTATGGTAAAGTATATTTTGGTAAAGTATATAAGCGGCGATAGCCTAGTTGGGTGTGGAACGGACTGCCAAGACTAATGTCCGCAGGTTCAAATCCCAAGGGCACACACCTCTGACTTTCCTAAAATCATGTGTGTATTCTTTGTGAATTTATCGTTCGCTTTAACGGTGAAGGAAAACATCGTGAGGGAAACCTGCACATCTGAGAAGTTCTCTACAGGAATTTCGAAGGTGTGTGAAGTCTACCAATCCGCACTAGGCCAGCGCGGTGGACTAAGGCCTAATCCCTCTCAGTAGTAGAGGAGGCCCGTGCTCAGCAGTGGGCAAGTATACAATACAGGGCTGATATTATTATTATTATATTTGAATTTCTCGTCTCTCGTCAGTCGACATTCTATTCGACCCCATTCCTTACCATCAGGTGTAGAAGGATAATTTTGCCGAACAAGTAAAAAAAACTTAAGGCGATACCTCAAGGTCCATTTTCATACATTTTGTTTCACCTTTAATAATCATGGATATTTCGGCCTTTAAAATTTAATATGACGAAATTTTAAAGGCAGAAATATCCATGATTATTAATTATTTTTACGTTTTTCTTTCAACTGCGAGAACTAATCACTAACTAGACGTGAATTTAAATTCTTTACTTGCCAATACTTGTTTAGTTACCCAGATTAAAGGTGAAACAAAATGTATGAAAATGGACCTTGAGGTATCGCCTTAACATAATGTAGTGAGTAGATACAGATGCATCTTCTAAAAGTAATCTTGACGGCCTATAGGGATAGTAGAGTACAAGTTTCAATAAAGGTTCAAGGTTCATATAAAGTAAGGGACAGCTTGTATACAAAATATTGAAAATAGTCATGCATATCGTAGCTCAAAATATCCTGCAAAACCTTACAAACTCTATTTCTTCTATAAGGAAATTGCAATGACCACCTCTTATTACCAATTATCATCTTTCTAGTCCTAAAGTAGTCTAGATATCTGATTACATGTAGATTCGGGCTATACAGTTGTCAATGCCAGTATAATTGGCCATTTAGTTAATTTTCCAGAGTGACGCATGGTAACAGCGCTTTGTATTTAGGTGGTTACAGTAAAACATTGATCAGGCGAGAGGCTGGCTCGGCTTGTCAGTTTTATAAAATGCTGGATTGAATGAGTAACTCTTTTTCAATTATTTTTTAATATTTTGTGCAATTACTGGTGGTAGGTCTCTCATATGTGAGAGTCCGTCTGGGTAGGTACCACCGCAATGTCTATTTCTGCCGCCAAGCAACAGTGTGGAGTCACTTTTGTGTTCCGGTTTGAAGGACATTGTAGCCTGTGTAACTGGACATAATAACGTCTCATGTCTCAGGATGGCGAGCGCAGTGGAATACCAAACAATACCTTATAATTCAAGGTGTTGGATGATGTTTCTACTGTTTATGGGCGGTCAAATCGCTTACCATCAGGCGAATAGAAAGCTCGTCCCGCCATTCAAAGTAAAAAAAAAATGTAGATAGATATTATAACATTGCCTTCTTGGACGACCAATACCTCAGACCCTCGTCGACCATGCACGTTGCAAAGTCTTCGAAACATCGAAACAAAATTCAATTCATTATAAAAACCGCGATAAAATCCCAAAAATAGTTTTACATTGATGTCTAACTTTCGCGTAAATGTAGTAAGTCATTATGTAGTAACTCTCCTGACCGCTGATTTAGGTACTTGCCGAGTACAGCCGAATAGTCACGAATACAAGTGCAAAGCTCATTCGGGTGTATTCGGTATTCATTATCCAGTCATAGGAGATATTCGGCGAATTATTCGCCTAGTCTAAATATAAGATTCTACTGAGAGGATATAGACCAGTCTGCAGATATCTTTATAATTCTTGCGGAGAATTCTCATTTCTAGACCTATTTCCTCCTTTAAACTTTAAGTTATATTCAGTGTTCCTTGGTTAGCATTTTACTATAGAAAGAAAAGTTTTCAATGCACTCCCCTTGTTTCGGCAAATAGAACAAAAGCAAACACAAGAAAAACGCAATTTATATAGAGCCAGTCAACTCCAGTGCGTTTCCATAAAGAAGCCAATGTCTCCGATATTATACACAATGGCCAATCGATAGCAGAATAAATTCATTCGGTCCGCCGAGATGTGGGTCGCACGACTCGGCCAAAACAAATAAAAATGCACCGATAGACTGGCGGTGCATCGACCTTGCATCCTCAGAGATCGCTCCCATCCCCGCGACCGGATTGCAACCCTAAATACATAGCCCCTAGGTACAAAATAAAATAGCGCGCACAACGAAAAACAAGAACTTAAAAAATGAAATCGAAGACGACAATCGAACGCGCTCAATTGTGAACTTTAATGAAATGGAACACGACTGTTTTTTGCTATCTCAAGGGTGGTGTAAAGACGCTTCCATAGCCGTTATCTGACGTACGCAAATAATTCGTTATCTGAAATTAAATACGGTTTCGAAATGTTTGGTGTTGAGCGATTGTCGTGTTTACTGTGATGTTGACCTGGATGGCGAAAAATGCACCACCGTGACTCACGGTTAAGCTGCACTCGATTATTTGCACTGAATTATCCTGTTTAAAGAATACACAACTATGTGCTTTATATTATAAGGTTAATTTTAGAAGGATATTGAGTTGTATGCTGTTCACATAAGCATACATTACAATTTACAAGGACGGAGGAATCTTTGGAACCAGGATAATTTAAAATACGTTGTAAACAAATATATCTACTTATGTATTTGTTAGTACTTGATTAGTCGAGAACCTAAATGGTACCTACCATTTATTGTAATGCCCGATACAATATCCGCACATTTTAAAAACAAACTCATGCAAATAGTGTGAATAGTGTAATCACGAAGTTGTTGCAATCCGAGCTGGATCTATGAAATACAAGTAATGGTTCGATTTACTTAAAATAACAGCGACTTATCGGGAATATCGCGCACTAGTTTTTATTGATTTTAACAATAATCGTTTGTCTATAGATTGAAGCGTGCATGCGCGGAGAGCGCGGGCTCGGCGTCGGCGTCGCCCGGCAACAGCGTGGCGGGGGTGGCGGGCGCGGCGGCGGGCGCGGCGCGGCGCGGCTACACCGACGACGAGCTGCAGGCCGCGCTGCGCGACATCCAGGCGGGCCGGCTGGGCACGCGCCGCGCCGCCGCGCTCTACGGCATCCCGCGCTCCACGCTGCGCAACAAGGTCAGCAAGTTCGGACATGCGGAGCCGCCCGACTCCGAGCCCGACAGCGACGCCGATCGGCCCGACTCGCCGCCCTCCGTCATCCTCAAGATACCCACGTTCCCGCCGCCGGACGACAAGAGCCCCTCGCCGGCGGCCGCGCCGCTCGCGCCGGTCACGCCGCTGCTGCCGCCGCCGCAGCCGCTGCAGCCCTCGCCCAGCATGCTGCTGCCGGGCGTGTACGCGGACCCGCCTGCCACCCAACACATCTTCACCTCACTCAACGACGTCATCGCCAAGAGCATCAGCCAGAAGTTCCAGCAGCCGATCGACCGATCGCATCAACCGGACCTACAGTTCCTGCGCGGGCCGGACGCGCGACATGTGTCCGTCATCAAAACGCAGCCGGACAACCAGCGCAACTACGCGATGCCGAGTAACTCGAAGGCACCCGCCAACAACGGACAGCCGGCTGCCGGCGGCAAGGGCACGCGGCCCAAGCGCGGCAAGTACCGGAACTACGACAGAGATAGCCTTGTAGAGGCGGTGAAGGCCGTGCAGCGCGGAGAGATGTCGGTGCACCGCGCCGGCTCCTACTACGGCGTGCCGCACTCTACGCTCGAGTACAAGGTTAAAGAACGGCATCTCATGAGGCCGCGCAAGCGCGAGCCCAAGCCACCGCAAGAGGTGAAACCACAGCCGCCCAAGCCGCCGCCACCAAAGCCCGCCACCAAGCCGTTTTCGAACGGACTTAACGGGCCCGACACGCCGGGCTATCCGACCGGCTACCCGTTCTGGCCGGCGCCCGGGTTCCCGCCGCCCCCGGGGCCCGATCTGTACGCGTCGCACATGATGCGGAGGCTGCGCGACGAGGCGCCGCCTCCCACCAACGGCTCGTTCCTCGAGGGCATCATCCGATCGAGCCTGGAGCGCCCGGGCGCGGCATTGCTGCAGCGGTTGACGGAGACGCGCGCGGGGGCGGAGGCGCCGAGCCTGATGCGGCGGCTGGCGGGCGAGCCCGACGAGCCGCCCGCGCGGCGCCCGCGCATCGACAGCTCGGACCACGCGCTGGCGGCGGAGATGCGCGAGGCGGTGCAGCGGCTGCGCGCGGACAAGCTGCGGCCGCGCAACGGCACGCCGACGCCGCCCGCGCCCGCGCCGCTGTCGCCGCCCGCGCCGCCCGCCGCGCCGCCCGACCGCGCCTAGTGCCGCCCGCGCGCCCCGCTCTACCGCATGCACTGACGCACGTCGGGTACTGAACGCGAGACGTTCCGATCTCCTCGCTCTATGTGATAATATTATGTAAAGTACATTCCGTCGGGCGGCGCGACCGCCCGCTCCGAACACTCACCTACTGACAATAAACCGACACGATCCCAGTTCCGCCGGCTCATCCCTTCGTTCCCGCGTTTGTCCACAGCCCAGTGTTCACACACGCGACACATGACGCGTCCAGTTTCATTTTCTGCTTCCGTGTACCGCCCCGCTGTACACACTGCATACACACACCGACACAACACACACACACACACATACACACACAAACACGACACATGTATCACCAAATATCACAATAGTTACCTAAAAGTCACAACCAGTTCAATATATCACAGCTTTACTAATGCAATATCACAATATAGTAGTGTTTAGTATCCCATGACGGTGTCGGCTGCGTTTGTTGCGACGCTCAATGTTGTTCTCATAAAACGCGACATGCTTTTTGCATCGCTGTCTATGAAAAATACATAGAAATCATTTTTTAATACAACTTATTTCAAAAGTGTATTCGAATATTATAACGACGTTTTAAAAAAAATAATGTTATAGTAGAGATTTCAAATTTAAATAAATAGAACGACAGTGAGTGTCACATACGACGCTAGGGTTGTCCAAACTCACCTTAATCCGGAGAGCCTCGACGTTCGACCTTGTTTTTTAAGTAAAAGACAACCAAAAGTTAATGTTATAAAATTAACTATTTAAAAGTAATTTTTAATTAACTAAAATGAAAAAAAAACATTGCAACAAATTAATGATAAAGCTAGCTATGAGTGTAAATGTTATCGATTTTTAAGTGAACTATTGCAGATTTTGTGCAGTGTTTTTATAATTAGATAGGTAATATATTGAATGAAATTATTAGCGCTAATGGCGGGTAGTGCGGTTGTGGTACTGTCTTTTGTATCGCGAGATAAAGGAAAGGCACTAGTAGTAGAGGCGGGGCGCCAGCGCCGCGAGCAGCGGCGAGGCGACGTCGGCTCGCAAGGACTTATGTGCAATTATTATTTTGTATAAAATAATGGTAATTTAAAGTGTGTCTAAGCTAACACGTGGATTTCCATATTACTGAATGTGATATTTAGGTATTACGAGTGCGGTTTGAGTGACGACCCGCGGGGGCCCGCAGGCCCCCCATCATTTATATACACACGTACGTACATTAAATACATCTAGTGAACTTATATATTTTATGTACTATTATTGTATCTTAAGAAGATATATTCTTATTTTTCATGGTCCAAGTTTTAAATGTTTTATCGACTATACAAAAATGTGGATAATCATTATTATATTCTTGTCGACTTTAAAAAATATAATTAGCCCAAAAATCCTCAAAAAAAAATACTAAATGATATCTTCAAATTTGTGAAATTTTTTGGTGTTCAATCAAAAGTATATTATTGAAGTACGAGATGGAAAAAATGTATACGCTCTCCCAGATAAATCTAGGTAAAACTATTGGATATAAAATTATCATACGACACTTATTGTAAGTTATGTGTAAATGTGCGCCTCATGGAAATTAAGAAATCTTTGTATTATGTATGTAACTAAATATATACATAATTATATTATATACAAGTTAAACATCGTGCATTTTCTTCGGAGACCACGGATGTGCAAAATAGGACTGTTGGAGTGTGGTTTCGACGTTTCGACATGCATTGCATACTATTTACCCGCGGACCGACTATTTAACAAACAATATCCAAATCAAAATACATATCCCCAGTGCCGAGATGTCGAATGCATTCTCTGTTAATGAAAAATACAAAAATTTTTATATTCAAAATTTACTAGTCGATAGCATACTTTCACCTTTGTTTCTCTCTGTGCATAATTTTCGACGTATTTTTAGCGTTTAGTATTTAAAAAATCTAAAAAACGTTACGTGCATTTATCTCATTGAGTACTTTTATACATTGAATAAAATATTTACCGTCGTGTTGACAACCCTACCAGACCGCATTTCGAATTTATTCGAAAACACAAACTATAAAAATTCGTATTATATTTATTAATACTACACTACCAGACCGCATTTCGAGTTATTCAAGAAAAGAAACAAATTAAAAATGGATTTTTTCTTTTTTTTCGAAACTTTGCCTAGGGACCTACTACCAGACCCGCATTTCGAATTTATTCGAAAAGGATTTTTTAAAATCGAACAAGTTCTTTTTTTAAATACGTACACGGACCTGTGTGTTATGCCTGACATTTGTTGATAGCTTAAAAAAGGTTATTTTGTGTAAGTTTGTACAGAAATAGGATGGGACAATTTGCAAAGAGAATTTAGATAATAATCAACATTCCGTTTAGAATGTTACTAGATTTTTTTAATTATAATATAAATATTTTTTGAATCGGGAACAAATCATTATGTTATTTAATCTTATTTTGTAACGTTAGTTAATTTTAAGTGGCTTTATTTTAAATAACCCTATATATTAATTATATTGAGATGTTAAACATGTCATTGTTTTATGTGAAAGCGTACGGGGTTCCCTATTCCCGGGACACAAAGAGAGTTCGCGACTGATATGTAGTAGAAATGGCGACGTGGCTCACACGCGCTCGGTCTGTACAAATGGTATACGCCGCCTTAACACTTAAAATGTTATTTACAGCGATGCACCACACATTTAAAATAATCAACATTCTAAGCGCGTACAGTTAATTCCAAAGCATCTCATGTGTGTTGATTATTTTAGACGAGGCTGGAGGCGGTTGTTGTCAGAGTCCACTAAAAAGTAAAAATTTAAATCTGCCTCTATTCAAATACCTCAATAGCAACAATGGAGTTTCATTCGACGATGATGTGGGCCGCAGTGCCTCGGACGACAGCCGCCCGGCCGCGCCGCTCGCGCCACGAGATCGCTCGTTTATTAGTGAATCATTTTTATTGTATATTGTTCGAACATTTTTTTTTCCACATAGTTTAAGCATTTTAGTTGATACTGTAGTGTAATTTTTCAATTAATAGGTAGCCGGTAGTAATTCTTTAATATTTTGTTAATTTTTTTCGTAAATATAATAAATTCTCCGTAAGGGTTAGATTAGAGTCTTGAACGGTCCTCGATCGGTCCAGGAACAAAAAGACAACGGACGGGAGTTGCATTTCATTAATTAAACAAATGATAATATAGGAATCCGCGAGACGCGAACCGACCACTATGTGCAAACTGCATACAGCCAGCGCGCGCTCTCCATGTTCCAACGGAGGCGAGTGCATTGTTCTCATTTTGAATTTTTAAAATTCGACCGCCGAGTTACGGAGTTCGAATTTTGAATTTAAAACGAGACGTGTTAGTCGAGCTGGGATTTCGCGGGGAACTCGTAAAAGACATTGCCAGATCTTATTTGTAAGCATTTTGAACAGAAGTTGTTTGTTTGTGTGACTGTACCTAACTGTATGCGCGTTACTGCGCGCGCGCCCGGGGGTATGTTGCAGTTGTTGTGCCGGCGCGAGCGCGACGCCGCGGCCTCGGTGCGCGCGCGGGGAACGGGATTATGTTTCTCTAATGTAAGATCACCTTTATTGTCACTAATTGTTTTCCTTTTTACATCTCGTATGTATTTTCTAGATGATTAATTTTTAATAATTATTGTACTATTATTACAATAATTCGACTTATTATTATTGACATTTAGAATTATCGTGGAAAGGTATAGTGTAACGGACGTTCTAAAGGATCAAGGCGGCGCGCGCGCACCCGCGTCGCGTCGCGTCCACACATTATTTTGTTTAAGTATAAAAAGAATATGTACAAGACGAAGCATTTAATTTTAGACATATTAAATATAATGTTATGTTTATGAAACGGTACGGTGTTGATTGGACTAGAAAATGTTTTAAAATGTAATATATACGAGTAAATTGAACGCTTAAGCGAGGTAACATCACATTGCTGGGGGACGCCTCACGCCACTTCCTCTACACGTACACGTTCTGTGCCGCCGGTTTGAGATTACGTGTTTCTTTTCGCAATCCCGAGCAGGCAGCGGACCGACGCGTAATGTAGAAATGTTATCGATAAATGTAAAACGCTCACATTTCATTTTTTAAATAATATATAAACTCCGAAAAGAGCTAATAAGATCAAATTATAATATTGTTATTTAATTATTGAGTACAAGTTTATATGAAATATTTTTTTTTCAATATACCCTCACTCGCCTCTATATTTTTTTTGTTATTTTGTTCCTTTAGTTTTTTATTACAATTGTTTAAATGTCATTGATAGATTTCGCCTTAATTTAAGCGACTCATTGATGATTATTTTTTATTAAACTTTATATAAAATAAAGCTATTATATATTTTTCATTTCCTCAGTAAGTCAAGTGATGTTAGGTCCTCCCGCCGCGGGAGACCTCAAAATGATCAATTGGCGATTACAATTGGCCCAAACATTATTGTATTTAAAAAAAATCTAGTCAAATTTTTAGTATGAAAAAAATTTCGACAATGTTTCGACTGAAATTTTTGATAGTTGAGAGAAAAATGTGGAAAATTTTTAAAACGTCCAAAAATTCGAAGTCGCCAGGCGACTTTAAAGTTAATTTGAAAAAGACCGATTTGACATTGTGGAATTGTAGATAATATTATATTAAAATTGTTTCTTACGTACTTTGTAACTTTGGATGGGACAATTTTGAATGAAAAAAAAAACTGTTTTTTGTTCATCGTGTATTGTCCCGTGTCTATATGGTGTTTATAACTTACGTTAAATATATTAACGAGATGGCTGGTTAGGCAGGTGTGAGAATGCGAAAATATTTAAAAACCTGTATACAATAAATTTCTTTCATTTGTTGAAGTGCATTTGTTTTATTTCTATTTTCGCCCTAATATAAAACACATTTTTACCCACACAAACATATTGCTTTCCATATTCTTGAATAAATATATGTAATTATAACTACCTGACAGCACAATTATTATTACATATAATAATAATAATAATATCAGCCCTGTATTGTATACTTGCCCACTGCTGAGCACGGGCTTCCTCTACTACTGAGAGGGATTAGGCCTTAGTCCACCACGCTGGCCTAGTGCGGATTGGTAGACTTCACACACCTTGGAAATTCCTAAAGAGAACTTCTCAGATGTGCAGGTTTCCTCACGATGTTTTCCGTCACCGTTAAAGCGAACGATAAATTCACAAAGAATACATACATGATTTTAGAAAAGTCAGAGGTGTGTGCCCTTGGGATTTGAACCTGCGGACATTCGTCTTGGCAGTCCGTTCCACACCCAACTAGGCTATCGCCGCTTTCATTATTACATAATATATTTTTCATATTAGTTTATCTTCACATAAAATACTTTTTTGTCGGCCATGATTATACAAAAGTGAACCCAATTAAAAATGGCTGACATTCGAAATACAAATAGAATACAAAAAGTTTGCATTACACTGCCACAAAAAGATTTGAATTTTCGAGTTCCTTTTTTAAAGTGCTCTACAAAAGACTTTTTGTGCATTCACTTTTAACGTCTGTAGGTTGTAAAAAATATTGTCTTGGCCCAAAAAAAAAGGCGGAAATAAATAAAAGTGAATTGACAGCTGGCGGACGAACATAGGACGCACCAACCGCATCAAAGCATACAAAGTTAACCAAGAACCTGTAATCAGGCTATCGGCGAGCGCTGTAAGTGGGTAGTTTAACAAAAAACAATTTTTATACCCATACCAATTAACAGTTTGTTGAAAACCCTTGCAGACTGACTTACTGCAAATAACGTAAACGAATGACAAGAATAGAACTTAAATTTGTTACAATGCCAGGATTTTATAAAGTAATTTTAATTTAAGCATAAAATCATAGTTTTTTTGCAAAGGGTAAGTGTACCTAGAAAATATTAAAAATTATAGATAACAAAACAAATACGACATAATATGATTGCCCACAAATATAAAACAATTGATTCAATAAGTCCTCTAAGAAATACATGGTCCACTCCACTGCTTAATAACACTCTACGAGAAAAATCATAGATACCTGCACGCCTTCAAATAAAAAAATTGAGGACTGAAAATGGAAGATATTAGAGCTTACTAATATTCATGACAAACATTATAATATTAAACCGAAACACTCTGAAAAAGTTCGCATAATTTACAATTCGTCGGCAATCAATCAGCCAATTTTCATAATAAAACAAAATTTGCTAATTTGACAGCAGCCGTCAGCCAAATGTCACGTGTCAGGAGAAGAATTGACAATGACTGTCGAAGAGATAATGTCGACCGCAAGCGAAATATTCAGAATAACCGCCGCGGGGCGGGACACTTGGTCGCAAGGTCGCATTTATACAAGGAACTGTGTTATCAAAAAATACAAAAACTAGCATAACTGCGTCGGTGGCATAGTCGTATTGTGTGTACTTAGTATATAAGCTATGTAATGTATTGTAATAAGTTAGTATAATGACAGCAGTACAATAAAGAACCTGAAACCATAAACACGTCTCAACATATATATCCATCCTTCCATTACATGGCGACCCAGCCAGTCGCGTCGGCGCAGCCTCGTGCTAGCGCGCGACGTTCAGTGAAATTATTTTAAATATTAAAGAAGAAAAACTATATTTAAATCAAGATAGAAGAAAGTATGAAAAAAAAAACGTTAAAAAGATAATGAAGAATTACATTAAATATTTTTAAGAAATAGATATAAATTAAAAGGAAGAAAATATGTAAGAAGAACGAAAAATGAAGATAGAAAATTATATTAATTATTGAAGAAAGTAAATACTAATAAGCAAGAATGAAAAGTGAAGATTTAAGAAGATAAAATAATATGGAAGACATATAGAAAAAAAATACATGTAAGAAGAAATATGACTAAGAAGTATATATGAAATAAAATAATAATTAAGAAGCAAGAAAAAAGAAGAAATCAAGATGTTCGAGCGGTGTCCAGGGTAATCCCGGCCCAAGGAGTCCAGGGTATAGCCCGGCCCATCCAGCACGCAGTACCAGGCAGCAGCCCAGCCGCATCGTTAAGCCACGAAGGTTCGAGCTGTCTTCATGAAGAAGATACAATTTATATCCTTTTTACATTTTTAAATTTTACTCGTTTTTACACTTTATGTGATAGACTCTAATATTAATTTACATTAATAGCATACTTTTGAAAAGACCTTGTTAAACGAAATTTATTATTTTTGATATTTCAATAATTAATTTTTTTTTTTTTTTGTTCTTACAACATTAACAATTTAAGTAATAATGGCAGAAAACTTTGATTTTGAAACTGCACTAGATTTATTACCGGTTATGACAAGGGAGGATACTACAACCATAGAACTAATTACAAACATAGATTTTTATAACAGCTTGCTTAACGAGAAATCAAAACCTATATTAATTAACTTTGTTTTAAAAACCCGATTAACTACAGTAGCAAAATTTAACCTAAAAGAAAATTATAGTAATGTGCAAGATTTATTGTCAGATATGGTCCATTATCTCTTACCAAAAAAAATACAAATCGAGTTAGAAAACAGTTTAAATTTTAATAAGCAGGCTAACATTGAATCAAATATGGATCATTCGCACACCATATTAGCACATCAAAACAAGGTGTCCAATAGCGAGTGCATTTCGCAAGATCAGCAATCATCGCATTACGACTTGTCCGAGTGCATCGATTTAAATATTTTAAACAACAGCGTAATGAAATCTGATCCTAGCCCCGTATGTGACAATACTCAAGTTGATATTTTTACTGATGTAAATGTTTGTAATGAAAATAAATTCGATGTAGTTACAGGTATACAGTCATCAGAACCTAAAAAAGAGTTAATTGAGCCTAATGAAAAAATCGATATTTGTAAGGATAATATTTTAATTTTAAAACAACCTCAAGCAGGAAACGTCAATCAATTAGAAAAAGGGATTGTAAATAAGAAGTCTAAAGATACAGAATTGATTTTAGGAAATAATATAGAGGATTGTAGTGAAAGCATAGTTTTATCAAATGAAGGATTTTGTATTTATATACCTTCGAATAAGAAATTATACTTAGACTTACAATTTTTAGCGATAGGTAAGAATTTTATAAGAGATGTAGAAGTATTTTGTAGAAATATAAATATTAAGGAATTGAAAATCAATAAGAATAGGAGTAATAGAAAAGATATTAAAAAGTTTATAAGAGTGATAAGAAAATATAATATAGGATATCCAAGAATAAAACTAAATACTGAATTTATAAATATTATGAAGGTAGAGAAAGTAACAAGTAAATATAGTAGGAGAAATAATGAGGTGAAGAATAAAAATAATGATATTAAAATGTCGACAAATGTTGAGACTATGAATAATGAGAAGAAAAAAGTTAAGTTGTTAAAGAGTATAGATAAATGGTCTAGTAAAATTATAGACAATATAAATGATGAGAATAATAAAGATATAGTAAGTTATATTATAAAAAGTGAAAAAAGTACTAAAGTATATTTTATTGATGAAGAATACAAAGAAAAATATTTTGTAAAATTATGTGAAATGTATGACAAGCGTTCTGTAGGTATAACATAAGTTTAGTATAAAGTACTCGTATGTATTGTGGTTATAACAAAGAAAGTTTACTGGCAAGTTATAATGGTCATGTTTTTTTAGTAATTATTTTTTTTAAGTTTTATAAATAATTGTTATACCCACATATTGAATAACTTAAGAATTTTATATTATGTATACGTAAAAAAAAAAAATAAGAATGTGTAAACATTTTATTTTTTTTCCCAAAGGGGGAAGGTGTAGTGTGTGTACTTAGTATATAAGCTATGTAATGTATTGTAATAAGTTAGTATAATGACAGCAGTACAATAAAGAACCTGAAACCATAAACACGTCTCAACATATATATCCATCCTTCCATTACAGTGTGCACGTAGCTACACTGTTCTGAGGTCTTGGGTTTCAATCCGGAGTCGGGCAGTGATGTTAAGTGTTTTGCTCAGTATCAGCCCGGAGCCTCAAAGTTATGCCTGATATGGCAATAGGCTCGCGGGTGCCCTGGTTGCACTACTGCCTGCCTGTTCAGGATAAAGGCGTGTTCTGAGATTGTTTGTTTTGTTTAATGTTTAAATATTTTTAAAAAAATCTTAAATCTACATTAATTACAAATTCTACATTAATATAAAAAATTCGTTATCTACATCTGTCTATTTCTCCACTTATTTCTATGAAACTCTGCAACAATATCGTTTTCACTGTCATGTAATTTTTTTTTATGGATTATTGTATAGCCCATAGTCTTAAAAGAATGAACTGAGAATATCAATGAAAAAGCACATTAATTAACTTTGGCAAGGCTTGAATAAAAAAATAAATTAAAAAAATGTTTAAACGTAGAGTTTTATAAAGTCGCATCACATTTAATTATGAAAACATCGCATTTCCTAATTCTCGATAACCGTCGACCTGTAAACAATGTTTATCTGCGCACTCCGATGTCATGATGATCACTCCTATATCACTCTAAACTGCTCTTACCTAACTCGAAAGAATATGGGTGCAGTTCTCTATCAGCCTTTTTAAAATAAACAATCTGCAATCCGATTTTACTTATTTCTAAGCACGTTCGAAAAACTTTGTTCCGATTGGACTACTGAGATACATCAATAAAAACAATTGGGATCGTTTGTTGAAAATGGCGGAATGACGAATTTCAAGTGTAATCTTGGGTATGTAGAATGCCGACTTTTTGAGTAACAACGTATATGATTTGCAGACAGGTCTTGAGTTTGAATCAAAGGTTTGTGCAACAGTTTGGCTAAGTTTTTCTATGCTTATAACTCCTCCGAAACGTAAACCGTCGTTTGGTTTTCTCAAGATAAACTTTACGTTTAAGATTTTTTTTTTTTTTGTAATAATACCTTATTTTTTCACTTAGCTCTTTTACGTTGCCTATTTTAAAATATATCTCACCTATATAAGCGGCGATAGCCTAGTTGGGTGTGGAACGGACTGCCGAGACGAATGTCCGCAGGTTCAAATCCCAAGGGCACACACCTCTGACTTTTCTAAAAAATCATGTGTGTATTCTTTGTGAATTTATCGTTCGCTTTAACGGTGAAGGAAAACATCGTGAGGAAACCTGTACATCTGAGAAGTTCTCTATAGGAATTTCGAAGGTGTGTGAAGCCTACCAATCCGCACTAGGCCAGCGTGGTGGACTAAGGCCTAATCCCTCTCAGTAGTAGAGGAGGCCCGTGCTCAGCAGTGGGCAAGTATATAATACAGGGCTGATATTATTATTTATTATTATATATAAGCCTGTCAAAATCATAAATAAATCTTTCAGAACGGTGGCAGTATGCCAGTAAACGCTGTTCTATCGCTTCGAACTACAGCTGCCATCTATCGACCGCGCGGTGCAAACCAATCCGTGTAGAGTACAATTTAGGCGCCGAACGTTGCACACACGTTCTGATTTAAAATAATTATATTATTTTTTAATAGTGGCAAAGGAATTCTATAATACGATTCCTAGAATTACTCTTACAAACTTGAAAAGTAGGTATATATTGTATATATTGAAAACTAATCTTAAACAAATAAAATTACAAAAACTCAACACAGAGACGGCATTAATACATTAATCAACTTATTAAGAAAAATAAAAGATATTCTAGCGGCGCCAAAAATTAATTTTGTTATGTAACATAAATGAAAAAATGTGGTTGCCGACTCTACGCCGGAATGCATTTAGGGCAGGGAGAAATGGTTGAAAATCTTTATATTGTGCCATCATTAATAATTATTTTCCCTTATCTACTCTATAATCTGTCTCTACATATTTCAGATCGCAAAAAGTAAACCTAATATACTTTCTATTTGGCCATTCCGATTCAATTAATTCATGATTCCTGAAAGGGTTGTACGCTCGCATGGGAATAAAAAAATATTATCAATTTTACGAGTATATGAGTGAACTGCTCTAAACAATTGCAAAAAGAAGTATTTTCTTTCTCAGTATCATTTAGTTTATACCTTAAATTTATTTTGAGCAACACCAGAGTTTCTTGTCTATTCTTCTCTGATGAGAATTGCTTTTTCAATTGGAAGTAGAGTTAATCTTGACGGAATCTTAATAATGTAGAACATTTTACAGGTTCAACTAAATCATTTCATAATTAGTAGTAATCATTTCATAATCCCTCGTGCCTTTCCGTCTGGTTAGAACGACTCTATTTCTGTCGCTTATCAGTCTGCATGTACATGTTAGCAAAACTTGATATTCCTAAGAGGTTTTTAATAAACGATCGAAATCTTAATCTTCAATCTGATTCAGAGAACGAACCAATCAAAATAACTCATTTGTAATCATGTCAAAAAAGCTTTGTTTTGATTGTCCCATGTTTGAGATAGCCGTAAGTAGGGAAACCCAAAATCCCGATATATTGCCAAGAATTTATTATCTAAGGTTTCGGTATTGCTATTATGGAGAATAGATACACTCAGACAAGAGGCTTAGTTTCGTCTTGTCATTAAACTAACTAAATTACAAAAGGATGCAGAATAATCGCTTATTCAATTATCCGCATAGATACAGAATATGTTATAACTGGAGACTTCATTCCTCAGTAAGTATATATGACTAGCCTGCGTCATTTGTAATGTGAAAGTTGAGATGTAACTTTATCATTACTGGTAATTACATAAAATCACCTAAAACTAATCAAATCAACGAACAATATTTTAATCATTTGGAAATGATGCAAAAAGAAAAAAATCCCGCTAGACGTATGTCATTGGCCTAAACACGCAATAAACTTAAACAGAACATAACGTTATATAATTCCCTAACCAACCTAAATCCGTACATACCTAATATACATCAGGACAAAGCCATGCGCGCGAGCAATCACCGCTGCGCCTGCGCACCCGAGCCACGCCGAAAACGGCCGATTCGCCGCCGAAAGCGCAGCCATGACCTTACTCCCTTGCTCTTGACTTACTTGCGTGTTTGTGTGAGTATAATTCGGGTGCTTGATACGGTTTTTTTGGTGCGCAAAGAGTAAGGAGTTGCCGAAGAGTGAAAAGCAATTTTATTTGTCGGATGACGATTTGGAATATGTTTACCGAAGAATATATTTCGAGTATAGGTTAATGTCGTTCAACTAAATCGAATGCCCCAAATCACACATCTTCTTTTATACTACTATGTTGAAACTTGCAAGCTACTGGCTCGATCATATGCGTTACGACTGGCCTAAACAGTAAACACTAACACCACCAAAACTTTGCGTTACAAAGCATGCGTGATTCTCCACTGCGCTCGTCAATCTTTGAAATTAAATGCTAAGCTTCAAACGGGAACATAGCGGTGCTTGACGACAAATACAATTTTTTTTGTGGTTTTCACCTGGATTTTTTCATACTAGATACGTAGTACTACTTTCCAATATCTAAAGGCGTATTTCATGGTGTTAAACTAAATATTATTCACCAGTTAACATATATAGGTTATATAGAATGGACTCTCGTTTATCATTTATTTGGAAGATTAACTTTTGTATTTGGTCACCTATATAGGTATTTGATAATTAGATACAGACATAATCAATCTTACTTATAAATATTACACAAAGCTATGCTTAGTTGAAATACAAATTTAATCGATCAGCTGTAAGTCAATATCCGCCATCTTGCCTCTTAATAAAGTTTAAACTAGGAACCGTTAATGTTTTTACAGCTATTTTAGCAATTCTTAACCTCTTAATGCTAAAACAAGTTTATAAGACTGTATAAAACCAACCCTTAAATACGTATTCCTAACAATTGCTATAATGTTAATTTCGATAAAGGTATCATTCCCGTTTACTTCTCACTAACACGAACGCGCCGCGCTTTCTTAGAAAGTGAATGGTAAGGCTTTCCGCATCTTATGCATGGCATTACGCGCGACACCTGCGAGGGTCAACGGGACATTCAGTTAATCCAGTAGAAGTACTAAGAAGCAACTCTATATAGCTGATCTATATGATTTGAGGAGCTTACCACGTGATTATACTAAGCTTTATAGAAATAAGTTGGATCAATTAGAGTAATGACTGGTCCGGTTGTCAAAATTATGCAGGATTCTACCTACAACTAATCCTAGTACTCGTCTTGAATCGCCGTTAAGGAGAATTTTTGAGAACTATATTGTATACGACAGTCTACCACGGAGTCTTTCTATTGAATCATATAACACAAAATTTGAATTTCGAAGGAAAATGACGTCTACCAACTCGCATTAGGCCAGCGTGCTGGACAAACCACATTAAACTTTCTCTTACTTCTTAGTGTACCTCTGTGCTTATAAGTGATCTATTATTGCAAAATCTAACTAATGCAAGGCGACAATTAATAAGTAGTTAACTAAACAAGTGAATAAGAACAATTTTACAAAAACATGACCTACTCTTTAAATCACTTAGGTCATCTTTCAGTTTACCACAGGTTACGTCAAAAGGATAATGTAGGTGCTAGTTCCTACGCCAACTTTATACTCGGTGATGCAGCATATAAAGAGGTTACTTCACATTAGTGGGATGCTGTTTTGATCATCTTTAATGAGACAAGGCCTGTCATGAATCATTGTAAGATAAATTATAATATCCGTTAGTTTACAGAGTGAAATCTATCTAAAAATTCAAGATAGTAAAGCAATTTAGACAGAAGCAACATTTGACAGATGTTATACATGTTACCAAGACTGTGTCTACCTAATTTATTAATACTGAACGAGTAAACAAACAGCCTCTCTTAATTTCAAACAACAAATTTCATAACAATCGGAAACTACTCAACATTCAAACAGGGAATCGTAGGCATAATAAACAGACCTGTCTACACATAACTTAATCGTTGATGCACAATTCGGATACTTTTTGTACGGAGTGCACTCACACCGTCTTGCACAATATTGCATGGCGCGTGTGTGCGTGTATTTTTCGCTTGCAGCCTTTGGGCAATGCACTCGCGAAGCACAATGGCACTGACCTTGGGGCTTGGTCAACGCGCAGCTGCGTGCGAGGGACGGGGACACGATTTTTGTTCGTCGACGTTCCAAATTTGAATTTTTGTTTGTTTTTGTTAGGTTGATAGGCGTGTGATTTAACTTTATTTATGGTTTGGTTTTGTTTTTATGTATTAAGTATAAGTAACATGGCGGATTTGTAATAAACAAGTTAATATATAGCTGTGCTGTTATTGACTTATCTTGGCAAATATCTCTAGAACTTTCATTTATGAATACATTATTTTTAATAACTTAGTTATAGGGACATATCGTGCGCTACATTTTTAAATAAATTTGTTCCAACTGTCTTTTTTATGTTTACCACCAAATCTAATAATCCGAATACTTCCTTATTGCAAGAAACGCACCTTTTTGTAGAAAAAGTCAACAATAATAAACATAGACAAAAATACCAACATGATGAAATCATTTGTAAAAACTGCAGATCATTTGAATATCACTCATACAAACTTATGTATTTAGACCGGTCCGTTTACTTTTTTGTAACCCTCGACATGCGCTTGCAGTTAAATAAATGAATAATGTAATATTAAACACAAATTTAACTCTTTATGGATTAACTTTTTCTTTATGCCAAAGTGTATAATAACGAAATTGGTTTTTAATTCTTACTTTACTACTTATATAATTTATGACATCAAGTTGTTTCTCAACTTCTGAATTAATGCTACTCTTTATATAAACGTATAATCCGACCAAATATAATAATAAATGAGATAAATAAATTGTCTTCAAACTTGTTAAACAAGCGCTATTTTTTATAATTATATCATCACAATAAGATGGAAATAGATATTGTAGTCCATGTCAGGAACTACGAGGAACTTCCAGTCCTATAACAACGAGACCCAAAACAAACATTTGCCTACGACATACAATTATAGTGGTCTTTTATTTTCATTTTTATTGAATGAAAAATACTATTTCCGTTTGCCTTATCTATGGTTTAAACCCAAGTTTTAAAGCGGGAGTAATCTGTCGCTTGACCAATATCTCATCTTATGAACTTCCAAGCGTAATCTTCATTAACAATTACTTTCAAATTGAATCAATTCTATGCATAAACGTTTTACATACATAGTATCACGCCTCTCTCCCATAGCGGTATGTCTCTCGCTTCCTCCGCCTTCATCAATCTTTTCATGCCTTTCTGCCGGTTCAGGGTACTTTTCTGCCGTGCTAAGCGCAAAAGCGGTATGTCAGAGAAACCTTATTTCGAGATAATCGAAGTTTTGTAAATATAGTTTTATAGTTTTGTAAGTAAAACGGAGATAGAGAAACTATTTTAAGGTTTTTTTAACAAGTTCTAAACAAGATACTGTTATTTAGGTAAGCTTATTGGATGGATATTTCTTTAAGCTATCTAACGATATAAAAATTAAGATTTTGATTTTTTTTTGAGATACCGCTTTTAAGCTTAGCTCGGCAGTTTTGACCTAGCGTTAATAATATAAAATAAACGTTTTGAATTAAGTATATATACAGCATTCCACATCTATCTCTTAGGAAATATCCTATAAATATAAATGGCATATTTATATAAACGTAAACGTGATGAATTATGACGCCTAATCGTCGCAAACAATAACAAATTGCTCAACCGTGCCGGCCACAATTATACTACATCAAAACAAATTCTATTATTTTATATAATTGCCAGTAATTAGGCAATTGCTTAAATATTAAAATGAAAAGGTCTCGTTATCGCTATCACGCAGAATGCGAGGCTTTGCACGCGATCACCGCCATAATTCGCCAAATTACCAGCAGGTGGGAAATTTTGGCCATTTTTGTTTATAGACAAAATTATTTTCGTAAAATATCGAAGTTATTAATAAATTGTTTTATGGCAACACTGTCAGGTGCGACTTAATTAACATTTGTCATGAACAGTGAACACTACCATGCAGTGGCGAAGCTTCCATACAGCCCTATTCCTAACGGCTTCCCTTTTACGTTTATTTACGTATGCCGTATTTTTTTTTTTTTTTTTTGTTAAATTGGCCGCGATATGTCAACTAAGGCAACTTCTTTTTGGCTCGAGATACCTTTTAAAAAAATTCACTCTTCGCCACTACTAACATGTGAAATTATTAGGGATGAATCGACTATATGATAATATTATATTGTATTGTGTGCGCGGTACAATACTCCGACGCCTCGGGTTCAAATCCCGTTGTAGTCATATTGGGTTTTTCTGTTCTATCAGCCCGAAGTCTGGAATTTGTCCTCGATATGATAATAGGGACGCCCGCTATCACATCATGGGCTGAACACACAGGCGTAATGTCGGTGTGCTGGTTGCACCTCTGCCTAACCCTTTGGGAATACAGGCGGTATGTGTGTATATTTAATTTAATCAGCTCTACTATGACACTAAACTGTACCAGTTATAATGGAGATTAACTGGACTTCCTTCAAGTACTCATTCAATCTGACTCCAGCTCATTTGCCGAAAGTTACTGTGTCATATCCACTATTTATTTATTTACAAATTTAATGAAAGTTTACAGCACTTAGCCAAAAAAAAACATCTAGCAATATAATCTAACTCTAAATTTAAGAATACTAATGACAACAATAACAATAAAATTAAAACAGATACCAAAATAACTATAACCATTACAACACTAAACACTATACAATCGAGTACAAAAATATCGGAGACCATGTATTTTTATAAAATCAACATAATCTCAATATAATATTACAGTCGCAATTGTTCCATATGGTTTCAAAACACTTAAGTATCTAACCCTTTCGTGATTATGAACAATAACAATAAAATAAAATTCAAACAAATAATAAGAATAACTATTTCAAAACTATACAGTTGAGTACAAAAATATCGGATACGGTTCTAAAATACTTTTCTAACCCGTTCGTGATTATAAAATTCGTTGGTATGCTAATTCACAAAACCGTAGAAAGTTTTGGAGCGTTTTTATAATTCCGAAAACATAATGTTTGTTTAAATGTTGTCATCGCATGTGCAACGGACATTATTTTGTTAAAATTGCGAGCATTTTCGATGGAAATCGCTACGATTGTATATAATGTTAATATTTGTATGAGTTGATGTTACCTTCGTCATTATTTTGGATTCTACAGAGACGAGATATTGACTGGTTTTAATGGAATAAATATTGGTGACTAGTGGTTGCTCGCGGCTTCGGCCGGATATATTTTTTTACCCGAATTCAAAGCACTATTCTGGTATAAGAAGTTTAATTTTTATATTTTGGTTTATTGTATTATTTTGCGTTAGTTATTTCGGCAGTTAGATAAGTCCCTACAAGTTTTCAATTGAATACTTTCCAGATTAATCTTGGTTTGTTTCTAAATAAGTATGTAGTACTGACATTTATTCAGATATTGTGCTGGAGGCAACCATTATTTTCAACCGACATCAAAAAGGTGAAAGTCTGGCCGGTCAAAAACATTGACAATTGTTGTAACTATACCTAGCTATATATAGGTATCCTGCTATTTAGTATTTTATTATAGGGCTAATAAATATTACGATAAAAAAGCGTAAATATGTAACATAAAAAGCGATTTTATTCCAACCCCTGCACTGTGCCGAATTTACCATTCCATTAATTGTTTCATACCCAAAAAGCCAAATATTATATTCTAGGTTATTTTTCGCTATTCGGAATCGAACCCGCGACACGCGAGCCGCGCATTAGCCGCGGCTATCAATGTCATGTAACTCAAGCACGTCGCATCGATACGCTTCCAAATAGCTACTGGAAACCTGGCTTGTGTACTAGTTTTGTTTTGTCATTCCGATGTATTATGCAAAGATTAGTCAGGAAAATTGGCGTTTCAACTAAGAGACTAACTAAAGAGTAGTTGATGAAATTGTTTAAAATTTAGAAAAGAATTAAGAAGAGTAAATGTTAAAAATATTTTAGGACCGGATAGTGTAAATAATTCTTTATTTAAATAGGTTTGTAAATTGTTTAGTACCATAGGGCGTGGATGCGGATCAATTGCTAACCCGCAAACCTTTCAAATGCCATCACTTTTAAATGTAAATAAAATTAATCAATTTATGTCTCTGAAAACGTTTAGAAAACTTACAAAACCGCAATATTTTTTTAAATAATGTTACGAAATCTTGTAAGTGCGCTTGTGCATTACAATAGGGCCAGTGCATATATTATGGTGGAGAGCAGCGCAGAATTTTTTCTTGTCAAACTATTATCGACATTGCCTCCATTGAAATAATATTCAAAATCAAGTAACTGCGCTCCGCCATATGTGCGGCGGCCCATAAGGCACAGAACTGCCGTTTACCAACACACATAACACGTGGATCTGCCTCATGCTACATATCAACTTGTTATATTCTGGTGGTGTACTTGTATTGCATGAGGCGTACGACTTTCGCCTTGAGGTCTTGGGTTCGAATCCCGGGTTAGACAGTGATTAGGTTTTTCCTCTCAGTATCAGTCCGGAGTCTAGAATTTGTGCCCGACATGGCGATAAGCTCGCCTCCTACTTCTTGATTGACGAAATACGACGAAAAGTGAGTGCCCTAGTTGCATCTCTGCCTACCCCTTCAAGGATAAAGGCGTGATGTGCGTTTTTGTTCGTTTAGTAGATAATATTAGAACCTGCGGACATTCGTCTCGGCAGTCCGTTCCACACCCAACTATCGATATAGGCTAGATAATATTATCATTATGTTATTATTTATTAGTTATTTTCTATTATTTCAAATGACAGTATACAATAACAATTAACATTATTCGGTAAATAGATAAAAGAATTAACAAACAAAGAAATAATTAGGTAATTCCGAGGGAAAATAATCATTATGATTTCTTTAAGACAGCTCTCAAGTATCATTAAAATAAGGTTTTTTTTAATTACTTATGTACTTAGGTACTTACTTGTACACACATATATAGTATACACATTATACATACCTATTAATGACATTCGTATTATAGTGCTGATTTTTTATTGTATCCATTTTCATATTATTTTCCGTCTGTGTATTTTAAAGAGATAAATAATATAATTAATATTTATTTATATTCATTACATACGTCTTCATATTTTATTTGCGTAACTGCGCTATGAACTTTACGAGAAATCTAAAAAACAATTTTAGGCCTATAATGCCATCTACCGAGTTTTACGGAATTATTTGATTAATATTTAGTAATGAAGATTTACCACAGATGTCGCTAATTGAAGACATTATTATTACAATATAAAAAATAAATAATTTTATGAAACAAAGTAACGATTTCTAAATATTAGTAACAACATTTTTAAATTACAAATAATAAACTTACATCTAAGCAACGAAGTTTTATAATCTGTTGCAAATAAAACCATGTTTTTAAATCATGGCAGCCCGTTTATGATAATGTCAAGTCAGTGTGACCAATTCTTAAAAATAGTCGGTAAATTATAGATTTGTTTGACTATATTCATAGAATTAGACTTTTTTTTATTAATGAATAGTTTTAATTCTTCCATCGCTACCCGTAACTTTTAGAATAACGGAGTAACTTAATAAATATTGTTTTCTAAGAATCGACAGAATATTGTATATTAATTTTGATACATAAAGGAGTGTAATTTACATACCCATAAATCTCAAAAAGAAACGAATAATAGAGCAAAAAGTGTGAAATAAATATGTATTTAATTTTTTTTCTAGTTATTAATTCTGATATTTTGCAAAAAGTCTCGGCAAATTTTTCTGTAGCTTTGACAACCCCAAATTTAGTACCGTACGAAACTACGCGACGTCGGAACCGCTTATACGTCCGCGATATAACAAAACTCGATGAAAATGCATACACCAAAATGGTAGAATCTCTACAAATGTTCTTATTCCTGTTCAAATCTAAATACAGACGAAAATGTCGGTGGCTGTCGCCATTACCTTGTTCAGTTCTCATAGTGTTATTGTTTTGTCAGTGTGTTCATACCAAGTGCAGTGAATATAACTGTATAAATGGTGTTTGTAAGAACGAAACATGCGTTTGTTACGAGGGTTGGCAGGGTCCCGAGTGTCAATACTGCGGCGGGAAAGTCAAGTGAGTATGCAGAACACGGTGACACTCCCAAAAATGCGTTTGGAGCGATCAGTTCAGTGACCCCTTTCACGCCGCGATGTATATGAAATTGGCAAGAGAAAGCAGCCAGAGGATTATCCAATTATACACTTTGGCTTCTTCACTTCCTGCCGAAGGTCACGTCGGCGTTGCGTCGCCTGACACACACTATTGGTGCCAATAATTTGCAACACATTTAATGTTTTCGATATGCAAATTTATTTGTATTCGTATTGTCGAGTTGAATATGCTTTTTTGTTCACACCACTGGAGTATTTGCGAGCTGTATAATTAGCTTATCTTGATTGTGAAGATGTTGACATGATGACCATTGTGATAATGTGCATGCCAGTATTTTATTAGAGCTTGTTCTATTTTTATTTTACATTATTCTGTCAAATAAGCAGGCCTTTATTGACACTTGATACTTATACTAAATTATAATTCCTATTCAAGGGCTGGAATATATAGGCTTTAAATTAATAAACATTAGAACATAATCAAAAAGCCTTGTTAAGCATATTATCTCAGACAAGACTCATCTACCTCAATGGTTCCTTTAGTGCCTAGATTAAAAACCTCATCTTACTAATCACTTTTTTTTTTATCTTCATGCTGGTAGCATTTGGCACTTGTCCTTTTTGGAAGGCAATAATTTTGTCTGCTTCAAACAGGCTGGTTGAGTCCTAAAATTATCCATTACAAGCTGGTTGTTTCCTTGAAGCTTATATTGTCTCATCAAAAACTCATGTGAAATAACAATCCTACAACAAGGTAAATAATTTAATAATGGACTGGTATACATATGTTTTATCAAAACCTGGTCTTAATTAAACTATTCTCAGTCATAATGAGTCAATACGGTATAACATTTATTGTATAATTTAACTTGAAATCTTAAATGAGGCTTTATGTATAACATATATATATTTTTATTCAACACAAATAATGAATTGATATTGCTTTCTTAACCAGAAAATGGAAACAATGTTTTATTCTTTTTTATTATATGCGTATAATATTGATACATTGAAGAAGGCCTGGAGGTGTTATAGTTATTTTTGTACAACACATTAATGTGGGTTGTATAGATTTTCTCAGATAGATACTGAAACAGTTCATCATACTTTACATAACCAGAAATCTAAATGAAAACATAAAAAATTTAGTTTGTACGTCAGAAATTATATTGTATTACTAGGTGTTGCCCAAAGTTTTGCCCGTGTGAAAAGCCTTTTGTGCTACAAAAATCCCTTAATCACTGCAGCAATTCATAGCACCATTCCTACAATGCCAACACTGTCCACTTAGAAAATAAGAAAAATATCCAAATAGTTCCTATAGAAGCAAATTATAGTAATAAAAATTAGGCTCTATGTTAATCCCTTGTTTATATACTTTATACATTTAACTCCTTGATGACATGTAAGGTCATGATCTATCTGTGGCCAAATATCATTCAAATATAACTACGTATCAAATAGTGGAACCTCGATCCCCCCCTCACCCTATGAGAGACACGAACTTGACCTCTTTATGTATATAAATAAAAACTCATTTGTGATTCATTTGGAAAAAAAATCATTCATGTGTTGCCGAGTTTATAATAAACATCCCAACTTCCACACTCACATTAATGATATTAGTGAGATTAATTTAATTATGTACACATTTGTGCATTGTGTGGACAGTTACTGAAATACCGACATTAATATCTGATAAATCTAATTAGATACATGTGACTGTTCAATTTAATTAGCCTACATAGTTATGATTGATGCACAATGGGAATTATATTAAAGGATAAACAGTTTTGTGTGTACTATAGTACCTAATTTGTAAATTGGCTGCCATGATTTTATTAATTATCATTGTCTTGCTATGCCATGTCAGTATCCAAAAAACCACTATTAACCTTCGGCATATCACCTCAAAAAGTTTAGGTGAGGCTGAACATTGGCATTGCTCAGAACTACTGTCCCAGTCAGCATGAGCCGAACGGCTTCCTTTTGCCTTTATAATTATACAATTTTACTGTGCTTTATAATAATAGCTGTAACTAGACAATAAGGCAATAAACGGATTTTCATTTATTTATTTAAGGCGATACCTCAAGGTCCATTTTCATACATTTTGTTTCGGCTTTAATCTGGGTAACTAAACAAGTATTGGCAAGTAAAGAATTTAAATTCACGTCTAGTTAGTGATTAGTTCTCGCAGTTGAAAGAAAAACGTAAAAATAATTAATAATCATGGATATTTCTTTCAACTGCGAGAACTAATCACTAACTAGACGTGAATTTAAATTCTTTACTTGCCAATACTTGTTTAGTTACCCAGATTAAAGCCGAAACAAAATGTATGAAAATGGACCTTGAGGTATCGCCTTAAAATAAAAGATGTTTATTCACAAGAACAAAATAATACTAGGATCTAGAAGTTTTATGTCTTGAAACAAGACCATTTTTATGTTTTTTGTATACCTGAATGAAGATAACAGGCAGGGGGAGACGTGATTATCTTCATGTTTAGTGATCATAGTTGCCCATGAATGGTGATTCACCAGGCCTGGTGCTGTACATCTGTGAATTTAATTTAAAGTTTGACTCATAAGTGAAATAAATTAATAAACAATCATACTGGTCATGTTGAATAAGACAACATTTATAGCCCCAGTGGTACTATAGTTAGCTGTGTAAAAATACCTACTGATGAAAATATAAATATAAGCTGTCAATGTTTGGGGTCTGGAATTTATTCTAGTATTGTTTTAGGCTCTAGAATGAAGTTTAAAGTTGACTCACTATTTACCTTGTATTGTGGATATTAATATGACATAGATATTATTTTGAATATTATGACCCTTGTAAAAAAAGCTTTTTCTTGAGTTCCCCCAGAGAATCTATAAAAAAATTATATAAAAGAAATTTTATATATCATATTTACATTAGTTAACAATATAGGATTTATTTACTTTGTAGCAGATGTTTTATGATATGTACGAAGGCATATACACAGGTGTTCTGTTACATTAATAATAATAATAAAGCATAGAACAAATTGTTTAACATGATCTGAGTATAAAAATAGACAAAAAATCATCCTCAAGTCATGTTTTTCATATAAAATTAATAATTATAATTAATATCATAACTTGATTATTAATTAATATAAAGTTATTAATGGTGATAGTCTAGTTGGGTGTGGATCTGACTGCTGAGATGAATGTCTGCAGGTTTAAAATCCTTGGGAACACACCTCTGACTTTTCTAAATATTACGTGTGTATTCTTTGTGAATTATTGCTTGCTTTAACGGTGAAAGCAAAACATTGTGAGGAAACCTGCATACCTGAGTTCTCTATAGGAATTTCGAGGGTGTATGCTGTCTACCAATCTGCACTAGACCAGCATAGTGGACTAAGGCCTAATACCTCTCAGTAGCCTGGAAGCCCGTGCCCAACAGTGGGACAGTATATAATACAGGGCTCATATTATTATTATTTACATTCAGAAACTAACAGCATATTCCTATTTCTGTATTGAGAGTGGGTTTTTGCATAGAAATATTACTTCAAATTTTCTCCCAGTCCCATGTAACATAACAGAAGGTATACCATAGCTTCCTTAAATCTAGCAGACTTTAAGATAGTTGGTGCTATGGAATTCAGGATATAGAATCACATACTAACGTCGTAGTAGTTCTCTTGTAAGCATGATTGTGACTCCCAAAAGTAAAGTTCTTCAGATTACTTCAAGAACACCTCGATCAATCACAGACTTAAACTAAATTATCCACACACACATTACTTATTTAAGGTCTCTTCATTCGCTGCTCCAATATAGAATATTGAACGTCAGTATTTTTAACCTAGGAATAAGCACAGATATGTATTTATGTACAACACTAAATTAGGACTCTGATGTTGGTTGTTTAGTAGCAATATAGGGACGGGTTGGGGGATATTGTTTGATTGGAGTTAGCTCGTTAAATATTAGTATATTCTTTGGTAGTCAGCATCACAAATATGATAGTGATACTTTAACCTTCACGTATTTGCAATAAAACAGGCCGACATAATTCTAGCAATCATCATCATCAGACGCAGAATGTCTACTGCTGAACATGGGCATCTAGCAATTTTAGCAAAGATTTTTTTTTTAATACGTGCACGTGGGACCCTGTAGAATGTCGACTGACGAGAGATTATTACTCCTCAGAAGTCGACATAATTTTGCCGGCCTGTTGGACCCGGATATACACAGGCTGATCCCGGAACGCCGGTTTCAACAGGCCGGCATAAGTGTGTGACTGGCGATGGGTAATCATCTCCCGTTAGTAGACATTCTATTGGACCCCACTCCACTTACCATCAAGTGTAGTAGGGTTACATTGCTGTGTTCGTATAAAAAAAAATCTCAATTTTCTATTTCTTGAAGAAACTTAAAGAAAAACGAAATAAATTTCGCTTAGGTCAATTAGCCTTTCACCCATCGACATAACGTAGGCGTTAATCTTCACATTAATGAATCAGCTGTCCATTTGTGATGCAAATGTCCATCATTCAGTGTTATCATCGTGTGACATCTGCCTCGTTATTGTGCAATTATCCGAGCGGGCAGGGCGAGTGCACGGCCGCGGATTTTACCCGCTTATATACGCCGGCTTCCGCATGCCTTTGTTTGATGGTTTTGTTTTGAGGCCACGGGTGCGTTTGTGCGACTTTAAAAGTCGCTTAGGTCCAGCATTGATCATAAGTAGATAGAACTACAAATTGATACGTGTGGTAGTCTTGAGACGTGAGATGTAGAATTTAAGTGTTGTATGTAGTGGTTCCAACCGATAAAAGTTTTGTTCTTTGTGCCAGAGCCACGCTTTGCAAAGTCGCAAATAACAAATCTACTTTTTACAGGCGACACACAAACATGCGTGTGCTTAATATTTTAGTTCAAAAACCGCCTCTCCATCGGATCGGACATCAAAGTAAACCCTTACGAACTTACGCTAGTTAAGTCAATCGTCTTATCCTCATGTTTGAATTTGTGAGGCTTGACAAGCGTATGGTTTCGACATTAAAAGCTTGGAATGCAATCTTAATTACTCTTATTTTGCGGTGGTGTGCCATCTTGTTTACCTGTTTATAATCTTTTTGATACAAAAAATATGTAATATCCGAATCTCATTGTGAGACGTAAGATGCTAAACTGTTTGAATAAATTAAAATACCTATTAATGCATAAAACAAGGAAAATATAACTTGTTTTTAAAGTAATAAATATTAATTGGTCCACTTTATTTACGACGTAGGTTCGACTTTTTAATGAAGACACACTGTCGCCTTTTTTCCCAGAAGGAGTAGGTAGAGGCGCAACTAGTTTACCCGCTTATCAGAGATACAGTCTATTTCTTAACCAGTTACCTAGTTCATGTCAAACTTAACTCAGAGTTTCGCAAACCTATACTGGTGAGAACATAAAAACCATGAAAAAAAATTGCTAAAAACAAATATTTTATTTTTTTAGCCTGACTGCCCCTATGGGGGTGATAACCGACGGACCCTCTAACTACAGCGTGAGCACACAGTGCACCTGGCTGGTGAGTCCTCCGCGGCTGGGGCCTACGCCCCCCGTGGTGCGGATCAGGCTCGAGAGCTTCGCCACTGAGTGCGGCTGGGACCATCTATATGTGTATGATGGGGACAGTGTCCGTGCTGAGAAATTGCTGGCTGTGTTCAGGTATAAACAAATATACAAACTTTGAAAAATTATACTAGTTTTTGAACACGCCTGCGCGATTTTATTTTAAGCTCCATTGTGCTTCCTGGATAAACATTTCTTACGGTGCGTGGATTACTCGTTCACCTTGCATTCTTCGACATTTTTGCATTACTAATGTCAAAAACTCTTTAACTTCATGCATCCTTTTCCACGAGTCACGAAATCCAATAATATCCAAATAATTAAAACTGCGTACTTGTTTCGTTTAATCTTGCTGAAATCTACATGGTGACTATTAAAAAAAAACTGTAGTTTATCAGTCTTACTTATAAACTTGTTTTAGCGTTAGGAGGTGGTTAAGAATAGCTATTCTAGGTGATGGTTTTGACAGCTGTCAAAACCATCACCGGTTCCTAGTTTAAACCTTATTAAGAGGCAAGTTGGCAGGTTTTGACTTACAGCTGATCGAGTAAATTTGTATTTTAACTAAGCATAGCTTTGCGAAAATTTATAAGTAAGACTGTATAGCTTAATTATGCCATAATGCCTTGTTCTTTTAAGAAATAAATAATCAGTTCCTAACCGTGTGCATTGTGATTTCCAGTGGGGTCCTGGAGCCCGGCGAGTCGGGCTGGACTCGGCAGGTGATCGCGCGTTCCGGCAGCGCTCTATTGCACTTCTTCAGCGACGACGCGTACGCCATGGAGGGGTTCAACGTCACATACGCGGCGTACTCGTGTCCGTCCGACGATCATAGGACTAATTGTTCTAGTATGTTCAATTTTGTTCTGATGTGTTCGGTTTTGTTCTAGTGTGTTCGGTTTTGTTCTAATGTGTTCGGTTTTGTTCTAGTGTGTTCGGTTTTGTTTTAGTGTGTTCAGTTTTGTTCTAACATGTTATAGTATACTGCATTGTTATAATTGATAACCAAATCCAGAAACTTCTGATTCATGTTGTTATGTTAAATTGTTCATATAAAACTTATCAGTATAACTAGTAATTAGGTATGTCGTTGTACTTAATTATCCGATCATCAAAGATGCCGTCACTATAATTTGTTACACTGTGCAGACACTTATGTCGATGAATCACATTTTATTTGTTTCTAAATTAAGGTTGGTGTGTCGAATTTCAGATCATGGTGAATGTGAAGACGGCACGTGTAAGTGCGAGGCGTACTGGACGGGTGTGGCGTGTGACCAGCCTGTGTGTCCAGGTAATCATTTGGAGGTGTTTGTTTATATAAATTGCAAAGTATGATTTCTAAGTACTACAAGTGCCATTTTTTAGGTAATTAAACACAAATATTGTGCCTTTGGAATTATCCAATACATATTAATGTGCATTGATTTGGCTATAAGTGTTTTAAAACGCAGGTACAATTTATTTAAATTAAAAGTATTTTTAAATTAACTAATCGTTTTATTCTTAAAAGATTAGCTGTATAGCTTAAGTGAATTCTAGGAGAGAGTTTTTTTAGGTTTATTATTAAAGTCAGTTGGTCACTTGCAAAAGCTCAGTAGGCTGCAGATCGAGCACTCGTACTGATCATAGTCTACTGTCGGACAGAGGACTGCAACGCGGCGTACGGCGCGGGGCAGTGCACGGCGCGCGCGTGCGCGCGCGGCGCGCGCGCGCGGGCTGCGCGCGGCGCGGCGCGCGGCGCGCCGCCCGCGCGCGCGCCGCCCGCCGCCGCCGGACACGCGCTGCTCAACTACCGCGACGACCTGCTGCGCGTCGGCGGCGAGACCTTCGACAACGCACACTTTCTATACAGGTATCTCGTCGGTACTGACGAGGCGCAAAAAATATCTCTATCTTTACATACTTTAACGTGTATTAAAATTTTGTCTATTCCATATTAATTCTTTGCCTTAACCTGTCATACATATTGTTAATACTAATGTCCACAACTTAATATGCTGTTAATTATAATATTTTTTATAAAAAAAAGGATCTTAGTAATTAGTACAGATTTATCCTACACTCAAATACTCATATAATTATTGCAGATATAAAGTGGCGGCTAACGAGTGGGATGTGGTGGAGACAGTCGGTGATGCGCCGGCGCCGCGGTTCGCGCACGCGGCCGTCGTGCACGAGTCGGAGCTCATCGTGTACGGGGGAGTCGTGGCCTCCGACGATCCCGAGAGGGGGTGAGTGTTGGGACATTTTGGGGTGTAAAGGGGCATTAACTAAATAAATTTGTATACGAATGGGTTCTTACGCGTGCATATCTCAGTGACTTTGTAAATAATATTTTACTCATATTAGGATCAATGTGTTAAGAGAACACCATATTATATTCCGTATTTCTCACGCGTTATTGACTTGCGGGAAATTAAATAGCTTTCCTTTAATTTAACGGCAATTTTTTATTGTTATACAATAAATAATGTTAAGCATTCTTACTAATTTAAAACATTAAATTTATGTTAATTTATGTTACAGCGGCGGTCTGGCTGGCCTGGAAGGCCGCGGCGGCGAGGTGACGAACGAGGTGTGGCGCCTGCGGCTGGACGCGGAGCGGCCGCAGTGGAGGAACGCGACGCCCACCGCCTGCTCGCCGCACCGACAGCCGCCGCTCAAGCACTGCGGTCAGTCACCACTAGCGATACATCGATAGCGATAGCGTTTTCGATATGACATAGCTAGATATTTGCTGGTGGTAGGATATATTTTATATCCGCCCGGATAGCGACCACTGTACACAAGGTGAAACCCGCCATAGTGGCGCACGTAAGTGTGTCGCGTTCCGGAATCAGCCTGTGTATATCCGGTTCCAACAGGCCGGCATAATTGTGTCGACTGCCGAGGGGTAATCATCTCTCGTCAGTCGACATTCTATTAGACCCCACTTCACTTACCATCAAATGCGCATGAACTAATTTTATCTACAACTAGTTGGAACAGCAGGAGTGTGAATTAAAAATGAATAAAAAAAAATCTTTTCTATCCCCCAGGTGGGCTGCACGTGTCGGGTCACTCGGCGGTGTTGGTGTATATGGGTGCTATACGGAAACCGGTGATGCTGGTTTTTTTCGGACACTCGCCGCACTACGGCTATTTGCATCTAGTCCAGGTGAGTGTTTCAAAAAAATTAATAAAAATAATAGTTTCATAGAAACCTTTTTTTTATATGTGTACTGCACCTCGCTGTACCTGATGGTAAGTGGAATGGGGTCCAATAGAATGTTGACTGATGAGAGATAACCCCTCGACAGTCACACAATTATGCCGGCCTGTTGGAACCGAATATACACAGACGGATCCCGGAACCCGACACTTACGTGGGCCACTATGGCGGGTTTTAACATCTTGTGTACGGTGGAACATATGTGTAGGTTTATTTCTCTGGAAGCCTATATGAAATAGGCTTTATTCACCACATGCAAATAAACTAGACGAAATTATACCGATCTGTTGTTATGTTGTTTTTAATTTTTTATCACATGAAAGATCAACAATAGACGCTTTCTGATGAGTCGCATCGGTAGAGCTCGCCGAGTGGAATCATCGCAATAAGTCGTAAGTTGTCGTGCTTCGATTTCGCTTTAGTCCACATATTTATAAATGTGACGAATAAACCTCAGCGAAAAGTCTCTCATTTTGCCTCTTAAACTTTTGATAAATGGTTTTTATGTGTGTGCATCCAGGAGTACTACATAGACGAGGGCGTGTGGTCCGCGGCGGCGACCAAGGGCTGGCCCGCGCGCGGCGGCTTCGGACACAGCGCCGTCTGGGACCCGCTCACCAAGAAGGTCTACGTGCACGGGGGCCTCGTGTCCGAGTCCGAGGCCACGCAGGTAACGCACCACACTACCTGGCTGTAGGCATTTGGATATACCAAGCTAAGTTGCGATAATTTTGTTGGGCACGGAACGGACTGTTAAAACGAGGATTAATAAACAAAACTAAATTGACTGCAGCTCACGCACCCATTCAACTTGTGCGCGGCCATACGGATCGCAAGTGATATGCCACGCGTTTACAGTGCTGAAACCTATATAAGAAGACTGCCTTGGTGGCGTAGTTGTACTGCATGCGTGGTATGACAGCGCTCTAAAGTCCTGGGTTCGAATCCCGGGTTGGGCGAAGTGATATTTGGGTTTTTCTGCTTAGTATCAGCCCGGAGTCTGGAATTTGTGCCCGATATGGCGATAGGCTCGTCTTCTATCACATCATGGGATAGAATACGCTTGGCGAAAAGTGGGTGCCCTGGTTGCCCCTCTGCATACCTCTTCGGGGATAAATGCGTGATGTTGTGTGTGTGTGTATTTTGTTAGTTTTATATATGGTTGGTCATGTTGCAGGCGCCGTCGTCAGCTCTGTACGAGTACTCGGTGGAGAGCCGCATGTGGCGGCCGCTGCCGTCCGCGCCGACCCCCAGATACCTGCACACAGCTGTGTTCATCTCGCCTGGTAAGCTCCCATAATCACCATAACGTCAGACAGTATGTGACTTATAAAAAAAATATACGCGAATCTTTCTCCTTTTTTTGAAGTCGGTTTAAAATTGGTTATATATTTTAACGGTTTTGTTTTTCAGGTTTAATGTTAGTGTTCGGCGGTAACGCGCACAACGATAGTGCGGCGGCCGCGGTGTCCAACCCGGCCGGCTCCAGGTGCTACTCCGGGAGTGCCATATTGTATGACGTCAGGTACGTGGAAAAAGACATCAAATTTTTCAGCGTGTTTAATTACAAGTGTTTTTAAAATTATTAGATGGTATAATTATAGGATACAATATAACAGAAAAAATAATAAAAAAATAGTTTCACAAATAGATTAAATATGGTAGTAATATATCTAGTTAGTACATCATTTATTTGATAGCTCAATGGAAAATAAGCCCTTTATAAATCATTATTTTTTATCCCTATATGGTTGCGTCTCTGCCTTACCCTTGGGGGATAGCTATAGGCGTGTGTTGTAGCGTTTTATAATGTGTGAGTCGTGGTGTCCACTGCAGATGCGGCGCGTGGTACCCGGCGGGGGGCGCGGGGGGCGCGGGCGCGGAGCAGGTGGCGGGCGCGGCGCGCGCGGCGCTGGCGGCGGCGCTGCTGCCGCTGAGGAGGCGCACCGCGCTGCTGCACGCCGGGTCCGTCGCGAGTCTCCTTACTTTATGACTCTAAATACCTACTCATGTTGATTATTTCTAACACTCGTATTTTTTAAACTATAAATAAATGGGACAAGAAAGTCGGTCCGACACTATAAGCAATAGTAATAATTAATATTGGATTTAAAAATTCTCAACAGCAAAGAGATTAATGTTACATTTCATAAAACTCAGTATTTGACCACTATTAAAGCTTATCTAAAATATTTATTGTTTCAAAATTACACATAATTATTATACGATTCTAATAATCTTGATTCCCAAATAAACAATTGCCATTGAACAATCTTTTGACTTATTAAAAATTCCCAAACGGAAAGTGAATGCCTTCACCAAATTAATCCAAATTGAACTTTAAAGTAATGTGCATTGGTTCCAGTTTCGACGGTCGCCTCCGCTCGGACGCGTTGAAGTTCGAGACGGGTGCGGAGTGTAACACGCACACAACGGAAGCGGCGTGCCTCGATGCCGCCAAGACCACCGCCATTCCATGCGTTTGGCGGATACAGCAGCAGATATGTGTGCCTGTGAGTTGACAGCATTTCTAGGTTATTTCAGACACGAAGACGCGCTGCACCACCTTTTGAACGAGGATCTTGCAAAGTTAGGGAACTGATCCAAGCATTATCCCAACGCTATTCATCATATCACGTACTAGCTTTTGCTCGCGGCTTCGCCCGCGTGAAGGAGTTTTAATTATAAAAGTCCGGGATAAAAGTCCACTGTATGATAAAAGTCTTGCTACATATTTTCCCGGTACTGATAGGTTCAAACTAATTTTATCCCCATGGGGTTTGAATTTATCAAAATCCTATTTAAGCGAACGTCTTCATCATAGTAGCTCCAATCTTTAATTTCAGTTCAATCAGTCGAAAATCTAAGAAGATTTATTTCTTAGCGGATGCCTACGTCATAACATCTAACTGCATGCCAAATTTCAGCCCGATCCGTCCAGTGGTTTGGGCTGTGCGTTGATAGATCACTATGTCAGTCAGTCAGTCAGTCACCTTTCAGTTATATATGTTTAGACGTTGCGCACGCGCACTAGGCGATTTGGGAAAATAGTTGAGCGTGTCTTCGTGGATGAAATGATCTATCGATGGGACAATACTGTTTCAGACTGATTACAGTATACTAACGGACTCCTATACAGGGTACTGAAGAGCTGATAAGGGAAATAATGGGTACCGATTGATGTACGAGCTAAATATTTGACATGCGACACTAATGGTACCTAGGCTATGTTAATGTTTTAGTTATAGAAATACATTAGAATACTAACACATAGCAATGCTCCGTCCTTAGATAAATATCGTCTATGAATAAGGGGGTAAGCCTTTCGTACACATATCAAAACATAATCGAGTCATGTGCGTTTCTCCATCTTATTTTATAAGTACTGTCGAAATAACAAGTAAGAAACTGCGATTATTTAAAGGTATCGCGACATGTGCCGTCGTGAAAAAAATTATAAAATAATTTAGTATAAATTTATTTAGTTGCAATATCCTATAAAAATATATTGAACTAAACTAATTAAAAAGTTATTTGTATCGGCTGTTTTATAGTTTTTCTTTTTCAGTTAGAAGGAGTCGGATGGAAGGAGTCTTTTGACGAGTCAGTGAAGGCGTGCGTGGTTGAGCCCGCTTTTGGTAAGAAATGTTCAACTACGTAGTTTAAAAAAAATCCAATATTTGCTTTATTATATACTACTTTATCGACATTTATGGGCGACGAAGACCTCCGGCTATTAGGTTGGCCGTTAGTCTTTTCTGCCCTAGAAGCCATTAAAAAAAATAACGTTTGCAAACATTTTAGTTTCTTAGTTATAAAACGATAAGCGTAATATGCCAAAAAGTAAAAAAAAAATGCATTGAAACATGAATTCTTTGTGTAATTGTTTCGCACATTATGGATTATATATTTTTTTTGTTCTATGATGTGCCGACTATATGTAGAACATTATTTTAACAACAATCTAGCCTTAAGACTAATGACTTATTTAAATTTAACCTAAACTTCTACTGAGACTATGACTAAGAATATGTCCAATAACATTTTCCTTATTGTTTCTATTAAGGTGAAGACACATTGTTCGCGTGTCCTTTTTATGGATTATATAAAGTTTTATTTGTTTGCGTGTGGTGCGTCCTGAGCCTTGTGTGTGCAGAGGAGCGTTGGTGCGTGGGCGCGGCGTGGTGCGGCGCGTGCGTGTCGGCGGGCTGCGTGTGGTGCGGCGTGTGCGCGCCCGCCAGCTCCGCGCGCTGCACGCGGCGCGCGCGCCGGGTACCACTGCCTTGATACCCAACCGATCCATGCACTTCTACTACCTTCATTACGATCGATCCAATTTCAATAAATTATCCCTGTTGCTAACAACAAACCCTTAATATCCAACCGATCCATGCACTACCTTCACTTCGATCGATTCGATTTCAATAAATTCTCCCTGTCGCTCTGGTTCGATCTGTCGTGAAAATAGGCCAATTAGAATAGATTTTAACATGCTTACTACTTATTTTGATTGATTTCTCGGATCGGATCGAAGATTAAGATTGGGATCGTTAATTGAAAATAGTCGTAAGGCGCTTTAAAAAAATACTGAGACAGATACTAACATGTATTTGTTAAACATGCATATATCAGCCTGATCTAGTTAAAGTTTGGCCGAATTTAACAATATCTCTACATCGATAGTAGAAATGGGCCAGATAAAATTATACTAATATATGACATATTTAAATTTCATTTCTTTTCTGCATACATTTAAAGACATATAATAGGCACTGATAATTAAATACCCGTAATTACAGAATTAGAACCCCACCCGAACTTTAAAATCTGTTTAACAGCGATTCTTATTTGAAATGCACCTTACAGATAGCGACGACGATAGAAGAGTGCCACGCGAATGAGGAGTCGTTGAGGGAGGTTTGCGGGAGGTATCACTCGTGCGCCGCGTGTCACGCGCACCAACACCATCATACACATGTAAGTATAACCATAAAGTGGCATTTTTTTTATTGCTTTGACGAGACGAGCTTGTTCGCCTAATGTTAAGCGATACGATCGCCCATAAACTGTAGAAACACCATCCAACACCTTGAATTACAAACTATTGTTTGGTATTCCACCATCCTAAGACATAAGATGTTAAGTCTTATTATGTCCAGTAGTTACACTGGCTACAATGTCCTTCAAACCGGAACACAACAGTGACTACACACTGCTGCTGCTTGGCGGAGAGAAATAGACACCTACCCAGGCGGACTCACACTTACCTATTATGTGAGATCTACCACCAGTAAATGTTGTGGATGAATTGAATGTAATATAAATATATTGCTTGAACTAGGTATAAATGACATGTTGGTGTCAAATGGTCAACATTATTTAATATATCGATACCATGCATCAATGACGATATAGTGGAAAAAATCAACACGAATGTATGTAATAGAATATGGATTACGTTTCCAGGGCACGGAGGAATTAAGTCAGCGAGCGTGTTACTGGGATTATGACACTATCAAGTGTAAAGCTGCGAACACTTCCGAGGAAATACGGTAAATATATTATTTTTATTATGTATTTATTTTTATAACATCCTGTGACAATACAGCATGTAACAAGAAGTTGTTATTTTTAGCATAATTAATTATAGAAATTAGCGGTACAATAGCGCTCTGAGGTCCTGGGTTCGAATCCCGGGTCGGGCAAAGTGATATTTGGGTTTTTCTGCTCAGTATCAGCCCGGAGTCTGGGATTTGTGCCCGATATGGCGATAGGCTCGCCACCTATCACATCATGGGACGGAACATACTTGGCGAAAAGTGGTGGTGCCTTAGTTGCGCCTCTGCATACCCCTTCGGGGATAAATGCGTGATGTTATGTATGTAATTATAGAAATTTAAAAATGTAAATTTTTTACATAAGATCAATATAAAGATATAGTGTTTGAGAATTATGATTCTTTGCCTCTGATTCACTTTAATCAGTTTAAACTATTCTTGTAATATTATGAAATAAGTAAGAATTTAGAGGTAGTGAGAGCGATGATTATGTTGTGTGGTGTGATTATAGAGCATGTTTATATTGTGTATTGTGATTATAGATTATGTGTATGTTGTGTAGTGTGATTATAACGTGTGTTTATGTTGTGTGGTGTTGCAGCAGCGTGTCGTCGTCAGCGGCGTGCAGCGCGCCGTGCGCGACGTTCGCGAGCTGCGCCAACTGCACAGCCGAGGAGTGCATCTGGTGCGCGTCCGCTGCAAGATGCGTTGACAAGGTACACGGCACTTACTACAGCTCTTAATAAGCATTTTTTTTAAATACAGTATAAGATAATTTTTCGATTACTCTAGTATTTTTATCTTATTGTTGTTAGTATGACAATTTTGTTGTTTCATTCTGCCATAAAAATGAAGTCCATTATTTTGTTTTAATTATTATATGCGTGTGTAGTATAGTGTGTGAGTGCGGTACGAGAGTGTGGTGTTGCAGAACGCGTACGGCGCGTCGTTCCCGCTGGGCGGGTGCCGCGCGTGGGCCACGAGCGGCGGCGCGGGCGGCGCGGGCGCGGCGTGCGGCGGCGCCGGCGTGGGCTGCGCGCTGCACCAGGCGTGCGGCGCCTGCCTGTCCGAGCCGGCGTGCGGCTGGTGCGACGACGGCGCGGGCGGCGGCCGCGGCGCCTGCCTGTCCGGCGGCGCGCGCCGCCCGCACGCGCCCGCGCTCTGTCCGCATCACAGGTACTCCTACTGACAACTCACTTGCAATACGCCGGTGTGATTAGACCTTTTACTTTACTCGAACACGGATGAAACAATGCCCCGTTAGTGCACTCTGCAGACAAATAATAATGAAAAACATTAAGAAAAAAAATGTGCCACGTACGACCATTCTTAATAAAGCATCCTGTTTCGAAAATAAACCAACTGAAATAACTAATTTGTTGTCATATCAAAAATAACTTTATCTGGTTGGTCTATTTTCTCGTTAAATCGAAAAAAAGTTACAGATTTATTAAAAAAAAAAACTGCAGATAATTACTCGTTTTCTGACTACTCACTAAGATACCTTGGCAGATGGCACTTCACGCGCTGCCCGGCGTGCCAGTGCAACGGGCACGCGCTGTGCGACGCGCAGGCGCGCTGCATCCAGCCGTGCGGCGCGCGCGCGCTGGGCGAGCACTGCGGCCAGTGCGCGCCGGGCCACTGGGGCAACCCGCTCAACGGCGGCGCCTGCCAGCCCTGCGACTGCAACCAGCGCGCCACCGCCTGCGCGCCCGACTCCGGCCGCTGCTACTGCGCCACCAAGGGGCTGGCCGGCGACCGCTGCGACAAGTGCGACAACACCAACCACTACCACGCCGACTTGTACAACAAGGGAGCTTGTTATTGTGAGTAATCTATAATATAAAAATGAATCGCTAAATGTGTTGGTAAGCGCATAACTCAAGAACGCCTGGACCAATTTGGCCAATTCTTTTTTTTTTAATATTCGTCGAAGCTCAAGGATGGTTTTCACGGCGAGAAAATATCAAATAATTGCCGGAAATCCTTAAAAACAGTCCTTTTCTTTATCTCATACAAACATTTTCTAACTAATACGTAGAGTCAATTTGAGCTTTATTGCTATTGTATAAAGTTCACTGTTGTCTAAGCAATGTAAGTGTGTTCCTAATATCAAAGCAGTGTGCGTTGGAGCACAGAATATAATAATGTAATGTCGCGTTCTGAAACTCAACAAAAGTGATATCGCGGACCCGACTAAATTGAACAGTCACAAAATTTAATATATCATTAGTTATTTGGTTGGCTTCGCGATATTATTTCTTTTGTTTTACTTTAAAATGCATGTTTTCCCGTCATTACATCAGACAAACACAACCGTTACCAAAAGTACATGACTCCAAGTCATATCAAATTTAAAAAAAAATCGTTGTCGATTTGAAGTGTTGTTTTTCTTGGATTTTCTGTTACGTACTCTACTGACTTTACTTTTGTCAACAACACGAAACAAATTCGTATATCGTGTTTTGTGCAGAGTGTTTAATTAGCTATGATCACTAATTATTGCATGTGGCATAATAATTAATAATATAGATATGCCTCCTGTAAGACGAGGAAATTTAGGTAGAAGAACCCGAAATGCTACAAACCAAGCTAATTACCGATCTAATCATACTGCACAAGAACGTGACGACCGAAATGAACGTAAAAGAATTCGGATATCACAAACGTGTGAAGCACGAGCGAGACATTCAACTAATAATCGCGCAAGTTTGAATCGAGCTGCTTTCAGTTATGTTGTGTCAATTGACTACAGTAACTACCAATGTGTTGTTATTGGTTCTATGAACACGGTTTGCTCACATTGTAAGGCATTGAAATACAAAAAACCCATGTTTCTCCCATGGTCAATTGTATGTTGCCTGTTCCCGTGTTGGAAAACCATCAGATTTATTTGTCTATGCACCAGGGAATCAAACAAAAAATATTGCATATCATAAAGCACTACAATGAAAATAAAACTGAGTTTTGTTAATAATTATGATGATTACCAATAAAGAGATTACTTACTTTTAAATGCTTATATCTGTTTTATTTAATAATTATTTTTTATTCACAACGCCCTATCACCAGGGTGAAGGTTCTGTTTAGGAGAATTTTTGCCCCGACAATAAAATAGATAGGAACAAAAAACTGTCATATTACAAATCTTTTTGACAGGACGAAGTCTGTCGGGTCCGCTAGTAATACCATAAATATCGTTTGTTGGTAGTAGACCCTCATATTTCTGCCACATTTCCAACTAAAATATTGTGATTAATGAACCCATAGTGGTATTTACTTCCTTGAGTTAAAATTAATATAGTAAAAAAATATTCTCAGAATTCCTTAAAATTGAGAATTGTAAAAAAAATTTCAACAAATTAGCCGGCATTGATATTAAATGACTAAAGAATTAAATAACACTACATGGTAACAATTACACTTTAAAAAGCAGTCCCTTCCGTGACGACGAAGGCTACAGAGTCTTCGAAACGTCAGGAGAAAATCAAAATATAAAAACCGCGATATAAACCGAAAAATAGTTTAGTTTTACGGATATGTATAAATAAACTATCTTAATTTCAGATGATCTGGCAGTAGACTACCAGTTCACGTTCAACCTGTCAAAGAAGGAGGACCGGCACCTGTCGGCCATAAACTTCCGCAACGCGCCGGTGAAGCCCGACGTGGACGCGGACTTCAGCATCATGTGCTCCGCGCACGCGCGCATGAACCTCACCGTGCGCACGCGCGCCGACCCCAACGAACGCACGCTCTTCAGCGACGTCAACTGCTCCAACTTCAAGTACAAGTAAGGAGTCAAACATCCAGATGGTCCCAGGACCATTAACAAAATTTCCTTTTACAATCATTTGTAGTAAGTCTATCTGAGTAGGACAGGACACGATAACGATAGTTGAAACATCTTATCTAAAATCCCAGATTGATGGAAAGTATACAATTAATTGGATCCAGTTAAGGCGATACCTCAAGGTCCATTTTCATACATTTTGTTTCACCTTTAATCTGGGTAACTAAACAAGTATTGGCAAGTAAAGAATTTAAATTCACGTCTAGTTAGTGATTAGTTCTCGCAGTTGAAAGAAAAACGTAAAAATAATTAATAATCATGGATATTTCGGCCTTTAAAATTTAATATGACGAAATAAATGTATGAAAATGGACCTTGAGGTATCGCCTTAAGCTGTATGATTTGATATGATCTGTTATTATAAATGAGAATACTGGACTCAGTGCTATACGAAGTATACTTTTGTTCTTAGATGAAAGCTAGGATCATTTTAGCCTGTCTCATTGTTAGTCCGGCCAACTCCAGCACGAAACACTGGGAGAACTTTTTCATTACACTTCAGTCGTCGTCCACCAAGTTACATAATATCCGAGACCTTATGGTTATTTTCCTTCCCAGATTCGCCAAGTCCGAGCACGCGTTCGGCGTGGAGGACAACGTGACCCTCACGACGTTCTTCGTGTACGTGTACGACTTCCGGCCGCCGCTGTGGATCCAGATCTCGTTCTCGCAGTACCCCAAGCTGAACCTGCAGCAGTTCTTCATCACGTTCTCATCGTGCTTCTTGCTGCTGCTGCTCGTTGCGGCTGCGCTGTGGAAAATCAAACAGGTAGTGTCCGTTCTGTTTAACACTAGCGCATAGATGTTGAACTATTTTTTGATCTCGCTTTGTGAGTTGTTTTTTTTTTATACGTGCATAGGGAAGTGTCTAAGTACCTGATGGTAAGTGAAGTGGGGTCCAATAGAATGTCGACTGACAGGAGATGATTACCCTTAGACAGTCGACATCATTTTGTCGGTTTGTTGGAACCGGATATACGCAGACTCATTCTGGAACGTGACACACTTATGTGGATCATGGTATAGCGAGTTTTAATACCTTGTGTTCGGTGGTCGCTAATCTCTATCCGATGAATACGATCAGGGCTTCTAAGTTTTATTGTTACCATGGCAACGCCACTGTATATTGTGTTACGATATATATAGACAAATAAGATGAATGTTATTAAATATTTATGTACTAACTCAAAAGTAGTTTTTATCAATCGTTTTCATTAGAATTGGAATTAAAAGAAGCACTAAAAATCATTTTTGTCTCGCAGAGATACGACATGTACAGAAGGAGACAGCGGTTATTTGTTGAGATGGAGCAGATGGCGTCGCGCCCCTTCAGCCAGGTGTGCGTCGAACTCGAGAAGGGAGGAGGCAGTGAGTATATTAGTTTTTATGTTAACCTAACTAATGAACCAGTTGTGACGATCGCCGTCGCCTCTTGGCATCATCTCAGGGTTGTGAAAAGAGTTATTAGTGTGACTCAACAGTCAGATTTTATTAAATTATTGTTTATTTGAAATAAAATAAAATTGTCACCCGTGTTGACAAGTCAGTGCATATGTCGTGTGGTGTGCATGCAGGCGTGGGCGTGCCGGCGCCGGTGGCGCTGGAGCCGTGCGCGGGCGGGCGCGCGGCCGTGCTGTCGCTGCTGGTGCGGCTGCCCACGGGCGGCACGGGGCGCGCGCCGCCGCTGGGCGGGCTGGCCGTGGCCTCCGCGCTCGTCACGCTCGGCCACCACGCGCACCACCACCACCCCGCCGACAAGCGCCCGCGCCACCACTGACACCGCTCACACCGCTCACACCGCCACCCGCTCTCCTCACCTACGTAACTACACTGCACTGCGCAGGTAACGCACTCTTATCTATACTACCCTTACAAAACCAATAAATAAATTATCCTAAAGTTCTATTTTAATTTTACAGCATATTTGAGTCTAGATTTTTTGTATCCAAAAATATCCTATATATTTCATCAACGATAAAACGCCAATTGCTGTTGAAAATTTATTTGGACGCATTTTAAATACGCCCTTATTCTAAAAACTTATGCAGCAAGTAAATTCATATTTGTATGTTTCACAATTTAGTTTTCGATCCTATCTGTTGTGATCGAATATTTCCAAAAACTGTATAATTACAATAATCATATTCTAATTAAACTTTATTGTTTCAGAATACAACACCAATGTACATACATAGCTTATGTAATTAATAAGTGCTGTACATAGACATGTATAGGAGTTGCTCAATGTGTGTACGAACTGAATACTCAACACTATATTAAGATTTGGAACTGTTCACAAACTAATATCGATGTTAATTGACAATTGGATATCGATACTCTATGGCAGTATCGATAGATCGCATATAAACTGAATTGTGTATCGAAAATCAATGTGTTATGGCCTATGTATTGATTTGATATTTACGGATCAAAGTAGCCGGATGTCATGTGAAAGCATAAGGACATTTACAACACGATATCGATTATTAAGTATTTATTTTATTTTCAAACATTGACTTAACAAACTCAACAATGCTGGAAAAATTATATTTTCGTTGAAAATTTAATTTTCAATTAACTATGTTTATCGCATGTAACATATGTAGTCAAAGAAGCGTGCAAAAGCTAGTTTGGTTTTATAGAATAGGCATACGCTCGTCACAAATTGAATAAAAACATTATGACTACATGAATTTTGCATATAAAAATGCCCGAGTTCTGACCTCTTAACTTATAACTACAAAACTTTGTGTTCATTTTAAGCAATAACGGCGAATTGATGATAATAATCGTTATGAAATCGATTAAAATAATTATCGATTGCAGTCGATTTTTTTCTCGCATTGGTCTATTTTAATTGCAAATATAGAAAAATAATATTTTTCTAAAAAATGTTACTCTTCCTATGCACTTTTTTTTCCGATTCTTTTTCATCTAGTATCACTGCCTTATCTAGTCTAAGTGTCTAGTTGGCTTGCCTTGATAATAAACTTGTAAGTTAAGTAATAGTCTAAGCTACAAGGCATATTCATTCTTATTTCTATTTATTTTCTAGCGGTGAAAAATAAGGCGGTGACAAAGAATACCAGAAATTAACCTTATGTTCCTCTGCACACATCTGATTATCGTAAAACATTATCTAAAAATAAAATGAGGCGCTAGCTAATGTCTAAAGTCTGTCTTCTTTCTTTATTTATTATCTTTGATATAGATTTTTCCTTTGGGAACAGTCAAACTTACCCATCACGGTATTCTTAATAGGCTTAGCTGTTAAATCTTTGACCACACAGAGTAGAGAAGGTCTAGATATGACCATGCCGGGCTGCCATTTATAAAACGTTAACTGACAAATCTTCGATAAAATTGGTACGGACGTGTAGTCACGTTCTTATTGAATGTGTGTAAACGTGATTATACGTCCGAATTTTTTGTTTCGAAGAACGCACTGTCCATCTTCGCGTGGTCACCTAAAACTAAACTTTCTAAATGCCTCAAACAGGCTAAGAAAACTTAAAACTTGAGACTGCTGTCAATAATACTTGATCGTAATCGTCAAAACTTATTGACTGCAAACAGATAAATGTAATATAAGTAAGATAATTTACTTCCGCGTAAAATGTTGCCAAATATTCTATTGTGGTAATTTCAGGTGCAGTACGCAATCGTTTTGCGTTCTTTGACATTTTATGAAGCATTAAATTTTTTATAGAATTGTTTGGAAATGGTTATTTTTGTCACACAACAAATATTCGGAAATAGTGCTGCGAACCAATAAGTATTTGGAAAAATTCTCAACAAGAGCTTCCAACCAGAATAGAGAAAAACTGTTATATATTGGCACACATCAATTAAGTAAAAAAAAGTCCTTTTTAGATAGCAGCAATATTTTTCTATGCGATGAAGTGTTTATTTAGTTATTTAAGTAATACAATAATATTTTGCATAGCATTGGTTATGTTGACTAAAATATTTTTTCCTTTCATTTTTTTTAATTAGTCTAAGAATCATATTTATTCTTTCTTATAACACATTCCCTCGAATCGAAAGTTCTGTTATGAAAATAAAATTTATTTATAGTTATTAGAGTAAGGAAACAATTATATTTAAATATAAAATAACTTGATTTCAGATGTCCATATTTTTTAAGTGACAACACCAACGTTTAGTATTGCCAGTTAAGGTCGACCATTTGTAATGTGTGATTTTATTAAATTTTAATTAATCTAATTGTTTTACTCAAATGACTTCAGAAGAACCTTTAATGACTTCATTATTATTTTTTTAGGTTCTCTTTAATAAAAATGAATAAGATAATATATCAAAAGTCTTTTACGTTTTAAGTTGTGCCAACTTTATATTTTATTACATTTACTTCATCACTATTTTTGGTAATTTGGTAAGCATAATAAAGGTTGCTACGATAGTCTATGGAATAAATAAAGAATCTAGAATATTCTTTTAATTTTCAACTATTCCATGACTAAATAACAAGTGTGATTAGTAAAACATCAAGTATATGTATTAAAATGTTTAAATTTAGTTTAATGTACTCGACCATGGTATCACAATACATCACAATTCCATACGTAATGTAGTTCACTTGACGTCATAAGGCGTCCTCTGTAATTAACGTGTAAATACAGCTTCGATAAGACTATTGATATTTTTCTTACGACTGATGTGTAAATTATGTAAAAAAAGATTTTTTTATAACAAAAAAAAAGCATTTAATGAGAGAATGTTGAAGCGAATCGCGTTAGAAAAAAAGATCAGTGTTTTTTTTTTTTAATTTCTACCCTTTTTTTAGTCCTTGTTATTTTAATTTATTAAAAGAAAAATATTTTAGCAAAGTAAGATGTAAACCATTTTTCGATAAGAAAATATCCATTATAAGTTGTTTTATTGCCGTTTTCATTCCATCATTTTTTGTCAACAATTTGTAAGTTAGTTCGATTCGCTCGCAACATTCAAACATTTTTAAACATTGTATTATAGATGTAGATGAATTATTACGTATTTTATAAAGAACGTATTCTTATTATGCTACTAAATGATTAGTAGACATACGATAGCTTTACAAGTCTCATTTTAATGTAGGACATTTTTTTATATGATAGATTTTACATGTTTATGCTTTGTATAAGAGATAGGAGCGTTTCCCAATGTCATTTTGTAAGAAAACATGGAAAATAACGTGCATCTATAAGTAACAGCGTGGTTGGCTTTTTTAATAATTCGTTTTTTCCCTTTCATTCTATCCATGTTGCAAATAAATGTCAAAATGTCTGTAACTTTAGATGAAAATTATCCAGTTCTGTAATTAAAATCATACTTTATACAAAACGCCAAATTTTGCTACTTTAACAGCTTTGCATTTTTTTTTAATGTTTAGGACATTTTTTATGAATGATAGGATTTTTGTGAAGATCTCGTAGCGTTTTTGGAAAATATAATTGGATATGTTTTTTAGAGCTTTATTGTGTAGTCAATTTGATTATAATTTTTTAAAGTATTTTTAAGTGAATACCTTTTTGTAACCCCTACCGATTTTTATAATTCGAATTTATGCAAACATTTTGATGAACGGTTTCTATAGCTGCAATTTTCCGCCATGACTTTGTAATAATATTTTTTTTTATTTTTGTAAGATTTCAAAAGGTTTGCATAAATAATATATGGCGAACAATCTTTCACGAACTGTTCAATGAAATAAAGTGTGTGAATATCGAACTCCACGATGACTATTGGAGTCATGAACTCTACTCCGCTTTTGTTTTGTATGTTTAAAGCCCTGATCCCTTTTTGTAGTAATAATTGCGCGTATTTATCGAGAGCACGATGAACTAAGGATTCTTGTGTCACAATAATGTACGTTTAGAATATTAAGGCTGAATGAGTCCTTGCAGAATTGAAATTGTAAAATAGTAAATTGAACAATAAAATTATATTTAAATTTCACACATTTTTTTTTTTAAGAGAAATGTATTTTTTCATTGATGTGAGTATTTTTTATTTCGTGTGAAATTTTATGAACTTATTTTATAGTTAACACTGTAACGTTTAGGTGTGGGTATGGTTTTAAAATAATTTATTATTTAAGCTATAAATATTATTGAGTTTGTGGAACGTGCTCGACGAATTATATTTTCTGTAAAAATGAAGCTTTATTTGAAATATTTTAATGTTCACAACTAAATAGTTTCGTGTTTGATTAAAATTACTTTTACGAACATGTATTTTTTTGTAAATCGTTTTCGCGAACCAATATCATTAATTACCAACAATAATCGGTGCAACGTCCTATGACGTCGGTACGTTATTATACGTCTCATTACTTACTAAAACTTATAGGTTAAGCAAAGTTGGTGATAACTAGTTAATTCGTGAAAAGGGACTGCATTTTGGCGTTCGTAAGAATAATTTTATATTATCGGATGTGACTGTCAATATGTACCATTGAAACATCTTGTATAATGATACCGATGCCATATAGAGAGGTTAGTTACTCGTGTACTTCCTTTGCTTGCCAAGTGCAGTCAGCGTGTTAAAAAAATAGATCAAAATTTATTATAGGTATATTAAAATTGTAAAGAGGAAAAATTTGTAACTTTGTTTGTAGTGGGTTATCTTTGGAACTACTGAACTGATTTTGAAAATTATTTTACTAATAGGAAGCTACATTATTTTTGAGTGCTATAGGCTACTTATTATGTCGGGAGCCACAGGCAAAAGCTAGTATACTGTCAACTGAAAACTTCATAACGTATTCTCGCTTTGCATGATTGAAATAAAGAATTAAACTTTAGAAAATCACTGATCATTTTATATTAAAATTTGGATCTTTACAATTGGAACTACAGATTTAATACTCTCATTTTGATTTAGGGCACCGGTGGATACTTCTATCAATATTTTTTAAATAATTTTTTTATAGTAGTCACTTTTCAGATAATAGGGAATATTTTTTTTATTTCGTTATTAATAAGGTAGGTCAGTGAATTAACCTTGTGGCCGTAAGTAAGACTTCTTTGTGGCTTTATAAAAAAAGGTTGAGTATGACGGGTTTAGAAATTATAAATATAAAAATATTTCGTATTATGAATACCATAGTCTTTAAATAAAGAGTAATAAAGACTATATTAGTACGCTGATTGCGCTTCGCACACCTCACCCACACTGCGAGTCACCGGTGTATCATACTAAGTATAGTACTGTACTATTGTTGATATAGTAACTATATAGCGGTAGCCAGTAAGCGGACGTTTGAGCGTTGTAAATACGATGACATAAATTATTGTATTTCATAATAAAATAATCGACCTGCGATTTGTTGTTTAATTTTGGATTTTAGTACTGTTTTGTCGTAACCTTTATGTTTCATTTTATTCACTGCAGCAATGGGCTAGTTTTTTTAAATATATATTTCAAAATAAATAACATCCTAAATCTAACAGAAAGAGTATTTTCAAAATCCTCGCAATAATAATAAAGTTATAAAGCTTTGTAATTTGGTGGAAGGGGTACATGTCATATAACAGTAATAGTAAACTGTGACGTCACCATGTGTCAACGGTCACAACACTGACTGCGTGCGAAAGTGATAAGCGCGATAATCTCACCACGGCCCCACTTTAGGTCACAGCAATATTTCATATATGAGTAACTTCTTTATTTTTCAACCAATTTTGATGCTGATTTCACAGAAGATATTTCTTACATTTTTTTCAGTCATTTAATATGTGAAAACATAATTGTAATAAAATTGCCAACACGGTAATTGCAAAATCAACTTTAAAAGCCATGGTACGTAAAGACTTGCATACGATAAATGCGCCAGCATTCATTTGCCTGTGAATAACAACTTTATAGCTAAAACGCTGGTCGTTTGATATCTTTTCATTAATTTACTAGCAATCTGTGTGACACCTCCCTAAACAATTCTGACTAAATACTTAATAAGGTTTCATTGCTGTCAGTTTACATTAAAATATCTGCAATTCTTCCAAGATTTCTAAACATATCTTTCAACTTAAAATTGTTATTTTGTTAAATATGTAGTTATTATTTATTTTTATATAATTTTACAATTGTTGATATTGTATTGAAATTTTCTAAATGGTAAGTAAATTAAAACATTTTTTTTCACAATTATTTATGCGTTAAACATCTTATACGGCTAGATTTTAAATGGACAGTATATTTATAACAAGATTCAATTCGTAGTATCATCAAAGATGTAAGCATTTGTAACAACAATTAATTTATTATGCAACAATCTAAGAGGAATTCTTAAAAATACGTATTTACTTTAATCTGTTGATAATTTTCAATCAGTGCAAAATTTAATCAACATTACAGCCACCAAAAAATGTTGACGCACGCTCTGTACGCGTGGCTGGTCATATCGGCAGTCGCGGCGCCTGACGACTATCAATACTGCTCGGTGCGGTACCGACGCCTCTGCCTGGGCAAGGGGAGACATGTCGCCTGCCAATTCCCTGAAGTTGGTATACTATTTTGTACTCCATTGATAAAATAGGTCATAATAATCATCTTACTAAATATAAATTGTCGCCAATTATTGCATATCGCGTGAAACGTATGTGTTCTTTATTTCTATTGATCCCTGAATGCATACGTCGGTCCTGAAAGCATATGTCGGCCCCTGAAAGCATACATTAGCCCCTGGAAGCATACTTTGCTCCCTGAAAGCATACATTAGCCCCTGGAAGCATATTATGTTGCTCCCTTAAAGCATACATTAGTCCTTGGTAGCATACGTTAGCTGAAACAAGAATTGTACGACATCTTTGATAATCAATAAAACTTAAACATTCTCAAGAAAATGCCAGCTCCACTGGGGGTAGCGCTCTACATTATACTGATTCTACCATCTCATCTGCTCATAGTCAAAATGACATCATATGATAAAAGTCTGTTGAAATTTAAATTACTTTTGAGTAAATCTGATTGCTACCCCTATCATCTGGTTAACAGTTAAAACCGTCATGCCGGCAATAATTCTTCAAACGAGATTATAAAAACTGGCCAGCAAAAGTACATAAAGCAGTATTTTAGAACTTGGTACAAAGGTATCCAGTTTCCTAAATCTCTCATAAGGAAGCGTCTCCTAGGCTTCTACACGTGCCAAACACCATCTAGAATGGGTACCATATTTATTGCCATCGATTTATATTTGTTAAGAAGAACTTTGTTCATGCAGTGATATAACGTAGGGGAAGGGCGGGTAATTGGAGTCAGCGGGCAATCGGAATCACACGCATACCTACGAAACTACGCACCCGAAACCTAGGAACATGCCTATAACACCCCCCTCTACACCCGCCGGCCCCGTCGCGAACGCCCCCCGCCAGTTACCGCTGCCCGTCGCTGAGAGATAGTAGTGTGTTGTTTTCGCGCGTTGTCAATGTAATATTACGTAAAAAATATTATTAGAGGTGAGTGTCGTTTTTTTAAGTTTACCAAATTTTGTATATTGTAGAAAGGTAGTCTGTATGTTTAAAATTGTGATAAGCGTCTTATATTACGATTCAAACTTAGGTTTTTTTTATATTGTTATTATTTTGTTGGCAGTATAGTAGCGGCTAATAAGAGTCAAGTGACCCCCATTGTCCGCAAAAGACTAATGTTAATATTATTGTTTCTAGATGCCGAAAGTACGAGTAAGGAGCACATCAAAACTATTAGATTTATCAGCTGTAAGTGAATCAGCGCAAGTAGTTATCTCTTCCCCGACATCACAAGACAAAGAGTCGTCTGATCCTACGTCAAATGTTCAATTTTCCGATTTTATAAAATTACCAGAGAAAACAACTGTGGCTAAAGAGAAACAGCGTCGAAAGAAGCAGCATGCTACTGTATTAACCTCAACTCCACTGAAGAAAGATTTGATAGAAAAGGAAAATAAAAAGATAACAAAAATACAGAAAGAGCAAGAGAAAGAAAAAAAGAAATGGAAAGGTAAGGGTCAGGGGAAGAAGACTAAGGTACAGAAGGGTGAGGGTCCCCAAAGGGCAAAGAGACAGGTTCTTCAAGATTCAAACGATACATCAGTCTCAGACACTAACACTAACGACTTGTGCCAGGATGACGAAAATGATGATGCAGAAGACGCAGGAAATAGATGCTTGATATGCTGTGAATTTGGACGAAACAATGAGATGTGGTACCGCTGTACCACATGTGGATTAATGGGCACACGCAGAATGCACTGGATGGGATTCTGCCGAAGGGTACGTCTGCGATATGTGTTAGTTTTACTTGATCTTCATTTCCCACAGGCTGACCACCATTGCCCCGAAGTAAGTGCAATGGGAGTCAAACCTATTTTTTAATCTTAATTTTTTCCCAAAGTTTATGTACCAAATGATTAAAACTGATCTCAATTGTTAGACAAATAAGTGTTTTTTGTTATAAAACATAAGCAATAAATATTTGATATTGAAATAAGCTTTTATTTGAAAACTTGCTTAAGTGACTCCCATTACCCTTTTCTACCCTACTCTTGTTCGGCAGCCCGGCCCCGGACTATCGTGTGAAAACTATACAGAGATAGCATTCACCGACGAACTAAAGAATTTCGTGACACATTACATCAATAGGTAAGATATTTTACCGAAATATTAGTGTTTAGATCTCGTACAGTGGCGAAAGGTGAAATTTACCAAAAGGAAACCCGACAATAATAATCTACTAATATGCAAAAATAAGGTTTGCAAATCGTTCTAATGATAATTAAGTAATTATATTCTACATAAACTGTAACCGACAGGAATCGGGTTATATGAACCTTTCGCTACTGATGTTGTATTTATATTCACTTGATAGATACTAGAGCTTACTTCTGGTGCCGCATCTACGTCAATTACGTGTGTTTCTATCAAAACATTGAAATTTTTACCCTGTCCTGAGGTCACAAAGCAAAACCTTCCGATTCCTAACCCAAATAGATATTATAATATTGAACAATTTGGCCACTTAACTAACTATTTTTATTGTTACGGTTATGCTATTTGAAGACGTCGTCAACGACTTGCGTCGGGGAATGAAAGAGTTCGTGGCGGGATACATTTACCGAAACCACGAATTATGATGTTAGTGGTGAGTATTTTGACCACAGCCTCATAGTAGAATTAATATATTTATAATTTACTAGCTTTTGCTCGCGGCTTCGCCCGCGTGCAGTTTTACGGAACATTTTTTTCCGCCTTACTTGATAAGTATCGTTATATCATGATCAAATTTCATAAAATCATTATAAATTGTAGCCTATGTGTTATTCTGATATATCATATAACCAATATTACTGTAAAGTTTCATTCAAATCCGTTCAATAAGTTTTTTCATGAAAGAGGAACAAACATACATATTGTACATAGATACATCCAAACGTTCATACATTCATACGTCCATCCTCACAAACTTTCACATTTATAATATTAGTATAAGTAGCTCTCAAAAGAAATCTTCATTTTGTTGTTATACAAATTCTTTATCAGTCTATTTTTAGGAATGGGATCGCGAACTGGCTTTCCTCGCGCAAAGACTTGCAGATCAGTGCAGTTTTGTACACGACGACTGTAGGGCGACAGGTGTGTATCAAACTTCTCCCTCATGTATACCCAACACCAGTTATTGAGGCTCTTGCCAAACAGATCAACTGTAGTCCATACTTACTCTGTCACACACACATCACGTCTTTATACTCGAAGAGGTTGGCAGAGGTGCAACCAGAGCACGACTTTCGCCTGTGTGTTCTGTCGCCATATCAGTCGTAAACCAGACTCCCGGTTGATATTGAATAGAAAAAGCCAATATCTATTTACCCGACCTGGGTACGACCAGGATACCAGAGCGACGTCGTACCGCGAACGAAATATAACTACGCCACGGAAGCAGTCTTTACTCTATCACACATTTATATAGGGTAAACTGGTAGGTCAAGAGTGACAATGCCAAAATAGACAAATTAGTTTCGAAGTAAATAGTGTCCTAAATACTTTTTTATAATATAATCCTAAATCAAAGTTTAGATTAACGGCAAAACTTGCAGAGGATGACTTTCGCAAGCAGTTTTTACCGAGTAAATAATCACAGTAAGCTGTCTTAGCAAATTTTAGAACTTGCAAAACTTACGGCGAGACATCATCTCAGCATCTAATTCAGTAAGTTCTTGCGCAATATATTGCTGCGAGCACTTGCTAGTCTAAACTTGGCATAAGAGAATGACTTTGAATCTCTTGTTTCAGTCCGCTATCCATACGCAGGGCAGACAGTGGGGGAAGTAAGGTGGCGTAAGTCGAGCGACTCGGATACACTGAGTGCACTGCGCGGGATCCGTCGCGTGCTGGACGCGTGGTGGGGTGAGAGGAGGCGGGTCCAGCCGAGGCAGCTGACTTCACCGTTTAAGTTGACCTCTAGGTGACATGTATATTTCACTAGCTTTTGCCCACGGCTCCGCCCGCGTGATAACGTTCTCCGGGCTAAAGTTTTCTGATATAACAGTCACGATACATATTTTCCCGGGACAGAAAGTTGTCAACGTACTTCCCAGGGTCACAAACTATCTCCATACCAAATTTCTTCTAAATCCGTTAGGCTTTTGAGTTTATCGCGTTCAGTCAGGCAGACAAATGTGGCTGGGGTCTTTGTTTTATAATATTTTTTTAATTTTTTTGAGAGGAACAATCCCGTCATATATAATTGTTGCATAACTCTAACTGTTTTCGCAGCGCATGCAACGGAAGCTCTCAAAAGTAATAAATTTTGCCTCTTTTTGCGACATTTTTCATTACTACCCCGCTCCCATTGGTCATAACGTGATGTTATATAGCCTATAGCCATCCTCGATAAATGGGCTATTCAACTTTAAAATATTTTTTCAATTCGAACCGGTAGTTTCTGAGATTAGCACGTTCAAACAAACAAACTCTTCTGCTTTATATAATAGTATGAACTTACTGACTTATTATGAAGATGAATGAAGGAACGACCATACCGGTTGCCTAGTGGAAATGTGACAGCACCACATAGAGCAGTAAAATTATCTATAACTTCACAAAACATTACATTGCACTGCGTTTTACACTTTAAGACAGATGAAGCTTAAGATATCTTATCTTAAGCTTTATAATGCTAAGTCATTTTATACTTTAAGTACCCTGCCAGACTTGCTCAAAAAGGTCCAAGTAAAATTTTACTTAGGTAATAGGAGTTGATTCCCAGAGGAGCAGTGTGGGGCCATTTCACCCAGCTCGCAGTATGGAGGCTCCGCGCAGTGGGCTGCGGCGCTGTTCGCCATAGTCTTCCCAAGCCTCGACTTCTTCTCGTCTGTGACTTCTCACATACCAACATGTTGGGTCAGAAGACCATTTCACCGGGGCCTTTGGACCCCTGTCCTATACACACTGAGAGGCGACCCAGGTCTCAGTACCCTTTGCTTTGCGGGCCGGTAAGTGAGGTTTGATGAAGTTAGTGGTATAAGTTTTTGGCATGACTGCCTATTATGTATAGGTACGGAATAATTACCCCATTACAACTGATAAGTGCACTAGACTCCAGATGGAATGGCGATTGAAGAGAGATGATTACCCCTTGCCAGTGGACGCAATTATGTCGGCCTGTGTGAATGATAAAACCAAATCATAATGATATGCATTAGGCAGTAATGATATAATTATAATCTATCACAGCAATTACAATGCATTACACAACATTATTCTTGTAAATATTCTCTAATTATGTGTATTATCTATAAAAAAATTAATAGCTTAAAAAAATATTTACGGCGAAACTAATGTATTATCATAAAGTGGTAACTCGATTTCAAAGAATTTCTATCTTCGTAGATAAATTACATTAAATAATATTATCATAATACCTTTTTATAGATACAATTTATTCTTATAAATGATATATTAATTGTGATAATAGTAAAGGGATTATAACTACTGATTATAATATTAGCCTGGTATATCTGTCCCACTGCTAGGCACGGACCTCATCTACTACTAAGAGGATTAGGCGTAAGTCCACCACGCAGGCCTACTGCGGGTGGGTAGACTACACATACACTCAAAATTCGTACAGGAAATTTCTCAGGTTTGCAGAATTCCAAACAATGTTTTCATTCTACGTTAAAATAGGCGATAATTTACAAAGATTACACATTTCATTTTAAAAAAGTCAAAGGTGCGTGTCCGTGGATTTTAAACCAACGGAAATTCGTTTCAGCATCCATTTCTACTCCCTATTTGAATATCACCGCTTATTGATAACAATTTCAAATATTGAAATTATAAGTATATAGGAATCATCGTGAGCATACATAATGCTTCAAAAGAATTTCAAAGTCTAATAACCCGCACTAAACCAGCATGGTGGACTAAGGCCTTAAGCATCTTCGAAGTAGTTATCCCTTTTAAGTAGTATTAATCAGATGATATTGTAAATTAATCTACTTCGTAGCATTATTTTATCCCACCGAATGTCAGAACCCTCGGTACACGCCTATAGACGTCACGTCTGCTCAAAGACAATTAGCTGGACAAGAACTTGAAATGTCAGTTCTGAGTTCTTGCACAGGTTCGCCGACCATCAGAAAAGAATGCAAGACATTATGACGACGATGATAATGAATCTGAAGAAGACGAGGTATTGGAGACGAGGCTTCGGATCGGCTCAGCACCACGAAAAAAAATATACACGACGAAAATGCAACCCAGCAAAGACTATAAAATACAAGGTTAATAAACAAGTATTTAGAATGTTTTGCAAAACGTTACATAAGTGTCAAGTCAAGCATTTATGAATCATAGTTTTTGATTGTGCCTCGTTCGCTTTTGGGATTTAAAAAAAATGTAATAGGGAAAATACAGTTGCTTATCAGTGAAATTTCTATAATCGCAATAGTTCTATAATCTGCTCTTGGTATTGAGAGCGTTTAAACAAAACAAAATCAAGTTAAGAAAATAATATAGATTCAATTATTTATGTTTTAGCCAAAATGTTGGCTGTAACAAAAGCAGTAATCATAGACAAGATTGAAAAGGAGTTATCAAAGAAAAAAGGTGAACATAAAACCCATGAAAGCCACCTTCAAACTATAGCTACCGTTGCACATCCCGAGCGACCTACAAAAAGGCATTACTTTGGAAAATGGCGGTTGGTTTAACTCCTTTATTGACTGCACAAAATCATCCTTATCGATAAAAACAAGCACCCACAGGATAACTGAGAGATGCTTCTTGTAATCCCCGAGAAAGTAGTAGGTTATTGGGATATTGACATTTACTTGCTAGTCTAGCTCGGAACTATATTTTTACAGTAATAAAGGCACCAAGTTACAATTCGATAATTTATCAGAAATAATAATTTCTATCAGCTCTGTTAGTTTGTGTAACTTCGTCTGCTATTTTAATTAAACTGTTTCCTATTTTTTGCAGCGAGAGTCAAGAAGCTGCGGACCGTGCGATAATCGTGGAACAACCTATATCTTATTCCGTATTAGATCAGCAAAGTCTCACAGTCACCATGGACCCAGCAAGGCCCACTATTACACGAGTGAGCAAACTTCTTAAGAAACTTCTACTGAAATTACTAAATTACTAAATTCGTCGTGATTTTTTTATGTGTTTAATATATGCCATTGCCGGAATAACTTGGCAATTATTATATCTTATTGTGTTTGAAGTTTCTAATTATTTTCTGTTTAAGGCAACACAAGCAAGGATTAGATGGAAGCAGACAAGAGATCGACCTGTAAGGTAAATGTTGAATTAATACGATGTATTATGGAAAATCAATCAACAAGAAGCCAAGAACAACGATGTTGCTAGTCGACACATTTATGCTGGCCAATTGTCCAAAATATTGAACGGACCAAATGTCGGCCGAGTCCATTCTCCAAAAATTGCGAATGTGAGATTTGAACCCAGTAAGTAATTACCTTTATACAAATACTTATAGATATGCAAGATTTGAATCCTTGGGTATAAACTGATATTTTATGTAATTATTGTCAGGCCAGGCGCAAACGCACTTCTGAATGTACAAAGTCCAAAAGCAATCTCGGCTGAGAGAAGACAGTCTGTGGTAAGTTTTTTTTTAATAAATTTCATTCTGTTGAACCAAAACATACTGCTTTTTGTGCAAGATTTTTTTAAAGCATAAAGTTTTTATGCTGACCATGCAACAGTTTCTTGTAATACCTGAAAACAAAATACCTAATGATAGCTTTTTCCAGGCTTCCCTGGTGCTGGATAAAGATGACGTAGACCAGTTGTTCAAGGACACGGGGTTCAGCATGGCGTCGAAAACAGTGCAAGAACATTCGTCATGATATCAAATATATTATTACTGCCGCATTTGTTTTTTATTCCCCTATCCTATGCTATTCCAATGTAGAGTTGCGTCGGCGCATGATTTTTGTTCGTAGAAAGACCGATAGCCTGTCTGTTGTAACACCGATGGCAAGCGTCGCAATATTTTGAAGTGTAAAATTCAAAATGAATTTATTGAAATTTTATGAATAAATAAATATTAAAATAGTGGGGCAAATCGATCAGCCTCACGCAGCAAAAAGCCAGGTTATGCCACTAAGTAACACTAAATATTTATGGTAACAGCAGCATAATCTAAGTAAATGCAAAAGAGAAGTGAATTATAATCAATTAAAAGCAAAAGACATGAGGAGCGATATAAATGCGAATAGAAATTGTATTAATACTTAAAGCATAATATTGGTTTTACGAAGTACATTCTTACAATACATAAAACCTTCAAACCATGCTTCAAAACGAATATTATGACTTGCTAAAAGATAAAAAAATTATAATAAAAAATGACAATTAACAATCATTACGTGTCAAAGTAAGGATCCACTTCTAAATAAATGTAAAAATGAGGCATCAAAATTTCAGAGGAAAGCAACCGTTTTGTTGCGAATTCATGATCCATATCGACCCGAACATTTTAGTGAATAGAGAAAACATTTTAAGTTACAGGTAAGTAGTTGAAACACTGTTCATTTTTTTTTGTATACACTGGGATAATTCAATACCATGGCCAGTTATGAAAATAATTCTAATTACAACTAAAGCTAGTTTAGGCGACATTTAAAAATAAGTAAATGGACTCCTTTTGGTTTTCTATGCTATATCTTTTGTACACAAATAGCACAAAAGATTTAAATTTAGTTTTTGCAAGAAGCCACTTCAATATCCAATATTAACCGGTACAAATAACCACTGGAAATCCACTTCTTAGCAAAGTATACCTATCAACCAAGAAAATAGTCCTAAGATTAATTATTTACCTTTTAAATAATGAGTTTCATTATAAAGATATTAATAGCAATAAATATAATACTAATATTTTCATTCGCTCTAGACTACAACCAAATCTATCTCAAGAGCCACACGTGCAGTAAACACAACTAGCGATGTGTTGTTGTTGTTTCGGCTCCAACGACATCTGCATGCGGTGTCTCAGGTGTTTGTGCTGCATCACGCTGTGTGCCATGCTGTGTCATCTGTGTGGCTGTGACGAGATCTGCGAGGACTTCGCTGAAGAAAACTAGTGAATTGTGACGCGCCGCTATCCTAGCCGATGACATCGGGCGTTTCCGGAAGTATTCGGCTGCGCGGGCAGGCTGGCAGAAGAGAAGATATGTCACGCGGCGACTATTCTATTATTATTCTCTCTGGCTGGACGTTGTCAAAAAGAATGTCTAAAATTGTATTCTGTAATTATTTTGCTAATATAATGTTTACTGTAAAAAGAGCGTTTTACATTCAGAAGTGGGATTATACAAATGATAATTTGAAGTTACATTGAATTCGAATGTGAAGAGAACTATCGGAATAAATCTGTGATGAATCATTGAATGCCAAAATTAAAATAACCAGATTCTCAGATTTTTAGTTACCATGGCAACGTCTACATCTGTTGAAGTAAATATGTTGGGAATGCATATGGAATTGATGTCTGCACATTAGTACGATTAACGACATTCATAACAAAAACTTCTTTATGCCTGCTGCTTGGCTCACTGGAGAGGGTGTTTTCTTAGAAACTAAATCATTGGAGACAGGAATGACTGGAGTCATGTGAAGTCAAATTAGTGGCGCAACACTTCAGGCTGACAATGCGAACGTGCGTAACTGTTTATTTTATTTAATCTGATCTGTCTGTGGCCGTGAGCCTTTTGATAATATTCTATCTGCAGCCGTGACCATTCTGATCATATTCTGTCTGTAGCCATAAGCATTCTGATCATATTCTGTCTGTGACCATGAACATATTCTGTCATTCATTGTCTGTGATCATATTGTCTGTAGTCATGAGCATTCTGATCATATTCTGTGTGCAGCCATGAGCATTCTGATTTGTGTTGCTGGGTCCTATTTGTTTAAAATATAGGTACCCAATTCAGTTCTACTTTCTCAAATTTATTTTTGTGAATACCTTACGGTATTCACTTTGCAGGATGGCCGATGTGACGCGCCGCTATCCTAGCCGATGACATCGGGCGTTTCCGGAAGTATTCGGCTGCGCGGGCAGGCTGGCAGAAGAGAAGATATGTCACGCGGCGACTATTCTATTATTATTCTCTCTGGCTGGACGTTGTCAAAAAGAATGTCTAAAATTGTATTCTGTAATTATTTTGCTAATATAATGTTTACTGTAAAAAGAGCGTTTTACAGAATGTTAATAAACTTGTACACAATTTGGGTTTTTATTCACAGAAGTAGAAATTGCAATGAAACTATTTTTAACTGAAGTCGATTTGATATGGAATATCTATCCTTTCATACTAATAGTCATCAATCATAAATAAATGCTTTGTCATAAATACAAAATATAATTCGATACCGAGAAAAATGTTGATTACTTACGATAATATTAAGTAGGAACATTTTTGCTTATATACAGATAATAGTAATTACAGATATTGGATTTGCGTTACAGATTTTTCCTTACACAAACCCATGTATTATCCATCTGCTCTTTAAAAGCCAATTACGCTAATTTATTCGGCATGATATAGTAATTTTTTTGTTAAGTCTAATTGGTAGCCCGACTGTATGGTTTAATATTCGTTTTTAGTTTTGTCTCGAACCTTTAAGGTGGTAGCTCAAGGTCCATTTTCATACATTTTGTTTCGGCTTTAATCTGGGTAACTAAACAAGTATTGGCAAGTAAAGAATTTAAATTCACGTCTAGTTAGTGATTAGTTCTCGCAGTTGAAGAAAAATGTAAATAATTAATAATCATGGATATTTCGGCCTTTAAAATTTAATATGACGAAATTTTAAAGGCAGAAATATCCATGATTATTAATTATTTTACATTTTTCTTCAACTGCGAGAACTAATCACTAACTAGACGTGAATTTAAATTCTTTACTTGCCAATACTTGTTTAGTTACCCAGATTAAAGCCGAAACAAAATGTATGAAAATGGACCTTGAGCTACCACCTTAAAATAATATCACATCCAACAGCATGTATGACACATAAAACCAGCAATAAAGCATTCAAATAAACTAAAATTACAACTTAAGCACTATTATGAAAGCAATGGATTCTAGAATGCAGTGGCAGATTTATTGATATATTTCTTCCGGCTCATTCTCTATATTATATAATATTATACGGACACATTATATTCTTTGACATTGTGTTGTTTATTTTAGTTTGAAAATCATGACTCAACGTTTCACGACATTTGACGTTATAACCTCTAATTAATATGCTAAGTAATGCAACCTTCATGGTCCTTTTAGGCCGCAAAGGACGTGATTTGTAGCGTTTTCCTTTTTGATCGAATTGTATCTACACAAAGGTTACTCACATAACCATTTAAGTAGGTATCTAAAGATCGATGCACTAGGCCATATTTAAAAAATAATAAAATAAGTGCTGAAGTAATTATTAGTTATTACTTTTCATAAAATATTAATGCTTCAAAGTATTTATACTAGTATATCAACTGACTCCTGATAAGTGGAGTTTCTTATGATGGTAGCATTACTCTATGGTAAGGGAAGAGCTGTAGTCAGGGTATTATGCCTCACCGGCCGCGCCACCCCCGGTAGTTGGTATTTAGACCTGGCACTCATTGATTCTTACAATTCCTATTTTAACTTACTAATTCACTCGGAAGCTTACAGTTGGCTCTATATATAGGGTAAGTTTCCCATATTAAATCATTGAATGATTCATCGGTCTTCGTAATTTCATTGAATGCACGGAACAAAGCAAGTAATTTCTGTATCATTTCCGTTTTTGATAAGAAAAACCATAACCCTGGGCAAGTCGGTATTAACATACCGGCTTTAGATTAGATCTGCCGTTTAATACAGCAGCGCGCTTAAAGGATTGTTTAGATATGGTATCCAATAACTAGATAGTTTCTAGACTAGATTCTAGTCTATATTATGTCTATGAATACGAAACTAAGATTTGTTGGCGAAATTCAGTAAAGCTGTGATAATAATTTGTTCGGCAAGGTCTCGCGAGACAGAGAGCGTGTCTGGGTGTGATAGTAATTCGTACCGCAACAGCCAAGACCACACCATCATCGTTTGCTGATGGTAGGATATATTTTATATCCGCCCGGATAGCGACCACCGTACACAAGAAGTTAAAACTGGTCATAGTGGCCCATGTGTCGCGTTCCGAGATCAGTCTGTGTATATCCGTTTCTAACAAGCCGGCATAATTGTGTCGACTGTCGAGAGTTAGTAATCTCGTCAGTCGACATTCTATTGGACTCCCACTCCACTTATCAGGTGCAGTGGGGTTACGTTGACGTGTTTAAAAAAAAGATCCACAGGCAACGCAAATAACACAGCCAGCGACGCTGTCCGTCTTGCGAGCCTTTAGACATATAAAGTGTTCAACTAGCCTAATAAATCGTCTTAGAAGCCCCCGCGCATCAAACGACGCTCTCGACCTCAACGGCAGCATGAGGCCTAGGGCACACTGCCGTCCATCCTGGGGGTCAACTGAAGATGTGTAAAGGTCGCACAGAAACGCACTAATGGTGGACGGCCCCCAGCCGCCCGCCGACAACCCCCCGATGGCCTCTATTGGCCTCTTACGACAGGAAGGGTATACCGTGGTGGAATTCTCCAAACGCCCCCATTCCACAGATCGGAGCCTAATAAACCTTCTTTTTCTCAATTTTCTTTGAAGATCAGCAATTTAATTTTTATTTGTCTGGGTGGGTATTACTTAATGCTAATTTAATATAAAGTGACAAACTCGGTGACACTTATTTTGTTTCGGAAAACAAACTTTTTATCCTGTATTATTTTTTTTATTTATTATCCTAAATGTTGAGTTCAAAAATATCACCAATTTTATAGTTCGTCAGAAAGACTTAGATATTACACAATTTTATCAAACATATAAAGATAAACGCACATCTATTTATTTGTGTATCCTGTGATAAGGTGATAACTGATAACGTAATCATAAATAAATAAAGTACATAGAGTGGTTCTTTCGTTGAACCGAAGTATCGATTTCCGTAATTCTGGTTCGCTAAATGTTGTTTCATAATCTTGTGAGAGTAATAGCAATCAGGAATAAATTGGTATCTCATATCTATTTTTACTGATCAACTTATTGTCAGAAATGATAATCATTGATCTACAATTTGCCACTGCAGTATGAGTTTAATTTTAAGCTGTTTAGGAACCAATATAATTCGTTATCTATAATTTTCATCTGTTACATATTTTTACCATGTATGCAAATATTAAGTTTCATGTGTCAAAAACTGCGTAAATGAATACATAAATTACTTATCTTCCTATTTTTTTCTTAAACGAATAAAGTCGCAGGCGCAACAAATGCTAAAGTAAACGCGTGTGATAACCAGCGTGAATCATGCAAATGCGTCATTTTACAAATGAGTACACTATCGCTCAAGGAAAGGAGCACAAAAGGTGTGGTCACGCCTTGACGAACGGACGGCTTGACTCGTCTAAACAAAATATAAAATAACAAAATATTATCTGCTACAAATAATTGTAGCGACCGATAAGAAACTCTTGAAGAAGTTTTAACCAAAGAGAAAACAGAAAATATGTGTTGTTCGTGCAGTTGTGATTGTGGAAGCTGTGGCAAGATCCTAAGATGCCTCCTGTGCGTGTCGCTCTGTGTGTTTGTCCTGAAGATGTGTGGCGTGGAGGTGGATGACGATTGCTGCGGCGGGGAGGGCGATTAGACTGGACGACAGAAATATTGCAACCGTTTTTTGCCTTTAAAAATGTTAATGAGATTTAAGTGTGTTCTTTATTTGCAGTTGTATATGTTAAATATTGTGTCTGAATATCCGAAAAATGCCTCTTTTGTTTTTAATTACAATTATTAAAATTTGTGGTGTGAATTTTCTCAGAATGCAAACTTGTGAAACAACATTGTCTTCATACTTACTATGTATTATTTAACACAAGTACCTAACTAAGCATTTTTTAGTTTTAATATTTAATTGATTAAAAACCTGTTATAATTAATGCGTTCTTTTTTATTACTTACAAGCAAAGAGTTCTATGATCATAAAGAGTGGACATACATACAAAAATGTTGCGCTCCTGCAATCGTTAATCAATCTACCGTGAAATAGCAAAACAATGATGTTTTTTTTTAAATATATTTTTAATGCGCATATTAGTATATTTTTTGTAAATGTGTTATTTTTTAAAATGTTATTACTCATTGGTACAAACCTTTGAAGCACAAATTTATTCCCGTAGCCCAGTCTATGACTAACCATACTGTTATGATATTTTTGATTACAAGAAATTAAATTTTGTTTCACCCACTAAGATACATATTATGACATTTATTTAACTCGAGCATAATATATCTAATTACCTTTTTTAAACTTGAGACTATTATTAAATGTAATAGACCGAAACAGAAGTCCCAACATCATTAAGCCTTTAATTACAACTTAAATTATTATTACGTAAAAACCAACCAGTCAATAGTTATCGAATTTTATAAATAATTTATCTTAATTACCTTGGTTAAATGGAGCGTGAATCATGATAAGTAGATAAAGATCGTTTACTGGAAAAAGTAGACATCCATTTCCATTTGAGTATTTTAACGTAATTTTATTTATATTATAAATGCGAAGGTTTGTAAAACTGTTTGGATGTTTGTTAAAAATAAACGTAATAACTGTGATATTTCTTACATGTTTGCTGTAACAACTAATCGTAATATGTAATGACTGAGAAATTACCCTGCCTCGGTGGCGTAGTTGTATTGCACGTCCGGTACAATAGCGCTCTGAGGTCCTGGGTTCGAATCCCGGGTCGGGCAAAGTGATATTTGGGTTTTTCTGCTCAGTATCAGCCCGGAGTCTGGAATTTGTGCCCGATATGGCGATAGGCTCGCCCCCTATCACATCATGGGACGGAACATACTTGGCGAAAAGTGGGTGCCCTAGTTGCGCCTCTGCATACCCCTTCGGGGATAAAATGCGTGATGTTATGTATGTATGTATGTATGGTAGATCATGACCTGGAATAACACAGGCTATTTTATCCCGGTAATTTGCTGCTACAGGAAATAATGTAGGTAATATTAATCTGATTTTTTAAATAAATAATGTCCTACTTAGGGACTTTTGTAGCGGTTTTTATTTCTTTTTCCTATTAACAAATAATGAGGTGCGCAAATCATAGCTTCTTGCGATGTCGTAAAATGCGTGCTGCTGTCAATCCTTCAGGACTTCCAGTGGCATGTTATATCAGGGTTATGTAATATGTTGGCAAAACCGAAAAAAGGACACGGAACGGGTGGAAGTTAGCGCGTTTAATGGCGTCTGAAGCCCATAGAATATTATTATGAGAAAAAAAGCGGACCTCTGTTTTTAAAAGGGGATACTTTCTACACTACGTTTCGCTTGGGAAATCTATGCACCAACTCCTACCGTGTGTTTTGTTGATTTACAAATATATTATTTATATTATACCCCAACAACCGAGGTCTTGATCAAAATGAAGATGTTTTCCTGTATACTTACCAAAATGATTCATTGATAATACAAAGTACAGCTGTTTGGGCTTTATTTAACCTGTTTGCCAAGCCTCGGCTCACACTGCATTTTTGACTTTATTTATATCGTTCTAAGGTAGCTTATAAGTCGTTGAGTAAATAGGAGTATTCAGTGATCACGGTCATTGTAAAATATACTCTATTTTTACTGAGGTTAGATGGATTTTAGTTACAACATAGTAATACAATGAATGAATGACAACATAGAGTTTACCTTAATTTACACCGTAATACTATGCTGGTAAGGTGCATATTACACATTGAATAAGAAATACACTGCGCCAATGGCATGCATAATTCGTTTTCCTCAAACGAAAATGAGTTATTAATGTGGACGAAATTAACCTGCATTTACATTGAATGTCATATAACAAGCGAAAATAATAATATATTGTTTTGTTCCCAATTATAATTGAATAAAAGCTATTTTAAAATTCAGCATATTCCGAAATGTACTAGATGTAAGCTACTAATCTGGATACAAGACAGAAAAAAATATCACACCCTGACCTAACTGCTAACGCCCCCCCCCCCCCGCTTCCAAGATAATACGCTTCCACCACCGTCTTTACGCCGAATGCACGCCCTGAAACTGGAACATTTGTCGGGCCCTAGGCACGCAGTCCAGTGTGTATATCTCATTGTTGTAACTACACATTAAGGTCAATAAGATTTAGCGAACATATCCCCTCTGCTTATCCTAGAAAATTCCCATGTCTACCTCCACTGGGCCTCTGCAGTCGCAAAACCAGGGAATTCTAGCCTCCCGAAGCTATCTCCTAACTGACTGAGATGTTAACTAGAGAGACGCCTACAAAAAAATCCAACCTAATCTTCCCTCATAATTTGTGTATAGGCATGTCAGCACAATGCAGTAAATAATTAAAAAATAAAACAAATCAGTAAACATAATAAACGATTTATTGAGAGCGTATTTATAAAAATAAAAAATTCGGTACTTTACTTAATATCTAGTAATCATATATATTTTTTGAGATTAAAATCCGATGCAGTTGACTAGTTCTTCCATTTTATCGACTGTAACAATAAATATAAATTAATAATTTTATAATGATTTCTTATTTTTACACGAATGTTAGACAATAAAATAATACTATTTGCGGAAAACCACGACACAATCCGTAAAATAGTTTTATTCCAATAATAATTTTATCTATACTTTACCTACATTTTTTATCAAAAATAATCTAATCATAATTTTGTCTCTGGAGTTTCCAATTATTTGCTATAAACTGACAAAACAATGATTACTTTAACACTTATAATCTTTATTGATAAAGGTATTCATTATTATTACTACACGAATTACCCACGGAGGCAAATATAATTTGATACAACATTGAAAAATAACAAGAACAATAAAACTTATTTTGTTTTTCATTGTTCATAATCATATCAGTCCTGTATTTAGGGCTTTTTTTTTAATCAAGCACAGCAAATCACCTGATGGTAAATGCAATGCAGTCCAGATAGAGTATCGAAAGGCAACTAATGGACTATCTCATGCCACTCGACACAATCATGCCGACCTATGAACTCCCTGCGGATGATTTTTAGGAAAAGGCTTTTCACATGAGTGAAGCCGCAAATAAGACGTAGTACATAATAGAAAAGTGCAGTCCAGATAGAGTATCGAATGACAACTAATGGACTATCTCATGCCACTCGATACAACCATGCCGACCTATGAACTGCCTGCGGATGATTTTTAGGCAAAGGCTTTTCACACGAGTGAAGCCGCAAGAAACTTAGTAAATAATAGAAATGGTTACCGGTTCCCGCAGCGTGTTCTCGGCCATGATGTACTCCTCGCTCTGCGGGTTGAGCGTCATCTTGTAGTTGGTGAGCGCGGCGCGGTCCTTCTGCTTCGCGTATATCTCTATCACTACGGGGTGGATCTGTTGGAATGATCAGTTTTTTTACGAGTGTTTCAGAGTGACCTCACTGGTAATGGTAAGCGGAATGGGGTTCAGATAGTGTCGACTGGTGAGAGTTGGTTATCTCTCGTCAGTCGACTCAAGTATGCCGGCCTGTTTGACAACATACATACATAGCTTGATACTGGATTGCGGATTGCGATTTATTGGTTGGATTGCGGTGATAATAATCAACATTTGGAAATTAAATATTTTGACACGACATGGTACCATTACAATGAGAGGGAAAAAGATATTAGGTTACAAAAATAAATCAAATCAATGACAGTGTTGCCAACATATTAATTTTCAATCGCCGTAACTGGGCTATTTCGGCGGGTGATACACACTAGGTGTTTAAACCCGCCATAGTGGCCCACACACGTGTGTCGCTTTCTGGAATCAGCCTGTGTATACCCGGGTCAAACGGGCCGGCATAATTGTGTCGACTGTCGAGGGGTAAATAAATATCTTTCGTCAGTTGACATTCTATTGGACCCTACGTCACACCGTCAAATGCAGTAGTGGGGTTACTTTCCGCCCTGTGGACTGGGGGCGTTTGGAGAATTCCACCACGGTATCCCCTGCCTGTCGTAAGAGGCGACTAATAGGGGCCATCGGGGGGTCCCCGGCGGGCAGCAGGGGGCTGACCGCCGCTGGTGTAGGTTGTGCATGCTTAGCACATTGTGGTGACCCCCGGGATGGACGGCAGTGTGTAGTTTCCCTCACGCTGCCGTAGACGCCGAGGGCGACCTTCGGTGCGCAGGGGCTTCTGAGCCAATAAGAGACGGGCCGCAAGGCGGCACCGCGCAGGGGCGGCTGGGGACGAAGACTTAGACAACTCCGTCAGAGGAAGCCCGCAGCCGTTCCTAATGCGCCGAAGAGGGGCACCGCGGAGTTTTAGCTGATAGGCCGTGCGTAGGTTAGTTGTACATAGGATTAGGGACTCGGCCCGGCGGTCGCCCGAAGGTCGTCATCAAATCCGGGCGGCTCAACGTCGGGCCGTAAGGCACGGTCACCCCAGTATAACCGCTCAGTCACCTCCCACGAAGGCTGGGCGGTAGTAATAAGGGACTTTCTCCGCGAAACCAAAAAAAAAAAAAAACAAAAAAACAAGTGGGGTTACTTTGCCGTGCCCGTACAAAAAGAAAATCCGACAAAAGCTTCGCTAAATATATCGATACCGGACCTTGTAGTTGATGGCGAGCCGCAGACGGTCGTGCTGCGCGGCGGCGCGCACGCAGGCGGCGAGCAGCCTCTGGTCGGCGCCCAGCGTCCTCAGCCGCCCCAGCAGCGCCTCCACCGGGATGTGCGACCACACGCTCGAGCGGCCCAGCCAGTCCTGGGGACACGGCGGGGTTCAGTCTTTGATCCAGACTGGGGGGAGGATGGGAAGGGGGATTCCGTATCAAGAAACTTTGTTAGTTGTTTCTTGTAGAGTCGTTTCGGCAGTTTAATTTCAATTAGAGAATAGATTTAAGGAAGGCAATCTAGTCTAATGTAATTTAGCGCTTGAGTATTGTAAATAATGATTGTGTTCTTATGCCTTTTGTTAAATAAAAAGAAACTCATAGTCAACTCGACAGTACGTAAGCATACAAAATCCATGTAGAGCTAACCTTGAAAATTTCTCAATTTTTTCTAATAACAACACTAACTCAGAAGTTCTTAACAGTTTTGTGTACAATTTTTTTCGTACACAGGAGAAAATATTATGCAATTTCAATACATTATTTAATAAGCATAATATATTCAATTGATATATCATTTAAATACAAAATAAAGCGGTGTACTTACTTTCTTAGTAAACAGCGATTCCACGATGTCCCATTTGTTAGCTTTGGCGTGCACGTTCAACACCACCCAGTCGTACTGCAGTGGAGGGATCTAGGACCAAGTAACTCTTTCAAATTAATATAGTTTGCATAATAATGATAATAATATCAGCCCTGTATTATATACTTGCCCACTGCTGAGCACGGGCTTCCTCTACTACTGAGAGGGATTAGGCCTTAGTCCACCACGCTGGCCTAGTGCGGATTGGTAGACTTCACACACCTTCGAAATTCCTATAGAGAACTTCTCAGATGTGCAGGTTTCCTCAAGATATTTTCCTTCACCGTTAAAGCGAACGATAAATTCACAATGAATACACACATGATTTTTTAGAAAAGTCAGAGGTGTGTGCCCTTCGGATTTGAATCTGCGGACATTCGTCTCGGCAGTCCGTTCCACACCCAACTAGGCTATCGCCGCTTAATAATGCTAACTCTATATTTGCATAATAATGCTAACTCTATATTTATTTTATTTAGCACTTTATATAAAAATGTAACAGGCGGACTTAATGCTATAGGCATTCTCTACCAGCCAACTTTAGGGTGGTGCAGAGATAATCATTATATACATTCTGCCGTGTTAAGCTCAAGAATATCAAAATCTTGATTTTTATGTCGTCAGATAGCTTAAAGGAATACCCATCTAATGACCTTGCCTAAATAAAGGTATTTTGTTTAGAAATTGAAAAAAGACCTTTAAAGAGTTTCTCTATCTCAGTTATACGTACAAAACTATATTTACAAAACTTCGATTATCTCGAAATAAGGTTTCCCTGACATACCGCTTTTGTGCTTAACACGGCATCATTATTTAAGGACTGTAATTCTGCTAGAACACGGGCCTGCTCTACTGATCTGAAACCTCAGAAGGAACTAAGAGGTTTTACATTTTGATAGGTTAATAATGGGAAGTAAAAGCGAAGATAACTTACAAATTATTAATACAGATCGATTATTAGACTTTGGTCTGGGTTCAGTAGAAGTTGGCACAGCATATAATATCTAACTTCTGACTAATATAATTGCCAAAGATTGTGAAAAACTTCTAGTATTCTTCAGAAGTAAATATCTGAACTGATTTGACTGAAATTTGACCCACAGGTAGACCACGGCCCAGTTGAACACATAGACTACTTTATATTCTGGTAATTTGCTCTCGTGGGAAATTATGAATTTTTTAATCAGATTTTTATTACCAATAGAAAGCAATAATGAGTTCATATCAGTGTTGTATTTATACTTTACTATTCCTCCGTGCTAAGCGCAAAAGCGGTATCTCAGGGAAACCTTATTTCGAGATAATCGATTATCGAAGTTTTGTAAATATAGTTTTGTATGTAAAACTGAGATAGAGACTCTTTTAAGGTTTTTTTTTTTAACAAGTTCTAAACAAGATACCGTTATTTAGGTAAGTTCATTGGATCGGTATTTCTCAGTGACGACATAAAGTGACTATTTGAAAAGAGCAGAAAAAATTGGTCCCCGTTTGCTCCTGTGCCGCTCCTAAGCTGTGCATATTCGACCCATGTGTGTGTATACCTGCTGCCGCTGACACAGCGTGAGGGGCGACATGATATTCCCGGCGCCCTCGTTCCAGTGGTGTGCGCAGGTGTACGCGAGGCTCGGCAGCACGGCGGACAGATCCGACTTCTTCGCGTATCGCTGCCATTCTGTTACAACATATCGGTAGTTTAAAAAAACACGAAACGAGAGCCCGTGTCGTTTCATTGTGATTGGTTGGGAGACAGACATGTCACTCTCGACCAATCAGAGACGTTATAATCAAACAACACGCATCTTCGTGTCGTTTTTGTTATGCCACATTATTAGGGGGCTGTTGTATAAAGGTAAGTTTATACTAGCAGGTTCTCGCTGCAACAAATTGTGAAAGAACTTTCAAATACTTAAACTAACGGCAAGTCCTGCAAGCTTCAAAATTTGCAGAGCTTAGCCTGCCGTCATGATATACACGGTAAATATCAATTCAATTTTTTTATAACTAAGCTAGACCTCACCAGCACCCATAAACAATAGGGACGTAGTAGAGTTCTATAGTTGTCTCACTCGCGCGCCCACATAATGTTGGCGGTGACGTCACGTCTTATCCCGAATGTTTCAAGTGTTATTTTTTATTTACTTTTATTTTGCGGGAATAATAAAATGAAATACTTTTACACTTATTTTCAAAAACACCAAACAAATTTATAATAAAATTTGTCATTTTGACTGTTTTTACACAATCGTTTTTTAGTATGTCGCGTCCCGGGATCAGCCTGTGTATATCCGGTTCCAACAGGCCGTCATAATTGTGTCGACTGTCGAGGGGTAATCCTCTCTCGTCAGTCAACATTCTATTGGACCCCACTCCACTTACCATCAGGAGCAGTGGGGTCACTTTGCCGTGCAAAAAAAAACACTACCCTGTTTAGAATAAACATCAATTTTACCAAGTAACTTGATGTAGTCAGCCACCATTTTCGCTTGATGGGCATCCACACCGGGCTGGTTGAAATGGTTGGCCAACAAGTTGGGCATCTTGTTCAACAGCCCCTCCACATTGTTGCCTTGAGTCTTCACTATGTGCTGGAATTGGGCTATCTACAAGTGATAATATAATTTTGTCTTACCAAAAAATATTAATATTACATGTATACCTGAATTTCAAATTTATTTTGCAGTTTTTGACAAAATATTTCAGACATTTTTAGTACTTACTGCTGCATCTGGGCTCCTACCGATCATTCTGGAGAAATAAAAATAAAAAATCACATAATAAACATGTTACTAATAAATGTCTAAATGAACATAATGAGTCAAAGATAGCTTGATTAAGAAATAGGAAACAAATAGAAATTGAATTAAGATGTCAGATCTAGGTGGCCAATAGTTGGGATCGATGGTGTGACATCATACAGCGGAAGCTGGTAAGAGGTGGTCACAACCCTCAAAACTGAGGAGAACAATGCAATGAGGAGTAAATTATCAGTACACATATTACATACGCAAGTAAATCTGTCAGTTCAGTGATTTTGCCTTCATTCTGCAAGAAGCTGATGTAGTGGTTGAGGGCCGAGGGTCTTGAATGCAGCAGCTCGTACACCAACTTCTTGTTTAGAGTCGCAATCAGAAATAACACCACCTGGATAAAAATAACATTGCAGATTGCTATGATAAATTAATCAGGGGCTTATTTTGTCATATAAAAGCATTTATCTCAGGAGGGCTGGTAAAGCCAAGGACGAAGGTTTTCATAGAGAATTTCTTAGTGCTTCCAAATAAAATATTTCTCATACCTAAAGCTTAGGTCAAACTACTTGATTGACAGCATATTACTAGACTGACATAAAGTTTGTCAAGCATCACAGTAATCTTAAGTAACCCAAAGTTAAACCAGAACTAAATATATTACATACAGTGAGTATAGCATTCCCATCGCCAACAGCTATCGCTCCGTCCAGCAGTTCCGTCTTACTCTTCATGCTCCGATGAACATGTAGGGAACAGTTTCTACCCAATATCAGTCTTTTTAACGTAACAGCTGTTGTTTCAGTGGGCTCCTGATTTACATTCTTTGATGTATCTTTGCCTGATTGGGCTAGTAGAACTGAAACATGACAAGCATATTAATGCTGATAAGTACATATATCATGTTCATCCTTTGATACCCAAAGGGGTAGGCAGAGGCGCAACAGGTGCTCTCTGCTATGTGTATTCTGTCCCATCATGTAATAGGAGCGTGCCTATCGCCATATCAGCCATAAATTCCAGACTTCAGGCTGATACTGAGCAGGCAAATCTAATGTAATTTTGCCTGACCTGGGGACCGAATCCAAAACCTCAGTACTATAGTCGTACCATAACACAACTATGCCACCGAAGCAATCATATGTGTTGTTATTATATTTAAAACACTTAAATGCTTTTTTTTATTGCTTTGAATTATGAGACAAACTTGCCATTCACCTGATGGTCAGTGCTATGACCACCCATAAACAGTAAAAACACCATCCAACACCTTGATTTACAAAGTAAATGAGTATGTCACCATACTCAATAGACATGTATAAAGTATGGAAAATGTGCATTAAAAACTTTTATTGAGGAAGCTTATCCTGTTTTTAGTATCAGTGTTAAATATATACTTTTCAGTTTATGGTCCACTATAAACATGTAATTAAAAACAGCTAGTGGTAAACTTATTTTGTACCTTTCTGTCATCAACCACCAGTATGCAAGCACTATTGTGATTTAGATCAAAGGATATTACATTCATCTCAGTTTGACAAATAAAATGTAGGTTTTTTTTTTAAATCTTTTCTTTATTGATTACCAAAGGTTTACAATATGTACAAAGTTTCCTTATTTGTGTTTTTACAGTAGGGGAGGAGGGAGGTTCTAGTTTTCGTTATGTAGCTCATCCCAAATAAAAAGTAGTATCAGTTAACCTTGCGACATATGAAAAATAAATCCAAGTGCTTATTCCTATTTATCAAAATACATAAAACTAATTGGGAATAGACTATTGTACCAGATTAATTTGGTTACTTACTCAGATCTAAAGCTTTGGGTGAGACAAGGCTGGTGAGAGGCAGTTGTTCAGTCTTCACTGCTGTTATGTTGGCACTACTGAACGGGCCATCTTCTTTCTGACCAGGGTAAGTCTTCTTACCTATTGCTAAGATTTCTTGAGGTGAAAGCTTAAAGAAAAATGTATTCTTTATAAAATGGTAATGATAAACTAGAATATTGGAACGTAAATTTAATAAAACCAGACATAAAACAGTATAGTTTGTTTTAAACCAAAAATTAGTACCAAATTTGTACTCCAAAAGTTATTACCAATTGGTAACAAGTTGCTGTCTTATTCAGCATTTGTGTGGGACAAGATGATACAGCGTCCTTAGATATTAATACAAAGATAACATATTTACAGAATTACTGCTGATATGCACATTAAAATGTGCAAATCAGAATATGGAACAAATAGGAAGAATTTTCACTTGGTATTTAGATCTTTCAAGGTATATTGAGTAACCATCACATGAGTGCAAATTCTTTGTAAGACAATCTCTCCAATGTCCTCTCTATATAATCTTAAAACTCTGTGACTGAAACCAATTTATGACAATATATTAATTACTGATTATTTTTGTGATTACCACGTCTAGTGAATACCTACGTCATCTTAATTCCTGTCATGATCTTGCAAGCTAGGAAAAGTGGGATAGTGTATTATACTTAATTTAATACATACCACATCATCATCAAAACTTAATGCTTGTGCTTTCGTTTCACTTGTATTCCAATAGTCGTCGTCATCCATTATAAATATTCAATGGTAACACACTCACATAAATTCAATAACCCTTTTGTTAAATTAGGTATAACATTTCAATGATTTTATTTATTCAGAAATCCTTCCCGAATTAATTTACAAAACACTTTTTGACAATATGAATGACATATGAGATTGACAGTTGACACTTAACTGTCACTTCCGCGATTTGGCTAATGAAAAATAATAATTTATCATTGGATTTTGCAGATTATAAACACCACTTCAAATGTGAATATCTTAACTCCTACCCATTCGACATTGGCAAAATCACTGATGAAACGGCGGAGCTATGTTTAAAAGAAGGACACTTATTCAAATAGAAAGAAGAACTACGCAAAGTTCTTACTTATTAAGCACAGCCTAGCGCAACAAGGAACAAAAAATCTTTTGTATGGAATAGGGGACCGGCCTATACTTGAATTTGTACATTATTCTATATGTAATGTTTAATAATACGAAAAAGAAGCACTGCTGCGAAAACTGCATAAAAATTTGTTAAAAAATGAGCTAGTAATTCATATTTAAAATATTGTAATGTACAGAAGTGGGCGCGATGTGGGGATATCGCTTCATCTCTTTCTTTAGCACGCGTCGTAATTCCCGATGACGTCACATGTGCGTATTTCGTCTCTTTTCAGTTTTTTGTAAATTACCCTTTCCACCGAAATTCAAAGACTTATAACTTGTTGATTTTTTACCGGATTTTAATAATTCTTTCAGTGTTATAATTTATATTATGTAAATATTTGATAATAGTAAAGAACAAAAATGAGTCCGGTACCCTATTGACATGGCATTTAATGGCGGATACTGCTATCTCTCTCTCTCAGCACTGTTTCTCTTTCTATTCCTCACCGCCATTATTATTGTTTGTTTATTTCCTGACGTTTTTGAATACATTTGTGTTTATTGATTTATGTTTGTATTATTTGTTATTCAAACAAGTAAAAATATACCAAAAAGTGTTTTTGTTGGTGTAAGTGAATACGTTTTAAAGACATGCCACCAAAAAAACGTTTCATTACGTGTGAAATTTGTGGAGATCGAGCCAGTCGAATAAATCACAAAAGCAGAATGTATATGGCGAAATTTCCATTGGATGACGTCAGGTAAGCATTAATTAGATGTTTTTAGTCATCGCGCAAATAAAGTAGCTTAGAAATAATAAAAATTCTCATTTTCTAATTACCATTATGTTACTAGTGATGTTGTTATGATTATCGATATCGATACCTGTTTAAATTTATTAATCAATTTGCCCTCCGTAGTTTCACTCATTTAGGTCCAGATTCTGTGGGAACATAGGGATAAAAAGTAGTAATTCTAACTATCTACATACCAAGTTTAATCGCAATCATTTTAGATTTTTTGCGGGTACGAATAATAAACATACAATTGCATGCACACGCTTTATAATATTAGTAAGACGATGACTGATCATCAGGACAAAAAATACTAAAGTCGTGTATGTGTCTGGTGTGTGTGTGTGTGTGTGTGTGTGTGTGTGTGTGTGTGTGTGTGTGTGTGTGTGTGTGTGTGTGTGTGTCTGGTGTGTGTGTGTGTACTTAAAAATGCGTTGAGCAATCAATGTGCCTGGTCACTGTTTATCATTTTAGGCTTAAATATAATTTAATAAGCAATTTATTTACAATTAAAAAATATTTCCAGATGCCGAAAGTGAGTTCAGATTGTGGGAAAAGAAGATTTGATATATGTTCCCATAGAAAAGCTGCATACTTTGAAATATGTGTGTGGTTCTCACTTTAATAACAAAGATTTTAATAAAAAGAACAATCGCCTTAGAAAGTCAGCTATACCATCGAAAAATTTGAAAGCTGATCCACTTCCTGATGAAATGTTGTTTGAATTTCCGTGCCATGTTTTTATAAACAATTATTGCACAAATGATAATATCTTTCAAGAGAAGTGCGACAAAGAAGTGTCACCATCCTTTGACTTTATAATTAAATATTCTCATTGTACCTTGACCTATCATAAGTGCAACTATATTCGCCTACATGGTGAATAAAGGATTTTATTTTAAAATACAATTATTATTCAACATGTGAAAGTTTTTCATTTTATTTCGAGTCCTCATTTTAGTCCAGCCTTGTAATTATAGTGCTAAAATGTTCACTGTATATTGTGAGTTGGATTGATAATATGGACTCGAAAATACATTATATGAATTTTATCAAAGTAGCATTAGCGTCGATTGCCACCAGTAGAATTTATCGATATCGATAAAAAGTGCTCACTACTATGTATTTTGTTCAGTTGGTAGTATTGTTATTTGACGTTCCTGACGTATTCTTCCGTGATATTGGTATTGATACGCCATGTAAATTCGATTTTATTTCTTTGTATTAAGTCCTGTCTCTTAAAACGTAGTGATTATATTCTCTTTGTTAAGCATCAGACAGATAATGAGGCAACCCAATATTGCTAAGTGCATATTTGTATATGAAAGAGACTGAAAAAACAATTTCTAATTCGAAATCGTTTTGGTTTTTACTTTTTGTAAAAAGATCGACAAAGGCCGGAAATAAGCCATGTGTTCAAAATAAAAAAAAACTTTGTACACTACTTTCGCTGTATGGTTTTGTATTGCATTATTTCTCTAAAGTGTTATATAATTTTAGAGGACTTTGATTTTAAGAGTCAACAAAATAAATAAATTGCTCCGCTGGTTGTTTACGCCACGGCTATTAAAAAAACAATAGCAATGTTATCAAGAACTGCAATTAGTAGTTATTATAAATTAGGTACTTATAAACAATTGCCAGACATCCATTGCAGACACTGTGCCGCTTTGCATGCGTCACCCTGAGACTTGAAGGACTGACTACAATATTAGATCATAAATGTTCTTTGCTACAGAAATAAAAAGAACGGTTTGTAATAAAATATATCTAAGTACTTATTTACTAAGATACCTACCCTAAATTATACATAATATCAGATTACAGGTAGTGTTATCAGATTAGGCGGTTTTTCGCCATTTAACCCTTAACTGCTCGCATGGGGTCAACGCACTTTCGCGTATCGAAAAAATGCACTTGCAACAGTTGGAACCTCCCCGCGCGCCTGCTAGCCTCTTAATATGCGCTAAAGGACATACTTTAGTACCATTTAGGCCGCTGCAGGTGAAGGCCACGCCGCTGCTCTCTTAAGCCGTGACCCCGTGCGAGTACTTACGTAACTTTTTTGAGAAAGGTAAGCTTTTTATATTCTATTGTTTTTATTTAGATATTGATATAACTTTGAATGAAATATTATAGTAAATGATAATTTCTATCGTTCTACTGGTTTAGACTTATTTTTTTTGTATTTTTCGTACAAATATGTTATTTACATGGGTCTTTTTTTATTCCTCAGTTATCAAACATGGATGCATGAAGAGACGAACATATTGCACATTGGCTACTGAATGTACCTGATGAAGAACAGGATGTTGGGGATTCGGATTCAGAGTCGGAAGCAGAGTGAACACGACACAGCTAGTGAAATTGAGGAAATTTCAAACGAATCGCCGGACTACGACGAAGATGACTCTACAAATCAAGATGCCAATTTTTATTTTTCAAGACATAAAGGCAGAAATGGCATTTATTTATTGTTTATTGTTTACTGCCAAAACTGCAATAACGATGATTGCCATAGTTCCTAAATATTCATGAAATTTTAATGCATGATCTCATGTTGTGCCAAAAATGTTCCTTATTGTAGAAGTTTATATTTTAGTTATTTTTATCCCTTAGAAGATTTTATTTTAAGTTGTGGTTTTTATGTCTTATAGATTAAATAAAGTACTTTCATAATTACTATTCGCTTGTTTCATTAAAAAAAAGGAATCATCAAATTTCATCCATACAAATTAGGGTCACCACGGACCCCGTGCGAGCAGTTAAGGCGATACCTCAAGGTCCATTTTCATACATTTTGTTTCGGCTTTAATCTGGGTAACTAAACAAGTATTGGCAAGTAAAGAATTTAAATTCACGTCTAGTTAGTGATTAGTTCTCGCAGTTGAAGAAAAACGTAAAAATAATTAATAATCATGGATATTTCTGCCTTTAAAATTTCGTCATATTAAATTTTAAAGGCCGAAATATCCATGATTATGATTTAGTTTTACATTTTTCTTGCAACTGCGAGAACTAATCACTAACTAGACGTGAATTTAAATTCTTTACTTGCCAATACTTGTTTAGTTACCCAGATTAAAGCCGAAACAAAATGTATGAAAACGGACCTTGAGGTATCGCCTTAAGAGCGTTTACGTGCCGCGCGTGAAGTCAACTATAGGTAATTCTTCGCAAAATTCACTCACACAGAGCCGTTGCGTAGCTGTGTGCGTAGAGTTAGCGCGTCGGCTATCTTTATAGTCAGACCAACTAATTTTGATCTTTTCGCTTTAATTATCTAATTGGAATGTAACTTATGATTTATGAATTTATGATAAATGAAGAATTCTATTATTAAATATATAAGAATTCATCATGAAATAGTTTATATGTATCATTTTGTAATTATAAAAGAAAATAAACATTTTTAACAAATTTTAACGGCAATTTTACAAATTGTTATTTTCACTTTTTAAATGTAAATGCTTAAAAGTTTAAGCATTTGCATTTAGAAAGTACCCTTTAGTAAAGTGGAGCTCATCATGAAGCCGAAAGATAGGCACCAGAACTCCGTAATCAGACAATAAATCAGGAAAATTACTGTGCTACGATGTTTATAATGGACCACATAATTACTCCATAGATCTGCAGTTTTTAATATTTAGCGTATTGAAAGTTTAAATTAAGTCATTAGAAATTACATATTGGAATTTATATTTTGAGTCAGAAGGTGTATGTAATGAGATGTCATTTTTAGATGTATAACTAAAAAGTGAGAAATAAAAGATTTCTTTTTGGAAGTTGGTTATATTTTTGGATAGTTTTTTTTAATAGGTATTGCTTCTCAGTGACATCGATCATCAATCGACCGATTGTACATACATGTATAACAATTTACCAGTTTTGTATCCATAGTTTTGCATAATATTTGCGACACACGATGAAGCAAAATAGTTGGTTCTGTACTTTTTTGACCAACAGCAGTCAGCTTTGACTGTAAGTATGGGAATACCGTCTTTACATCGCTACAGGCAACATCTTTATCAGTTTCTTCTCTAGCGGCCTCTTGCATCCTGTCCTCTGCAGCTAATTTCAATCATTTAGCTAACTCGTCGTAACATTTAACGTCTTACAAAAATTTTGTAAAGCCATAATTTGTAGCAAATTGTTTTGCCTGCAAATATGTTTTTTTTCTCCTTTATCCCCAAATGGTAACTCATACCTTTTTTACCTGCATAACATTCGATAAGTTAAATTTGGTAAGTTCTATGGCAAAGAAAAGAGTTAGGAATAAATAAGTAAAGTTGTACGAATTTAACAAAAAAATTGTAATAATATATTTACAATAAAAAAAAAAAAACAAAAAATAAGTTAAACATTTTGTTTCGACCGGATTCTCATGAGCATTGACGAACCCGGTAAACTTTGGAGCGCTGTAACAGCGTTTTAAATGAATGAAATAAAAAAATTATAGGGAACAATTTTCCTCAAAAGATCACTTACAAGTTACTTTGAGGTAATTTTTTTGTAAATGTAAAAAAAAAAGTTATAGAGCAAAAAAGAAAACTTTTATAAACATTTTCTCACATTTTTGCTTATAACTTCTTTAATTTTTAATTTATGGCAAAAAGTTATATAAACATATTTGTAGGCAAAACAATTTGCTACAAATTATGACTTTACAAAATTTATGTAAGACGCATAGTTTCCGAGATATCGCGAAAAAAGTTTCCTTTTCTTGCCTAGAAATAGCTTTACTTCCCATTGTGTCTGAAACATAATAATATAATAATAATTTATAGTAACTACTAAAATTATTGTCACTCATTAAAGAAAAAATATTTTACTTACTAAAGTACTAAGATGTGGCAATCACTGTATACACGTGACTATTTTTCTACGCACAGCAAAGGCCAACTGGAGTCTGGCCGGAGCGACGAGCGATACGTCCTCTCTCTAGAAAGCCTCAAGGCGGACTAATTTGAAACGATTTGCGCGTTGCGTTTTATAGTGGTATTTAAAATATTTATAGAAAAATAACAGAACGAATTTTGTTGAATTTTTAAATTGTATGTTTTTAAGGAGATGTTCTTCTATTATAGTAATCCAATATTATATTCAATTAAGTAAGATATAGTGATAAAAAAATCATTTAAATGACCAACATTTCTGAAATTTTCGAATTCTTTGAATTTTTATTTCTCATGAATTAAACATAAAAAGATATTTTTCTCTACTAACTTTTTCTTCAGGATCTTTTTAGTTAGATAAAAATAACATATTGTTATGTTCCTTAGTGGTTTAAGATATTTTGAGCTTCGAAATAGACGTTCGAAGCGCAAATTTGAAAACCTCTGTTCAGTAATCATTAAACAATTTACAAATACTCAATAAATCTAAAAATTTTCTCTACTAACTTTTTAGACAACAAAATTTTCTATAGTAATTACTAATTCATATGTTTTTAAAATAATGTTTTGATGGATATTATCTCCTTCGAAAAGTGCTGTTTTTGAGACATACGGCGCGCGGGTGCGTAAACGCTCTTAAGGTGGTAGCTCAAGGTCCATTTTCATACATTTTGTTTCGGCTTTAATCTGGGTAACTAAACAAGTATTGGCAAGTAAAGAATTTAAATTCACGTCTAGATAGTGATTAGTTCTCGCAGTTGAAAGAAAAATGTAAAAATAATTAATAATCATGGATATTTCTGCCTTTAAAATTTCGTCATATTAAATTTTAAAGGCCGAAATATCCATGATTATTAATTATTTTTACGTTTTTCTTTCAACTGCGAGAACTAATCACTAACTAGACGTGAATTTAAATTCTTTACTTGCCAATACTTGTTTAGTTACCCAGATTAAAGCCGAAACAAAATGTATGAAAATGGACCTTGAGCTACCACCTTAAGCGATTTTATTCGTGCGAGTAGTTAAGGGTTAAGATGTGTGAGAGGGTATCCGGCAACAAAAAATTGCGAATGGTCTCAAATCCCCATTTAGGCTGTAGCAAATACCAATCTTTGCCATTTAAGTTATTTCGAAACGCTCCCGTAATAATCCCCGTTTTTGATGAATTAGAGATAATTTTTTTAGCTTTGCATCCTCCTTTCCATCTGGTGACACTGTATTATAGGTGACCAAGGCCATGGGGTCGTCGGCGGGCAGCAGGGGCATGGCTATGAATGAATAAAAAAGGTGACCAAGTTGAAGTCAGTCGGTATCAATGAATAAAAGAAAGTAAGTAGGCAATTATTTTATCGAAGGTGGATATGTAAACTATAAAGAGTATTTAACGAATAAATTCTTTTTATTACTTAACTGATTGTAACACGTTTTGAATATCGTATTCTATTTTGTAATTCAATAAGGTCAGTAACCTTTGTAGGTAGGTATTGTAGAGGATTGGTTTTTGTAATATAAGACATGAGGAAACATTGCCAAAATAATAAAGAAAAGCTCGAAACATCATAATTTAACTGAATAACTGATGTAGTTATTCTGGTGAATAACTGGAGCAAGGTCTATCTGCCAAGGCGCAAGAATTACGTACAAACAGCACCTGTCTATCCGAATTTTAATCGATCATTTCTATTTGATCATCCCTCAATGTTACACATGGATCATGGTCCTATTTTCTTTCTTTTTGGAACTTATATTTCTATTGTTTTTTTTTTTGTGTGTGGTGGTCAGGTGGTCTGGAGGCGAATCCATCTTTTTGAAATTACAGGCGTTGTAATCGAAGTATAGCTTTGATACTTTTATAGTTAAAAATTAAATAGGGATCTTTTCATTCTTCTACCCGATGGCTATGAAAGCTGTCCGTCAATTAGTATGACTGTAATTGAAAAAAAGACGGGTTTGCCCTCCTAGACGGCATAAGGTCCCGGTGACAATATTTAAAATTTATAAATCGTTTGCGTTTACGTAGTGGTAGAGTTAGAGATGACTCCAGGAACTGTTATAATTTGACGTTATCGAATATATTGTACTTATTGTAAAAGGATTCTATTATAGAAAAAATATAAAGGCCTTTTTAGAATGTCACCTCTGTCTAGTGTGAACTGTGACTGGGGGCGCATTGGCCCCGCTGCCTTTGTATAAGTACGCCACTGCCCGACCGGATAGAAGGCAAAACCTCTTTGCTTTAAATTGGCTAAAGAGCCAAAGAGGCCATATTATAACTTCTGGTTAATTGCATAAATATTGCAAAACTATAACTGGATAACTTAACTGGGATTTTTGTGAAAGTTAACACAAAACGGATTGAGGTAACGTTTGGGTAAACTTGAATTTTGTGCCCCTACCATGTGCTTTTACCGCTTTAACTTCTCATCCCGAGACGTTATAACATGTCTAGTTTCATGTTGTAAATGTCGTGTAATTTTAATAATAATTTTACTTATGTCTATAAACTCGTACACAATTTATTTATCTATACTTGTTTATAATTTCTAAGGTACACGTATAATGAATACTTTACGAGAATACTAGAATGCCGATTTCGATAAAATTAAGGTTAACAATAAATAATATACAATCGTGGTTTATAGTATTCATTTTAATTACTGCCTAATTGGTCTAGTTCCAGTGTGTTTAAATAAAAAAAACGGCGAGGTTCTAGGGGCCTTATGGTTAATTTTACTTTTAAGTAAGGCCTTTAGTAAACAATTTTGTCATTGAACCTTTTAATAAACAAAACTTCATCTATCGTTTAAGGGCCTGTAGCCAGCTGAGTCACCGGCCAGTGCTGTTTAATAACTAAAACTCAGCTATCATAATCCGTTATATGCTGCTACTGAGGCATGGGCGCCTAGAAGGAGGTGCAAGTAGGTGCATGTGCACCCCCTGCTCAGAAATAAATCACAAAAGATGTGTCACTGAATAAATCTGTTACAATTGGAACTATCGACCACAGAGATATTTTTTATGATAAAGCATTTTCTAAAACCCGTGCGATTTGAATTTGAAAAAAATCTTTATGATATGTATTATAGTACGTAAGTACAGATGCACATTCGTAAAACTAATCTTGGCGGTGCCTATGTATTTAGGATAACATTTGAGATGTCGTAACATTTGTTTATTAAATACCGACGATATTAAGATGCTGACTGTAACTTGAGAGCGTCTCGCCTGATATTGCACTTAAAGAAATACTGGGTAGCATCTATTAATAGGGCCATAGATTTGACATTTAAGGCAGATTTTTTATTTGAAAAGACGTAAATGAGACGTTGGAATTTAATCTTCATATACCTACTACAATAACAAGGCAGTTCATTGTTGCATATAAAAAAATATAAAGCTGTTGACTCATGAATGAAAAAATGACCTACATACTAGTGAATAACCCGAATCTACCAATATTGTTTTGAAAAAATATTTACATACTAACTATTTACTTGCACACGTTGTTTATATGGGTGGTACTTATACGTATCGAATTTGGCATCTGTGCAAATTATCTGTTTAGTTTATTGTGCTAGTTATTGGTGCGCAACGGCGTGAGCCGGCTATAAAAAAGACGAAAAGTGATTACCCCTCGGTAATCGACACAATTATGCCAGCCTGGAACTGGATATACACGGGCTGATCCCGGGATCCGGCAGACTTACGAGATACTAATTTACTATAATTTTAATTACACAGGATGATTAGTAATAATATGAATGTACTGTGTCGGGTGGTGGTGGGATCCTGCGCTTATATTATGGTTATAAAAAAAATAATAGACATCGTGAACCACTATTCCGTCACTTTTATATTATAAACATTCTTTACTGTCCGTGTTAATGAATATAAAATACACCTGTCGCAGATAATACTTTTCTATTGTTCATATAACTTTATAATGTTTACATGAAGGTTTAACAATATTATTCTTTCTACGTACAGTACGTAACAGTCGCGTACATTAGACCGTAATTTATCTGACCCACTGCCTTTATAGGTAGTACATAGATGCATTCAGTATCTACATGGACATGCAAACAATGAAGGTTATGTTCATCCAAAGACCATTAGTTCTTCCAAAAAAGGATACGGTGTTAGTTGAAGTCACAAAAAAAACTTGTGACTGATTTCATAGTAGTATTGTAGTAATTATTACTCATGTAAAATATCGTCGTATTCTCTTCACAGTCTCAATGACGTGAAACCTAAAAAAGGGTTTTCCTAAAATTCTGTGTACTTATAATTCGCTTGGTCTTTTTCCAGTGTTTATAAGTTAGAACACTATCCATCCGTACTAGATGATATTAGGAATAGAGAAAATTTGAGAACCTGGGAATGACATGGTTTTTATCTCGTAAAAAAATATAACGGGACTTTTGACGCCAAAAACTTCTACGCGTGCGAAGGCACTAGTAAAACATAGTATAAAATAAAAAACATCCGTCGTATTATCGTATATAGTTAAAACTGAATTTTAATACCAAACAACCAAGATAGTTTTCTAAATAAGTTTTTTTCTATTCATTTTCCTTTTTTTATGACGTGTGTGTATAATAATAAAAGTCTGGGCAAACTTGTTTTTGTGAATAAAATATTGACATAACTGACAAGGGCCCCCTCCCAATTACAATGACGAATAGGGTAAAACATATTTTTCTAGCCCTAATTTATTTAGTGAAATTTAAAGAAGCGAATTGAGTCACAGTAGTAGGGGCAATCAGTTAGGTTTAATTTTCATTCATTCGTCCTCGCGGCATCGACCGTAGAAGTGTGTTTAGTGGTTAGTGTTGTGCTAAAATGCGTTTACCTACGATCGGACCTCTTTTGCGACAATATCTCGTTGTTATTCTTGGTGAGTTAAAATTTTTAAATCATTACTTTCATCGTTGTATACGTTGGGAATGGAGATGTTCGAAATTTAAATGTGAGTGTTCCGAATTCAGTGAAAGGGCTTTTGATTGTTGTTATTTTTTTTATTACATTTATGATCGCTTTGGTTTTAAAGAGTAGGTAAGTAGGTCGCAATACTTTTATAACTTTTAAAATTACTTATATATTTTTGTTTTGCAATTTTTTTTATAGACGTAGGTGTTTATAAATATTTTAGCATGCGAAAAAAATTAATTACCCTGTTTCGATATGCATAATAGTTATACATTATGCTAAGCTGTATAATTAACCCTCCGGTAACACAAAAGCGCGATTAGCCGTCTGTGAAGAGGCCGCGGGTTTGATTCTAACTCCGAGGGACCGAGATAATGAGATATGAAACTATTTCGGGTCTAAGGGCCGAAAGTTCGAATACGTATTGCATAAGACTTTTGGAAGAAAAGGCTTTATTTGTGATAGTGGACTTTTGTTTACCTTATTTAATTAGTATTTTTTGTTTGAATATATGTGTCTCTGGTACTACTACTGTCTCTGGTACTAGTTCGAAACGAAACTTCCTTTTACTGATAAGAAGCCCTATTATTCGGTAGTGCTATAAGGAATTTTTTCGTTTTTATCCTGAATAAACTATTTAGATATAGTATATAATAAGTAGCCGGTTTATTTATTTTGATATAAATTTCCTGGTGGTAGAATATATATCCGACCGGATAGCGATCAACGTACACAAAGTATTAAAACTTGCCACAATGGCCCACGTAAGTGTCGCGTTCTGGGATCAGCCTGGGTATATCTGATTCCAACAGGCATAATTGTGTCGACTATCGAGGGGTAATCATTTCTCGTCAGTCGGCATTCTATTGGAAACCATTGCATTTACCATCAGGTGCAGCGCGGTGATTATAAGTAAAGTATTAGTTAATAGTTACTATAGTTAATACCGACAATATTGTGTAGAATTCAAGAAACATGAAAATAATATTCTGACTTTGTTCTTCTGGATCCATTTATTTACAAACTGACATTTCTTTAAAACAAAACATACCAGCCAGTAAACTACATATTGTATTAGGTTTAAGGTACCTGTAAGGATATTGTTCAAATGATGATGATGATAGATAAATAATAATAAATAATTACGCCAAGCCTGTAAAAAGGAATAGTCAGATACATGTCTTATTATACTAGTAATAAATCGGGTTAGTTCGATTCGTAACTTCCTGAGTCTCCCCCCTAGAACTTTATGATAAAATTTGGCACTTTCTTCATAGAACAACTTCAATTTGTAAGATAGCCTGTTATTTTGAATGAGTGATTGTTCTTTAATAAATAGCTCGTTATTTATTGTTCTCTTCGTGCTGACCGAAAATCGCCTTTCGCGACATTAATTTCATTGTTTATTGAACTCAAATTAAATCTATGCGAATTATTGATCGCTGATTATTGATTAGGAGACTGCACAGTTAAAATATCAGGTGTTACAAAATGGAGATTTGAATTAAGTTGCTTCAGGGGCATATCTAGTAGCTGCCGTATCAGTGGTGTCAATGAAACGGAGCTCCCGAGCTTTAAGGGTTCTTGGACCACACCTACAAATTATGATATAGGGCTCCCAAGAAACTTTGATATAGGGCTCCCAAGAAACTTTGATATAGGGCTCCCAAGAAACTTTGATAGAGGCTCCCAAGAAACTTTGATATAGGGCTCCCAAGAAACTTTGATATAGGGCTCCCTAGAAACTTAGATATAGCCCCAAGAAACTGATATAGGCTCCCAAGAAACTTTGATATAGGGCTCCCAAGAAACTTTGATATAGGGCTCCCAAGAAACTTTGATATAGGCTCCAAGAAACTTTGATATAGGGCTCCCAGAAACTTTGGTATAGGGCTCCCAAGAAACTTTGATATAGGGCTCCCAAGAAACTTTGATATAGGGCCTTCCTACGGCAAGCTACGCCCGAGTTGCTTTATTTAAATTTCGTTTCTTTTCGTCACATTGGGTTCTTTATACCCTATTATACGGAAATCCATTATCCATGCCTATGGCGTAGTTGTATTCCGCGCAGTATGACTACCGCTCTTAGGTCTAGGGTTCGAATTTGTGTGCAAATTGATGTTGGATTTTGCTCAGAATCAAGTTGATATGGAGAATTAGAAAAGTATAAATTGTAGTTGGCTCCAATTGAGTCAAATTTTTTTCGCCCAACCCGGGACCTAAGCGCGACAGCCTTACACGTACGCACTCACCTGCCGACTACGCACGAATTACACTTACGATGTTTGGATATTCCATAGTTGTTACCCGCACTAAGCCAAACTGATAGTATACAATAAGTTACTCAAACTGTAGATTTAAAATAAAAGAGTGTATAAGTATTTCATATAAAATTAATAACAATCAAAAGAATTTTTTAATTTTACGCGCTATAATGCCACTATTACTACTCTAAGAGAACGTAAATCGCGTCGTAGCAACAACACACTTCCAATCTAAAATACCTTCACGCACACATATTCGCAATAAACCACAAAATGATTATAAAATCAGAAATGTAAAACCAAGACTTTTCCTGAAAATATTCGATATGCATCGATGATTTTTGGCACAATGTTGAAAGTGGTGAAGCCGTATGTGGTTTCATTTTAAAATAAAATCAAAATTACCCTTTATAAGTAACAGATAGGCTTCTACATTATCAATACATTAACTTACACGCTACATTCAAATATGGAAACCTGCCCCGTTTAAAAGTCACTCAATCCAAAGTGAAGAAAATATAATTAAAATTTAGCTACTGAGATTTGAGCTATCCTAAGATCCCATTTCAATCAATTTATCAAGCTATGTTGGCATAACACGGGACAATACATTCATGATGGACACAGCTAGAATTTCCAAAGGTCAGCAAACTTTCTTACGATGCGAATTCAGTAAATTAGCACCTAGGCGAAAAAAACAAATGGAACTCGGTTGATAGATGCAAAAAGCCTAGGTGAAAATATTTTCGTTCTAAATTTAACCATACGTGTACGTACTTAACGGCTTTTTATCACTAATAGAAAGTAAGTACAATACTCTTAGTGAAATAGACTATTATTTGCCTATGCGATAACACGGGCGATCCCGGAGCAAAAGTTAGTAACCCAATAAAGTTATATTACCGTCGCGGTTTCAAACAACCCATCAGAATGCTGTAAAGCATGACGATTGTAAAATCGTCGACTTCCGCTCGCGTTACGTCCATTGTATTGCATTGCATGCCATTCTTATCTTGTAAGAAGTAATGTTATTTTTAACGAAGTCCTTTCTCGGGTTTAGAGTTTCTCGGACCATTTTCGGACATAAAAGGAAGCGTATGGTATAGGTTACCTTCCATATATATTATAATAATAATATAGGTCTGTATTATATACTGTCCCACAGCTGGGCACGGCCCTCTCCTACTACTGAAAGGGATTAAGCCTTAGTCCACCACGCTGGACTAGTGCGGATTGTAGACTACATATATCTTCGTAATGAATGTAAAGATCTTCTCAGATATGCAAGTTTCCTCACAATGTTTTATTCAGTGTTAAAGCAAGCGATAATTCACAAATAATACATATAATTTAACAAAATTAAGAGGTGCGTGCCCATGTGTTTTGATCTTAAGGACATTCGTCTCGGCAGTCCGTTACACATCTAACTAGGTCATCACCTGCTTATCTTTCACCTGAGGCACATGCTAATCACCTCTATCTATGTGGCGGGCTTGACCAAAGCGAGAAAATAAGAGTACATTATAAAAAAATTGTAGGTGAGATGCATCCACACTAATAATAGTAGTAAGTTGTGACATAGATTAGAATTTGTTTTGCGATTTGCCGAGACGCGTCAAACCTGTATTGATATAGACGCGTCATCTGTCATTGTTCTGAGCGTCATCCGCTATTCGGCTCCGTGACGAAATATTGATATGAACTCATACTACTGTCATAACTATTAAAACATAATACATATTGCATAATAGGTATGTATGCTTTTAATTTTTTGCAGAACGGATTCCCGCTTAAGTTTATAATATAAATGCGAAAGTTTGTGAGGATGGATGTATGTTTATTCCTTTAACGATATAACTACTGAACAGATTTGGATGAAACTTTACAGTAATATTGGCTATATATCAGAATAACACATAGGCTTCAATTTATAATGATGTTGTGTAATTTGGTTATAATATAACGATACATCAAGTAAGTAAGTCGAAAAAACAATATCCCGGAAAACTCCCCCACACGGGCGAAGCCGCGACCAAAAGCTGGTCTACTATAAAATCTGTGGTTCGTTGACCGTCAGCCACTACGATTTATTCGAAGATAGATCTAGGCAGGACGAGTTACGCCTTAATCGTAAGCGCGCTTGCATGCGGCGGTTACCGGCCGCGGTTTTTAATCTGTTTTGAAGGACGGTTTTTATCCTTAATGCGTGTATGTATTTTAAGGGATTCTGCGATTTTCAAAAACAACTGCCCACGGCAGAAAACCGTTGTGACCTTAGGCTAAGCAACTATTAATTTCTTAGTTAATGATGATCTTTAATCAATTATATCTCTTGACGCAAATTGTTTTACGCGAGGAAAAAAATATTAATTACTGGAGACTATAATTTTTTATATTTCGTTACAAGCTATACTCATGTCCTTTTGTTGCAGTAAACCTGTGCGTGTCGTATGCACGGGGTTGGGTCTGGCGTGGCCGTCTCCGGTACTGGTGAAGCTCAGGAATGAGACGGAGACAGTGCTCTCGCGGCCCATGACCGACGAGGAGGGATCGTGGATCGTCTCCATCGGGTTCATCACAGGAATCCCTCGTGAGTTGTCAAATCTAGTTTATTTTTGTAGACGTTAACCAAACTTTCAATTTACTGTAAACCTAAGGGCACTTTGATAGTCGCAATTTGTAAATTCTAAGTATTGTCAACACAAACGAAGGTAAAGTAAAGGACGCTTAATAGCCTTCAATTTACCGGTAAGTGCCGCGCGCACTGCACTCTTGCGGCTAATCTGAAGGTGCCCTAAAACTAAGACAATACCAAACAAAACCGACCATTCTCCCTTTTCATATGTGTATTAAGTTATATATTGTATTTGTATCGTATACATTAATTTTATTGTTTTACTGCCTCGGTGGCGTAATTCTAATTATACACGGTACAAGTACGACTACCGCACTGAGGTCCTGGGTTCGAA